>NC_085847.1:6906462-7265962 GCF_035594765.1 Anolis carolinensis
GAGTGAAACATTAAAGACGAGATCCTATATGATGCCGGTGTGTGCCTTCAAATTCTTTCTGACTTGCAGCAATTCCATCACAGCAAATTTATTCAGAGGAACGTTGCCTTCCTCTGAGGCGAAAAAAGGGTGACTGGACCAAGGTCACCCAGTGGGTTTTCCATTGAAGAAGGGGAATTTAAACCTCAGTCTCCAGAGTCCTAGGCCAGCATTTAAAACACTATTAAACCACATGCTGGCTCTTATATAATAGTATTAAAACTCACGACATTGCTCAATCCCAACCCAGACTCACCATTTAGCAGCTGCAGCTCCCTGCCTTATGTACAATCTGTCTGATGTAGATCAGAGGAGGATCAGAGAAGTATCTGGCTATGTCCCCATATACAATTAGTTCAAATCTGCTGGGCTCCTCTTGACGTCTCAAGAAATGATATTGCAAAAGGGAGGAAGAGTATACCAACCTCCGCAATGACCAAAAACAAAAAAGACAGAAGTGGGAGTTATTTTGGATTTAGGCCTCCATATATCATGAACAGGATGCTGGCCTAAAGCAGTGGCATGTCACTTGCACCCAAACCCGAGCAAAAGCAACCGCCAGAGCCATGGAGGAAGATTTGGCAGCTTGGCACCTTTATTTTTAGTTTTTTAAAGTTATTTAAAAAGCATAATTAGAAAGTTTCAATATACAGAAATCATCCTAGCAAACCAGTTAGACATTCCACCGCTTGACATCAGCACCGCTAAAGACGCCACACCGCCCCGCTCGCCCACGCCACCCCCACCCCACCCCACCCCTTCCGCAAATACTCCACAGGCACCTTCCACTGACACGGCCCACCAAGGAACCCCCGGGGCAGAGCCTCCATTGACAAGAAACGGTCCAGCAGCGGCACGGAGCCAGGACGAGAGCAAGGGAGGTGCTGCGAATGGAGGCCTTGGGGGGAAAACCTCCCCACGCTTTGGAAATCGGACACCGAACTGCTGAACTGGCAACAATCACACCCTTGCTCCCTGCTCTAAGAGACTATGAGAATTCCCTCACCCGTGGGGCTCTAACATTGCTTCAAATCATTAATATCCATCCATCGTTTCTACAGACTCCTTCTCCTGAAGGGATCGCTCCATTCACCTTCCTATTCTTGAATGAGAAGCCACTTGACAAGAGATGCACACAGAGGTTGGCTGTGGAAGAGGAGTCGCTGCGATGGAGGTTTTGGAAAACACTGTCCACTGAAATTCAACACATTCATGGGCCAGAAGCCTGTAAAGCTCCATGTAGTGCAGTAGCTGCAGATGCAGAACTACACTCCAGTGGGCCATTCAAGAACCCCCAGGCTTACCATAGAGACACTGTGGTGTCCCACAGCCATCCTGCATCTGGTAAAGAAGGAGTTGGCTATGTCCTGAGAACCAGGTGCAGAATAATCACATTGCCTGCTGTGATCAGCTTGGATTTCCCAGAAGACTCAATCCATGAAGGAATCATTTCACATCTGGCTACCAGGACATAGCCAGACACTTCCCTGACCATCCTACTCTCCATTGGGCATGGAACAGCCGTGGGAGCAGAGATACAATGGCTGTACAGTAAGTTTGGAGGGGGGCTTTGGTTGTTGTGCAGGGAGGAAGGGAATACAAACCTCTGCAACACCCCCAAAAAAGGACATACGCAGGAATAACTTTGACCAACGTCTGCATATGCCACTAACAGGATGCCAGCCACTGTCTGAGAGAACAAGCTGGCAGGCAGAACACCTGCCATGTGATTGTATGAGAACAGCTTGCACTACTTAAGGTTTGTTCTTAAAGGCAAGCAAAACAATAAATACGGGTTTTCAGCTTACCCCTTCTTGTACGACTCCAAGTCCAAAGGGTCACTGACTGTGAAGAGTATCCTGTTAACACAAGCAGGGTCATTTTTAGATTGGAGGGGGGGGGGGAATTGTTTTGGCCTGGAGAGCGTGTGCTCTCAATCTTCAAACACTAGGTGAGTCAATGGCTGAGGGGCTGAGTTATTTTCCCTACAAAACTCTTGGGTCATCCACAGAAATCCCCACTCACTTCTGGCCAAGCTAGGACAGAGTGGCACACCTAAGGATTTCCAGTTACTAACTCAGAGCCTCTCAAGTTATTTGATATAAGCTGAGAGCTTTCAGCTCTTAAGGAAAACAGCTATGGCAAAAACCACCATAGACTTTCCCCATTAGAACCACAGTTCTAAATCCATGTTACACCTGGGTACAGAATTATCGTTGGAGGGGTGGGGGCAGAAGAGAAAGAGTTTTTGACAGTCCTATACTTCTGCAGCTCTTGCTAGCAGAGTAATATCACCAAAGGAAAAAGCCCTTTCCAGCTTGAGTCTCAATATACCTCAGAAAGTTTTGTTTCCATGACACTACGCATTGATTTTGTCACTTCCAGTAAGATGGGAGAGGAGAGCACAGCAACTGACAAAAGTCTCAACAACATGGGCAATTCCAGAATTGGCTGGGGGGGGGGGAGGACTTCAATGCAACTGAAAGCTTGAAAACATCTAAGACCCCGCTCCAAACTTCAAGGCTAAAAGAAAAGCTGAAGACCAGTCGATGCCGGCAAAGAACCCAATTTGAGGGCACTGGGGTATTTTATATCTTTGGAGGGAAAAAGAAGTAAAAGATGAATTCTGAACAACTCATGATCGGTTGACGTTAAGAAGGCAAAAGCTGAAGTGACATGGGGGAGGCGCAGCTGGTTAAAGCAAATATACATTATGTACAAACTCTTAGGCTCAAAAGTCCCCTTGGTAGGCAAAGTCACATTTTGTCTCCAAGATGCTCTTGAAAAAAGAGTCGGGAGGAGAGAAGGGCAGAACTCCCTCCATCCAAGACCTTCTTGGCACTATTGTGGTAAGGGTGCCTCCTGACCGAAAATGTGGGGGAGAACTCATTTAAATAACGGCACAGAGTGAGGAGAAAAACCCCATCAGTTCTCCCAGGGCAGAGCTCAGTGGAATCGCTTGCACCTGGTTGGAAGGGCCGAGCTGTCCGCACGCCCAGTCTCTGCCGCAGGTGAAAGAGCATTAGCAGCATCGCTTCTTCCGTTTACTGTTCTTTGTTAGCTTCACCACGTCATTCTGTTGCTGCTGCTGCTGCTTTGCTAAGTTGTCTTTCTTGGCTCGCAGAACCAACTCTGTGATGCAGTTGAACATCTGTGAGATAAAATAGCAGAGAGGCATCAGGCCCGAGGCCAGCAAAGGTTCCTTGCACCACACCACAAAGACTCAGTCCCCAGATACGGTTCAGTGCCACTAGCATGAGCCCTGTGTGTGTATACTATGTTGCCTCCCATCACAATTCCTCCTCCCTCATATGAACTTTGCCAACATTTTACCCTAATCTAGCGTGTCATGGTTATAATGCTGAATGAAGACTCGATGAGACAAATGTTTGAATCCCTGCTTAGCCAGTCTACTGGGTGACCATGGTCAAGTCACAATCTCTCAGGTGAAGGCAAAGGAAACCCTCTCTGGACTAATATTGCTGCGAAAACCCTGGAATAAGGTTGCCCTTAGTCAGAAACAACTGGAAGGCAAGCAACAAAAACAAACTCTTGGTCATAAGGAAATCACCTTCAATAACTCTGATCCAGAGGTGCTTTGGAACTAGCCTTTATTGTGGGGCATTTCCACACCCACAAAGGATTCCCTCACCCAGCCTCCTAAACCCGCGCTGTTTCTTTTTGCTTGCAGGCAGAGTGAGGGGCCTCTTGCAGAGCCCCTGTGCTCAAGAACATGGACAAGACAGATGCAAGAGGCCACCAGTGAGCTGTCCTTCAAGGAAGATATGTAGCTCCTGCCTCCTCCACCCCCCATGCTAATTACCTCTTCCACATTAATGTTCTCTTTAGCGCTGGTCTCAAACAGTTGGATCCCCATCTGCCCAGCAAATTTATACGCGTCTTCTGTCTCCACCACTTTCCGTTCAGGATCATCATTCTTATTACCAACTACAAGAAATGGAAAAAATAAAATAAAATAAAAAGACACCACTGCACTCTTTGGAAGCCCAATCCACAAAATCACCACATGACACATTTGTCATGCCTAGTATGAAATGCAGAAATTGAATGTGATTCACAACTCAGTCTTCACTACTTTTCTCCCATCAACTCTCATGGGATAAATGCAGAGCTATGAACTGGCTATTGGTCAGACGCACTGACATGACCCAAAAGATTTCCAAAGATGTGTATGTGTGCGAGAAGAAACAAGAAGTTAGTTTCTGGACAAAATTAGGATTAAACACTATTTACATGAGGTTGACAAATGTCAGAGCATCCACCCCTGCTTCGTAAGGTGCAAATGCAGAAAATTCAGCATTAAACAGAGAGTAGATGGTGGATTTTTCCCTCTACACATGTAACACTCTTGGGTCTTGCTGCTGTGAAAGGCTACTTGAGTCAAGCAACTTACCTAATATCCGGCAAACATCATCACAGTTCTGGTTGATTTCATGCAACCACCGCTTGACGTTCACAAAGGACTCGGCGCTTGTGACATCATAAACCACAATGACCCCATGTGTTCCTCTGTAGTACCTGAGGGTCAAAAGGAGAGATATCCATGCATATTTCAAAATTCAGTTCCATGTCGATGCATATTTTTTTATTCAAATCCATAGCCTGCTTTCCTACAAGATGTTCTCAAAACAGCTCAAATGGATTACAAGGCATTAGAGAAGAACTTGATTTCAAAAGCAATCTGGCAAGGACAGAACAACTGAGAATTTAGCTTCTGTCCTGGGCATGTGGAATAGAGTTCCAAGACCGGAGAAGGCTTGGAGTAGCCTGCACCTGCTTGGAAAGAGTGAACAAAAACGGCAGAAGGGCAAGAACTGGGACTAGGGAATGTGACAAAATCAGGTGGCAGAGAAAAGCTGCCTGCTCTTCCTTCTGCGCATGAACACTGTGGGGGAAGGACATGATGCAGGAAATGGAAACGGATCTGTGGGATGCAGCACTGGCAGGTTCAAAATACCACATTACCATGGAGAAGACTTTGTGAGCCATGGGCAACTGCTGTCATTGTTAGCTTGAGACAGTCAGACATGCAAGCGAGAAAGAGGGAAGATATTATCAAGGTAACAATGCCGGCAGGATAGCAAGCATTACTTGGCACCAACTATACTGAGGCAGGCAATCTTACTGGAAGACATAGGAGAAACCTAACAGTACGGAGACAGCCAGGTCCAAAGGATGAATTACCTGGATAGCACCAGCAGGGAGCAGAAAGGTACTGCAGATGCTGGTAAAACAAACTATGTGGACAGAGCACTTAAAAAGAGTTCTGCAACTTATCATAATACTTCTGTGTGGAGGTGTACTTTTACAAAAATATACAAGTACAGCACACACTGGATCAAGACATACTGAAGGTTGAAATCAAGTCTCTATGAACAGCTCCTACTGTGCCCTGGTGCTTTACCAAGTTCCATAAGCAGGTGTAGACACAACGTGCTTGAAAGAACTTGCAAGCTACATACAAACAGTGAAGAGAAGGAACTTCAGTGCACGCCCCAGTCCTGGGTGTAGCTCTTCATTTACAGCATGGATTAGTGGTAAAGGTGTTGTGTTAGCTTTTCTTGTTTACAGCAGAAATCTCTTTTCCGGGTATTCCCCAGCAGAAACGATGTTAAAACCAACAGGACCTGGAGTCAGCCCTAACTGGTGCGTGTGACACTGACACACACAAAGCGACAAAGGAAAAGCCCTGCTGACACAGCACAAGGAGGCAGGCAGCCACTGACCCAAACCCCCTCGAGGCCAGAGATTCGGCAGGCTGTTGTGTCCTCATATCGCTTCCTGCCTGACGCTGCTCTCTCTCCCCCCCCCCACCCCCCCATACAACCTGCAGAGGATATGCCTTGGAATAGGAAGTCAGGGGGCTGGTTCAAGCTGTGAGCTCACTGCTAGCCCTTCATGCATTTCCTGCAGCAGAACAGAATTGCAGAAAGGAGCCCTGGAGCACATCTTTAGCTCTTCTCAGAAACTTGCTCATTTTGTAAACCCAAACCAAACAGAGCAGCTTCCCTTCTGGGGAGTAGTCCTCCCTCCAGATACAAATCTTAGTCCTGTATTCAGAATATTTAGTTATGAAAAACAGGTATGCATCTGTTCTTGAGAGGAAGCAGATAGCCTGAATTGTATCTGAAAACTTTGCTTGTAAACTAATTAATGTGCTAATAGTACCCTTTCCCTTGTTTACCTTGAAAAGCAACAGGTATGGGATCAACCTAACAATAGAAACCTGGATTTTTCCTTTTTGGTAGTGTATTATTACAGCAAGTATTTCACTCTGATTGCCTTAGTTCCATCCTACGGAGACCTTAGAGCCATCTGGCTGAGAATTCTAAACATGCTTTCCTAAATCACAAATCAGAGCACTATAACTGTATGGTGTGAAAGGGCAATAATTCAGGCTGCTCTATCTTATGTACAGGTTGCACTAACAAAATAATGGTTTTATACCACTAACTGTCATGGTTTCCTTAAAAAAATCCTGAAAGACTCAAAAAGAGGCAGGCAAATTCCCATGAATGAAAGATTAACGAGTCAAGCTGCCCAAGTTCTATTTGTGAGGTTCCTCCTTGTTTCCAGCAACAATCTATTTGCATTTCTTCCCTCTGAAGAAGCTTGATCAGCACACTATGACGACATCCTCAAAAAGGAAGTATGCTTGCGTTAGAGAGTTATTCATGTGCCTCTCTGTGTGAAAGCAGAGCTGAGACCAACAAAGACCTGACCCTCCTACTGGGCGTCAGCCCAACTTCTACTTCAACGCCGGATCATGTGGAATCAAGGAGCTACAAAGGAAGCAAAGATCTTCCAATGCAATGGTTCTAAACCATCAGTCCTCCAGGTGTTTTGGGGTTCAATTCCCAGAGGTCCAAAGCAAGTATAGACAAAGCTCTTCAATTTCAGGAGTCCAAAACATCATCATCAACAATAACAATATTTATTATGGTTATAGACCAGCATTTCCATAATATCTGGAGGGTCAGTGGTTGAGAACCACTGTTCTAACCTCATGTATGTCAAAGTCATTAATCACTGCAACAACAGTAATATCACCACTACACTCATTAATCATATAAGTCCACCATACCATCCTGAACATACCTTTGTCTGTTTTTTGAAATGAAGTAGGATTGAGCTGATAGACCAAGTAAAACTACAAGTGAGTAACTTATGCATCAGTTGTAACAGATCTTGACTGCTAATGGTAGATACCAATTTTGGAGGCTATCCTGGTTTAATAAGTTGTGCTTTCCTTCTAATAAATTACAAAAAGGGATGTTTCTGTTGTTATCATCTTTACCATCAGCATGAGTCCACTTACCCTACAAAAGGAATAGCCTGTAAGCTTGGCCACTGCATCAAAACCCAGAAAAGACAGACATAAACCCCTCCGTGTATCGGTAATACCAATATTTTCTGCATTTATATACATTATTATTGCAAAATGCTCTAGGAGCCAATCTCAGCAGGAGTATTGTGTAACAACTATTTTTAAGTTTCAAATTCTGAGATTCTGTTACAACCCTAGAAAGGTATTTATCTTTACATGTAAACCTTTTCAAGCAATTATTCAGTAAAAGCACTTAATGCAATCAAATCTTTTTAATCAGAAGACAGTCCTATTAGAAAAGACTCACGTTGATGTGATGGTTCGGAAACGTTCCTGCCCTGCAGTGTCCCAGATCTGTAGCTTGACCTTTTCTCCATTGATCTCAACTGTCCGGATTTTGAAGTCTACTCCAATTGTGGTAATATAGCTGCCTGCCGAAAGAAACAGCACACAACAGTCATGGTCAAAGTGACAAGTCATTCCACCTAAGAAAGAGTACTACTTTCTAAATACCACTGTGTTTGCGGTACTGACTAAGAAGAGCGCTCTGCCAGCAATGTAAGAACATTTGCTGTTCACCTATCAATGTTTCATCATCAGTAAACCTCTCAAAACTTTAACCCTAGGACTCCTAACAATGAACACAAACTTTGGATTTTTCAGGAACAGGGACTGAAGACACATAATTATTTATTATTTATTTATTACAGTACTTGTATCTCGCCCTTCTCACCCAATAGGGGACTCAGGGTGGCTTACAATAGAAAAACATATATAAAAATAATACAGAACATTCAATCAATTAAAATTAAATACAATAAGCATTCATAAAAATATACACATAAATATACAATTGGTGCATTTCAAGTCTAAAAAACTGGGTCTGGCATTGAGTTCTAAAGTGTGTATTATTATTATTATTATTATTATTATTATTAACTTCATTTCTATCCTGCTCTTCTCACCCCATAGGGGACTCAGAGCGGCATACAACATACATTTAGGCAAAAATTCAATGTCTCATTATACAAAGCAAATAAAAACATAAAATAAAAACAATAAACATATAAATACAATTTAAAACCATTAACATATTAAAACATAAAACAGCGTCTAGATACACCCTACTAGCCTACTAGCCTGCCTGCCTGCCCCTAGTAGTAATTGATGCTGCTATTATTGTTCGAAGGCCTGGTCCCACAACTTTTCTACGGAAAGATAGGAGGCGGGGAGCCTGCCTGACATCATTTGGGAGGGCGTACCATACGCATATAATAGGGAGATGGTAAGTATGCAAATCTGAATGTAAGCCCATTGTATAAACACTCTGTAAAAGGCCTCAAACCATAACATCCAAGAATTGAGAAGAATGGAATGGTTCACCATGTGTTGCTTAATTCATTTCAGATGTACAATTCATCATGTTCCAAATGTCCTGGGCCATTCAGAGTTTTGGGAACTAACAGAGAACTGTAAAATGATGTGTACATGAAAGTAGCTATCTGTCCCATCTTCTCTCATTCCAGCTACCCCCCTCCTCCAAGCACCACACCATGCCTGGGTTTTGAGAGGAAAAAAAGTCTGCAATCAGGAAGACCCTGTCTATTCTCTCATGGACCTCAGTAAAGCTTCTTTATTCCTATTTTAGTTCAATGTGGGTGGTTAACAACCTATACAAATATGAATGTAAAATGGATATTCTTACTTACTACTCTTTTTTTCCAGAAGATGTGATTTAGAATCATGATATTAAGTGGGTTGCTTCTTTGTAGGTTGATAACCATTCTAGGCTCTTTTAGGGAAAGGCAAGATATAAATAAAAAGAGGAATGCTGTGGGGACAGGAAGGCACTCTTGCCTTGCACCATTCACTGTCCACAGGGAGGAGTGACATTCTCAGCCCCTTCTCTTCCCTTAGGGAATTGGTTGAGGAGTATTAACTCCCCAAGTGAAAACACTTGGCCACCTCACCTGAGAAAGTGTTGTCGGCAAAACGTAACAGCAAACTGCTCTTGCCAACACCTGAAAGATAAAGGAAAAAATAATCCAGTAAGATACCAAATCAGAAGCAGATAGGATTGAAAAATAAAATGCCATGGCTATTCTGGGGTGCATATTCGGTATGCACTCTTTCCCCTGCTCCTTTTACAGTTTATGAAATAGCTCCGTAAGTGCCCATTTGGGAATATGTGCAAAACAGGTAGGTTTCTGCAGATTTGCCCCCCAGTCCCAATTTTCCAGCAAGCTCGATATCCAGCACCATATTGTACATGTTTCTTTGCACAACGCCAGCTTGCTTTCTGTGAAATGGGCATCTATGTAATTTGGCATCTCAGACTCAGTCACATGTCTCTGAGCCACATTACTTTGCTTTCAGTGGGATCAAAAGACAGAGTTTATGTTTTGAAACTCAAGCCTAGCTGCAGTTTTATGTTTTGGGGTATGTTACTTTCCTTTTAATTCAACACTTTACTATTTAGTTTTTTTAATTTTTCCAACTGACGATTTATATCATAATAGCCCTCTAGCAGATGGGTAAGGCCACTCTTACATAGCAGCTGCTTTGTGACTGTATCTATGACACTCTCACAAAATTCCAAATGGGTCCAGTCACCACAAAGGGACCAATATATTTTAAAGGGAGACTGAGCTGCAAATATAGATTAACACTGTATTTTTTCACAGCTTCGTTTCATATCGCTATCCTGTGATTATATTCAGTGATGAGCCCATGCATTTGTATGCAAAAGCTTCCATGTTCCAGTCCTGGCATCATTTGTTTAAAAAGACCCAGGAAGCAAGTAATTTCAATGATGCCAGCCTGTGTTTTTGAATGCCTGCTGCCTGTCTGAGTTAACAATAACGGACCAATGTTTCCCTGCACTCCTAGAAGCAGAAACAAACACCCACAAGTAAAACAAGCACAAAATGCTATCCAATAAAAATCCAGCAGATGCATGGTGTTGCTTCAGCATCCAGAAAAGCAGCTTCAACCTCCTAAGAGAAACACAGGGACCTGTTCTGCTTTGGCACCTAGCAGACATCCACCCTGCCCCCCCCCCCCCCCCCCAACAAGCCACACATTTCCACCTCCTAACTGAAATGGGCAAGGGGGCTTATTCCATCTCTAGGCACAGCAGGTGCTCAAAAACCCAGAAGGTTGTTCAGGTACGGGATACAATCCAGCACATCTGCCTCCCTCCCCTGCATTAAGCTGGAAAGGAGTGTCAGCAGCGTGTCGCAACTGGCACTGGGAATGTCTGAGAGGCACAGAGGCAAGCCCACATGCCAAAGGGCCTGGAAGGGTGGCAGAGGATCTTCTGGGTTTTTAAGAAATGCAACCAAGCAGTGATGTAAAAAAATGCCACTCATGGTCTGCCTCCCTGCCCTCCCTTTAGCTACACCCACTGAGCACTGCCTCTTGCATACTAGCCACAGCCCTTCTTTACAGAAGGACATGCAGTGTGTTATGTGGGAAGCTCCACACCAGAGAAACAAATGGTTAGGGGCCTTTCCTGAACAAGAAAAGGTACTGGCAGATGTAATAAGATTGTGTGGATGAATAGCTAGCAAAAAGATCAGCCTCTTCTTTGGTGGTAGTGGGGGGGATTGGTGCAGTTTGGCCAACTCATCTTAGCCACAGGGTTCCCCGAAACAGAACAAAAATGGTTAATACTTAATAATCAATCCTCCCAACAGACTTTCCAAAAACCCTATTATGATAGTTTTACCTGTCTCAGATATAGGGACTATATATTCTATAACCTCCATCGCTTCCAGCCAAAAGTGGCCATACTGTTTGGTTGTGATAAGAGAAATGAGTTGTAGCCCAACTACTCCATCTGAAGAAGACCACACTATGAAAAGTTGTACGAAAATCTCTTCATGCATCCCTAAAATGGCTACAGATCTGGTACCCTAGCAGGATGCCCAAACATCAGAGACTATGGGTGTTGTGGACAGCACTGGTTTGCTTATGCCTGCCATATGTAACAAAGAAACTATTCCCTGATCCCAAGAGATAGAATTCTTAAGGCTTCCCAGTCTTTCACAGACTGCTGTCTGGCAAGTATTTAGAGTATTCTAATTTTATGGACAGGAATGAAAACTCACATTACTTTTCCATGTCCAGACCTTGTTACAATAGCACACAGCGGTGATTTCCATTGAATAACAGAAACACACACACATTGTTCACTACAACAGGCCCCTTTATGAACAAAAGAATGAAACCCAAGCCCTTTACTAGGCCTGAACCAGGTCACCCAAATCTGCATTTACAAGCAAACTGCAACCCTTCTGCCCCTCCATTGTGACTCACAATGAATGACTGAGACCTACAGACCAAGGGACTTTCCACACAGTATGGAGATGGTAGTTCTTCTGATGCATATATATATATTGCTCTTCTAAAACATGTTCCAATTTGCTTTCCATAGAATACATGGTGGGACTGAGAAATCATTACATCAGCTGCTTCCTTGCATCATCAAAAACTGCCCATTTTTAAGCTGAAAAACACTAGACTGAGAAGGAAGGCATTGTATGCCAAGAGCAACAGGCTTCCATTGGTAGGATGCACTCTAACTATTGTATAGATATTATCGTAATATTTACCACAATAATGTAAATTGGACCTGTACTGCAGAGAAGTGGGGCGGAGAGAGTAACAACTTGATTTAGACTTTTTAGTGAGTTTGTGATCAAAGTGACATTTAAAGCAAGGACTTCCTGGTTCACACTTGGCTATTATGCTAAAATGAAACTCCTTATGCTTTCTAACGACCTTTATGAACTGCATATAAAAAAGAAATGATCCAGGTTCTGCCCTTGGGTTTACGCAACTTAATAAGACTAGACACCAAAGGGAAGCTCTTCCAAGTATTCGCTCTGGGAACAAAGAATTGGTTTTAATTAACAGATTTTAAACTACTCTACATTCTTATAGGATGATCAACAAACCTTCACACCTCTATTTGTGATTGCCTCTTTCCTCATGTCCAAGGCTAGTTCTTTTAAATCAACTACTGTATGTGGAAGGGCTCTTAGAGACTCTTCCTTAAATTACGAGTGATTTGGAACCCTTTTAGTCTATTGACTGCCTCTTAGCTTATCCTACAATGCAAGACTGTTGTGAACACAAGGCACTGGTCTAAGCTCCTTAGGATGAAAAGCAGGAAATAGTGTTTAACTGTACTGTGTACTCATCCTTTGTTGCTCATCCTCCTCCTTTTCTAAGACAACATTTAAATTATAAGTTGACTTGGACAGAAAGCGATCCTCTTCTGTTATAGCATTCTTCAAAGTACCATACGTATATATTAAAACTGTTGCAAAAATGTTAGTGACAATACAAACAAGACTCTAGCCTTTAAGTGTGTGTTTAGTGGCCATGGAGATGAAATAAAATATATTTACATGTTAACTGTTTCATTTTCAGCTATTCTGTTGTCTCTTATTTATATGGCATTTCAGAGTAATCTGCCACAGCATCTTAGTATATATACTTACTGATATATTGCATAGTCTGTTTATTAACCATCAGTCACAAGGGTGTCCCACCCCTTCCACCAGATAGTTTGTGGTGACATACACAGAAGTCCTAACCCATTTTATTCCCACAACAAGCTTGAGGAGTATGCCAATTGGCTAAAAGGGCACACAGTGGGCACTGCAGCAGAAAGGGTCTGGCCAAAATCCAATTCTTACTTCCAACTACAGTAGACCCATTGAATGGATGGAAAACTGGGAAGTCAGCCCTTATGTAACTTCCACTGATTTGGTGGCTCTGCTCTAGTTGCAACTAACAAATGGATTTAGGTCTCTCTCAGGCCTCATCAATCTTAGGTCCAACGTTTTTCTGATACCTAACCATAGCAGACAAAATACAGCTGCTATTCTGCATGTTAGAAACATGTTTAGGAAGCTTCTTAAAAATGTTGGTTATAAACATTTGTTAAGAGTTTTTCAGATTTCAGTCCTCACGTGCCAGGGTTCTAGAACAGAAATCTTTGGTATGGTACGGAGGGGCTAGAAGCAGATATGTATGACATAAAGACTCACAATGCCATACATAAAGAACATGTGGGGATCTGGCATAGGATAGTGTCTAATGACCTAATTCTATATATGTATACTCGGTGTTCAGCGTTGTTTATAAAGTCAACATTATGTGGCAACAGCTTAACACTCATATTATGCTTTAGAAAGCTCTCAGTTGAAATGACTCCTGTAAAACAAAGTTGCCACAAGGAATTAGACAAGTCTCTCTCTGAGGATGAGGATAATACTACTGGCCTACCTTACAATGTTGCAAGGATTACAAGATAATGTACAGTATGTGATAAGGAAGCCAATGTCTTATAACAGTGGGACTCAGAATATTAAAGCTACTGTGATCTTCAAAGACTTCATTGACCCATGAAGCCTGGCAGACCAGTTATGCTTTTTTTAACCTACTTCTAGGACTCCTTGGGAGGAAAAATGGAGAGAGAATTTTGAGCCCTTGGAGGAAAGGTGGGATCAAAAAAAAAACCCAAACAAACACAATATACAAAAAAATAAGCTACCTGAAGAATGCTGAAAATATTTGCATGAGACCATGGAGTATATTTTGGATAGGTGCAAAAGTGGGATCTATCCAGATGTTGTTGAACTGCATTGCCCATTAGTCCTAGCCAGAACAGTCAGTGTTAGGAGCTGCTGTCCAGCAACATCTGGAAGGCCACATAATGCTCACCCTGAGTTAGGGTCTCTCTTTCTTTTTAGTATAAGAAGATGTGGAAGAAAGGAGATAGAAATGTATAAACCAAGTTGAACACTTAAGCAAAAAATGAAAATAAAAATAATAAATAAATAAATATTATAAATATAATTGAAGTTGTGGGGCTCCCAATATCATCAAACGGTAACTCTCACTGGTCCTAGCCAGCAGAGCTAGTGGGAATGGCTGTGAAGAGTTGCAGGTCAACAACATCAAGTCATGGTTCTTAAACAAGAGTGAGTCCTGGATGCTTTTGGACCAGAACTCCCCCAAACCAGAAAGAATGATAAATTCTGGGAGCTGAAATCCCACCCCATCCAGTCGGCCCTCCCTGGTTGGAAAACAACCCGCATTATCCATTCTTATTACAGTATACCTTATCTGACATGCTTATCTGAAATGTCTTGGATTTTGGAATGAGATCTCTTGGAGATGGGGGCCAAGTCAAACCATGAAATTCATTGACATTTCATAGACACCTGATACACCTAGCCTGAAGGCCATTTTTATACACAATATTTCAAATAATTTTGTGTGCAACATCACATTTGTGTACATCAGAAAGCAAAAGGGTCCCTTACCTCAGGGGACAATTTCAGATTTGGGAGCATTTTGTATTTCCAGATAAGGCTCTCTCAACTTGTATCAACATTTCACAAATACCCACGATAAATGTACAATATCTACTGGGGAAGTTGTGGGAGATGTAACCCTCTCAGTCCTAGCAAACAAAACCAATGGGAAGGGATGAAACAACATGAACCCATGGTTTTCAACCAGGAGTGGTTCTGGAAGCCCTAGGACTGGAACTCCTACAAGCCTACAGCCCAACAGCAAGAGATTTGTTAAGTCCAACATCATTTGGTTTGCCTCCCTGGTTTGAAAGGGGGGGGGGGGGTCTACAATACCTATTCCGATTACAGCTTTGAGCCTCCCTTATTTAAAATTCTGAAAAGCTGAAATGGTTAAGCTAGTTGTTTAAGCAGGCTTTTAATAATGGCTAAAATATCAACCATCCTATCAGACAGGATTTTAAATGGTTATCAGAACTATAATTTATAATTCTGGATATTCTGATCATAGTTTTAAATGGCATTATATGCTGCTTTTAGAGGGCCTTATAGTCTTATGAATTGTTTATTTATTTATGTTTACATTACTGTGCTATTTTGTTTTATTAATTGATATGGAATTATTGCCTGTGTTGTATTATTTATTGTATTGGTTTGTTTTGTTGTCGGCCGCCCGGAGTCCCTCTGAGGAGAGGGGGCGGGATATAAATAAAGCTTATTATTACCATATATGATTATATATTATATTATTACCCAAGTATCCAAAATATTCCAAAATGATGATAATAATAATACACAATTTTCCCTTCCAAAAAAGGGAGGTTCAAGTAACCATTAAAAAAGAAAAGGGGGGGGGGGCTTAGGTTGAGGAAAGAAGTTCCTTTCAGAAGAGGGAAAAACAGATCTGTTATGGTTAGATTTCTTTCTCCCTCGCTTTCCTGGCTTGAAAGAGATTCCCCAAAGGCCCCTCAAGGCCCTGTCCACACAGTCATATAACCCAAAGCAGAAAATCCCTCAAGATCTGTTTTGAACTTGGATATCTGTGTCCACACTGACATATATCCCAGTTCAAAGCCGATAATTTGGGGTTTTATTCAGCGGTGTGGAAGGGGCCCCAGCTTGGAGGGGCTCCTTATTCAGGGGCCAAACCCGTTTCCCTCAGGGCTTGGCGGGGAAAGAGGCCCGCCTAAACTCGCCTCAGAGCGGAGGGTCTCCTCCTCCCCTCCCCCTCCCCCCTGCAGGAAGCCCCGCCCCCTTCGCCTCACCGCTGTCGCCGATAATGAGGAGCTTGAAGAGGTGGTCGTAGTCCCGGGCCATGGCCGGCGGCGTCGACGGGGAGGACCACGGGGGGGAACGGGCGGGAAAGGAGAGCGAGAGACCTCCTCAGGCGGCGGCTCCGAGGCCCAACAGCCGGAACTGACAGGAGGAGGAGGAGGAGGAGCGGCAACAGCGGCGGCGCTCACAACAGCGGCCAGACTCCCTCCTGCCCCAACAGCGCATGCGCGCTGCTCGAGCCGCTGGAAAGAAAATTAAAAAAAACACCCTCCAGCGGCCGAGAGGGGCTCCACTGCGCAGGCGCGGCCCAGCCCTGCCGCCTCACCCCGCCCCCTTTGCCATCTTCTTCCTTCCTCTTCCCTGGCTCAATATGGCGCTGGTTGGGTCACGCCCACTTCTGGTTCCTCCTGCTGCGCAGGCGCAATGGCCTAGAAGGAGGAAGAGGAGGAGGCGGCGAGACAGTGGGCGAGTCTCTTCCACACACCCAGACTATCAAGGCCCATAATCCACAAGGTCTGCTTTGGACTGGGTGATCTGAGGGCCCTTCCACACAACTGAAGAAAATCCCACATTATCTGCTTTGCACTGGGATATATGGTAGTGTGGACTCAAGATATCCCAGTTCAAAGCAGATACTGTGGGTTATTGAGGAGATAGGGCGGTATAGAAAGTATTATTATTATTATTATTATTATTATTATTATTATTATTATTCTGCCTTGATATTCTTGGTTATATGGCTGTGTGGAAAGGCCTCCTATCCTAGGATCTGATACTAGATTGGATTATATGAGTGTGCACTGCCAGATCATCTGGGATAAACAGAAAACCTGGGATCAGATCCTGGAATATAGGGCCTGTCTCGAAGGGCCCCCAGAATATCAAGGCAGACAATCCACAATATCTGCTTTGAACTGGGTTATCTGAGGACCCTTCCGAACAGCCGTATAACCCAGAATGTCAAGGCCAATGATCCATTGATATCTGTAAAAATTATATACTTGCCACTGATTGATGTATATATTTGTGCCTTGACTTTCCAGTCTAAAATCCCATTGCTAACCCAGGTTTATTCTTCCTGTCTGTGTGTACGTAATGGATAACATTTAGAGCATCTGGTGAAGAGGTTTTTATTATTCCCAAAAAGTGTGTTGTTTTAATTGAAATGAAGCCGTGAGGTGCCAAATATTGACTATGTTTTACAATAACAATAATTATTATTCCCCGCCTCTTCTGATGGCTTGGAGCAGGGTGCAAGAAAGTAAAAAAAAAAAATGAACATAAAATAGAGGCAATAAATTACACAGATAAAAATACAAAAGTATATATAAAATCTTGCACCAAACACAGACTTTTTGTTCACTCACCTTATCTTCTTCTGGTATGATATTATTATTAACAATAATAATGTATTAATAATTACGGTAATTACCAATACATTGTTATTATGTTTATTTATACCCTGCTTTTTCTCTCCACATAGGAGTACCCAACCTAAGACAAAAATCTGTGTCAACTCTGCCAAAGAATAAATGGACACCCGTTTGACAGATAGATTAGCCGGGATTGTCAACGAAAGAATTGCTGGGATTAGTGGGGGGATCGGGCTTTTCTCTTTTTGCTGTGCTTGCAGCCACTCTGATCAAAGCACGGTTGCCTCACACTATGCTTCCCTACAGTCCTCCAGAGAAGGTGGGATTTCAGCTCCCATTATGCTTCTCCTCCTGGGCCATGCAAGCTGGGGATGATGGGAGCGGCAGGCCCATGCCTTCATCCTTGATCCCGATGCCACAATCATTGTGCCTCCCCAAGCAAGGTGTTTCTCCACCCCAGAGGTTGTGGACAGCCTGGCAAGACAAGGAGTCAAACGGCAAGGAACCACCCCTGGCTGCCTTCTCTCTGCAGTGCCAAGGACTTCCTTCTTTTGACGTCACTTGATTTACATGCAACGGCCCAGAAGGCTTTTCAGCAGCACATCATCTTGGCAAGTGCAGATTTTTCCCTGCCAGCCTTTCTACTTTCTTGGGGAATGCAAGGGAAAGCATGGATTCTGTGAAGGGCTCTTTGCTACATGAAGAGAGGCCATGCTGTTCCTCGCTTTGGTCCTGCTCGCAGTAGGCTGTTTCATGGTTGTGCAGCTGGGGATGCCAGGCCCTCGCCATTGCTCGCCAGCTTTGCGCAGTGGCAGTATCGTAGCCAATGAGGTTAATCCGAGGCGCGATTATTGCTAATTGAAAACTTTTCCCAATACCCCGCCATGACGACTTGAAATATAGTCGGCACTGGCAATTTTTGACAGTCTCTGCGGAGACTGAATCTCACAGTATCAAAAGACAGAATGCAAATCTTTTACAGCAGAGCTTGCCTAGCACAGTAATAGAAGAGGCCTCCAAAGGGCATTTAGTCCAACTCCCTTCAGTCAGGCATGAAAACACAATCAAAGCCCTCTCAACAGATGGCCATACAGCTTCTCTGCCCCCCCCCCCCCCAATTCTTTCAGGTTGCTCTTTCCTTGCGACTCCCAGGCGCCGCCACTAGGGGAGTGGGTGGCGCTGTCGAGCCGTCTTGGTTTTCGAAGGTGCCTTCTGCGCGTGCGTCGATGCTCGCGCCCCGAGGGGCGGTCCCGGCTGGGCCAGGGGGAGGGAGGGGGGAAGGGGGCGTCGTGCGCAGGCGCGGGGCGGCCAAGTCGAGGCCAAAGTTGCGGCGCCTCCAGTCAAGCGGCGGCCGGATCGGGGAGCGGCGGCGGAAACATGGACGACCTGGGTGAGCAAAGAACCCGCGAGGCCAACGCAGCTGCTTGCGGGGCGGGAGCCCACGCCCTTCCCCACCAAACTCTCCGCGGAACTCCCACAATGCCCGCCTTTCGCCTCAGAACTCCCACCATTCTCAACCAAACTCGCACAATCCCCATATTTCTCTTCAGGACTCCCAGGATTCCCCACTCAACTCCCAGGATGCCTAGATTTCCCCTCTGAACTATCACAATTCCCATATTTCCCCTCAGAACTATGACGAGTTCCCTTAGAATTGCCATATTTCTCCTCTGAACTATCATAATTTCCCAGACATATCCCATATTCCCCCTCAGAACTATCACAATTCCCATCTTTCCCCTTAGAACTATCGGTTTCCCTGACAATTCTCAACTTTCCCCAGAGAACTACCACAAAATTCCCATCTCCCCCCCCCCCCCAGAACTATCACAATTTCCCTGACATATCCCATATTTCCCCTCTAACCTATCAGTTCCCATCTTTCCTCTCAGAACTATCACAGTTCCCATCTTTCTTCTCTGAACTATCACAATTCCCATCTTTCTTCTCTGAACTATCACAATTCCCATCTTTCTTCTCTGAACTATCACAATTCCCATCTTTCTTCTCTGAACTATCACAATTCCCATCTTTCTTCTCTGAACTATCACAATTCCCATCTTTCCTCTCAGAACTATCACAATTCCCATCTTTCCTCTCAGAACTATCACAATTCCCATCTTTCCTCTCTGAACTATCACAATAATGCCCCTCTCATTTTGTCTCAGCTCTATGCCTTTCCTCAGCCCCCTCCCTCCTTTTCCATTTTTATTTCCTTCTCCCTTTACTGGTGTTGTTTGTTTTGTTTTTTGGAGAGGGGGGGGGGAAGAGCAATCTGGTTGGTGCCTTGCATTACAATCCTCCCCAGAATCCCTGTCCCAAGTTTTCGGTTCCTTTCTTTCCCTTTTGCCTCAGTTTCCCCAGCCTTCCTTTCCGCCCTCTTGTCTTGTGTTAGGAAGTCTTCCCCTCATCTAAACTCACACCCCCTTCCTTTGCCTTGGCCTTGTGCTCATCCAGGTTGAGGGTCCCTTCTCCCAAATGCTTGGGACCAAACGTCTTTTGGGATTTTGCCTGTTTTCTCTTCTGATTTGGGAAGTGTTTGCATAGACATAGCAGATGGGATCCAAGTCCGAGCTCCACATTCCTTTCTGTTTCATAGACACCTTAGAAACACAGCCGGGGGGTATGTTTTTCATATTGTGAGGCACAAAACAAAGTATGCCAGAGATGGGAACCCACGTCCAAACTCCACACTCTACATTTGTTGCTGTTTCATAGATCTTCCAAAACACAGCTGGAAGGTCAATTTACACACCATTTAAAAAATATGCTTGCGCACGAAACAAAAGTTTACGTACCTTGAACCGTCAGAAAGCAAAGCGGTCACTATCGGCAACATTTTGGGATTTTAGAGCACTTTGGGGATTTTGGAAGAAGGGGATACTCAACTTGTATTTTGATTTTCCTCGCCTCCATCCCCAATCCTTCCCTTTTGCTCATAACCGCAGCTTTTCTCCTCAGGTCTCTTCTTTTTAAATACCCACATTGGGAGAAAAGTATTCTGACACATGTCCTCCTCAATATGGTTTGGGGAAGGAAGGGAAATCGACTGATCGAGTAAAACAAAATCTTTTTCTCGATGTACAAAAATGTCAGGTTGATCTGCTAGGCAGTAACGATAACCTAAAAATAACAGACTACAGTTCTCATTCTGCCAACCAAAATGTGATGCAAAGTAGTGAGCAAACTTTTGAATCCCCCCAGGAGTTCAGCGTTCTGGTTTTGCTTAAAAACCAGCCTGCAGAATTGCTTGGAGGAAGTTGACAGTTTGCATACCGCTCTGTGTAATATCTTTATTTAGCCCTAATAAAGGTGTTTGTCTTGGTGCTTTCAGGCTGCTGTGTTCTGAGTTGGAAGAATCTTTTGGTAAAAAATGAGTTGAACTAGCCTCTGTTGGCTTTATTATTGAATAACTGCTGTTGAACTCAGTGGGATTGGATTCTGTGTAAACATGATTAAAATTGGGGATGACAACTTGGTTCAGTTCAAGTTATGTAGATGGTGTTTTGCAAACCTTTGGGTATAATTCCTTGTTAGCAAAGAGTCTTTTAAAATGGAAAAGTCATTTATTTTGTACATTTTCTGAATCTTACAAGAACAAACAGGTTGATCTCCCCTTATTTTTTTATCTATCTTGTAATACGGCTTTAGGGATATGCTTCTTTCTGTGCAAAAACCTGTAATAAAGAAGGCAAAAGTTTTCTATCTCTTCCTTTCCTTCAGGCTAAACCCAATTTGGTCCCAATTGTAGTAGAGTCATTGCAGTGAATAGCACTTGGTTCATCACCTTTTCTGCAAGTACCATTCATTTCAATAGATGCAATGAAGCTGTATGTAAAACTTAATCTAGCCCTCAGGCTCTGAAAGCTTTTTCACTTTGCCACTTCCCCAGTCTAGACTCACAAATTGCCTGGATATTTGCCAGTGTATATGTATTGTGGTCTCAGTTTACTCTTCCTTCCACATTGGACTCCTTTTGTGATTATTGCCCTTTGCCAGGTGTACCTCACACCCCAAGCCTGCACACGATACCAAATAGTATGTTCCACAGAACTTAATGGGACCTACTTGCAAGTAAACATAAGAGTGTACTTAGTATGGGCATCCCCCCATCTGCAAAACTTAGCCTTGGTTGGGGTAGTTGCAAAAATGGTTCACAATCCAAATAGCAAGTTGAGTGTCATGATATACTTTCACCTTTTTCACCTTCCTTTTGCCATCAGTGTCTTGCAAATGCAGCCATTTTCAGATATTTTCCATAATTCTAATTGTATTGCAGCAGCCAGTGGAAGTTACCAAAAATGCTAAATGCGGAGTTTCTGGCAGCCTCTGTTCCCTTGTAACATTTGCATATTTATTTAATATGTTATATTTCAACCATTCTCTGAAGACTTCTAGGCAATGCAAAGCAACTATATGTTTAATAATTAAAAATATGTAATTTATTTGCTCCCACTTGATCTCGATTACTGGAGGTTCCCTCTCATGTAAGAAAACCCTCAATAGAGATTCTCCTGTACCTGTAGGTACAAAGGAAAGTGTCATATATTGAGTCAGGTCATTGAGTCCTGTCCTGTATTATTCATTGATATGCTGGTTGGAACTTTGTTGTTGTTGCTTCAACCCTGTAGATCCATTTGTACTATAATGTTTCTAGGCATATATACCCTTTCTTCTCTTGGCAATGATCTTAACTTCTATTTTTAGTTTTGGCTAATCATTTTTCAATAGTCTTGGAAGTGAAACCATGCATTTGATTATATCACTGCTGTTAATAAAATACAACCTCTTAGTGTTCAAAGCTCTTCCTGTAGTTTTTTTTTTGGTACATAAGGATTTTTAGTAGCTCTTTACATTTGTAGAAGTGTGGGAAGGACATGTGATTGAAAGTACCTGATCCTTGCAACATTATCACTGAAATAACCTGTACCAGAGATCCATATGTGGCATCCCCGTTATTCCTTTAATAGCAACCAAGTGTTCTGTTCAGATGTGCTCCAGGAAAATCTCGGTTTTATTACTAGACTCACAGTATTAAATTGCTGTGCTAATTTAAAGTCGGCAGCACCACCTACAGAACAGGAAGTCTAAAATGGGCCTCTGATAATTCCCTCAAAGCATTATCATGTTCATCAGCTAGTTGGCTATCTGTGTTCTGTCTTTCTGATAATTTTGTACCCTTCATGTGTCTTTTTTTTCTGTGCCATCAAGTCAATTGTCGATTTATGGTAACCCCTATGAATTTTATGGGCAAAGAATAGTCAGAGGTGGTTTTTCCCATTCCTTCTTTTGAAATATAGCCTACAGCTCCTGGGATTCATTCATGGTTTCCCACATGGGAGAGAAAATGGCTGGAGATCTTGATAAGCGTTGAAATAATTTCAATACCTTCACATGTTTGAATTGATCTTTAATGAACAGATTTCTGATTTGACTGAGGGGTCTCTCCCTAAGCATACACATTTAATGTTTGCGAAATAAGCAGGGTAACTTTCTGGTATGCTTGAAGACCATGGGTATTGAAATCTACAAGCTACAGCTGTTGCATTCCATAAATTCACTGAGGTATTTGTGACTCTGCCATCTGGTCAGATGGTGTTCTACTCCACCAGTGGCGTTTCTTCATGGAGGGATGCTTAATCTCATCTTTCCTTTATTTTGTTCAGCTTTGTCATGTGCATTGTTAATTTGGCAGTATTTGAATTGATTTCCAGTTCTTTCCTGGTTCTGTTAGAAGATTTCATTGTTGCGGTGAGTTAAATTTCTTTCTTTCAGAATCAAAACAGTTATAACATTCTCTTTTCCTGATATTAGGTATTTATTCATAAACACTATGAATGTCTGTGATTAAACATTATCTAAAATCCATGGGTTGTTTGTGTCTAATCTACCAGTATTTTTTTCATGAGGGGAGAATCAGGTCCATCCCAAATTGTTCTTGCCAAATGACTCGAAATAAGCCTCTCAGTTTTCTTTTCACATCTGTTTGAGTTTGAAGTGTTACTGTATAGATGGTCGATGTTTATTAGTATATTGCTTACTAATAACAATATTTAGTATGAGTAAATTGTAATCCAGTGGTTCTATTTTTTGTCTTCAGATCCTGCAGTCTTCCAGCAAAGACCCTGAGCTTTAAAATTACCCTTTGATTTTATGTATTCAAAATATGTATTCATGTGCAAGGACTATACAACAATGTGAATCGATGTGAGGACACATATTCAGTCTTTGGAAATTGGTCTGTAAATTGTTTAATGTACCTGTTGATCACACATTAGCTTGTTGTGTGTCTGGTATTCCATTTGTCTTTATATATATGAGAGAGAACTTTGTCTGTAGGCTTCATAGAAGATTATTGCAGTATTTGAGTATTGTTCCAGTCCTGGACTTATAAGAGGGTTGTCAAAGCCTTCCTGTGACTTACCACCAGGAAATGACTGTAGTTGGGAGTGTTGGTCTTGTTTGCTTGCGGAGGTCCCTGAGGCTGTTACCCTCACTTGGATATGTGTGAAGATTGTAATTGGGGCTATAACCACCACAGTGGGCAGTACTTCCCCTCCCCTTGCCTCCTTAAGTGTTTCAGTTCCCTTATAAAACAGAGGTGCCATTGTCTTGCAGGACTTGGACAGAATCCTGTGCCTCAAGCACTGTGTGATGCAAAGGCCTTTCTCTCCTTTGCTGTTGCATTCCCATGGAAAGTCTGGACTCTGCAGATGCTTTAACTCTTTTGTTTCTCACTAAGGGAGGTCAAGGAATAGCTGTGTCTGCTCCCTGGTACCATAAATTAAATGCAAAAGGAACTGATATTTTAAAGACATTCCTTTGCATACTTTTTCTCATCTAGCATTCTGTTTCTTAGTGTAAGAACAGTTTACATCACCTAAGGGTATGGTTAGTCTTCTGTAGTGAAATGTGGAGGTTTTGTTCTCTTTTCCTGTATTGTATCTCTGCTTTACAATTTCCTCTGCCTTTTTTGTCCTAGCTCCAATCATATGAACATACTTTCACTCAGCCTGTGCCTTTGTATATCATGTAACCTTAGTCTACTGAGCAACAGAAAGTACAGGACTAGAAACTGAAGCAAAAGCTTAAAATAACTGTTCAATTCTGGATGATTGAGAGGATTTTATGAGATGATAAATATAATTGAATGCTAAAGTTTGATTGGAGGTAATTCAAGGTGTGAAAGTGTAATAAAACCATTATTTAATTTTTATTAGACTTGTAGGTATAGCATCCTTATAATGAGATCATTTTTAGTCATTTTAAAATTAGAATCAAGTGAAAAGTTTAAAACTTCATTTTTGAAATAAATACTGGTTATTAAAAAAACCCCCTCAATTTAAAGTAAAAACATTTTTAGAGAACCAGATTTTTACTCACCCTGCTTGGAAGACCTGAAGGCAAACATTATGGTTAAGTCTTTTTAGCCATTGCATTGGAGGAGGTAGGCAGGGTGCCCGATGGCAGTACAGCCATCAAGGAAATATGAAGACTATGCAGCTCACCCTTTTGATAACTGGATGATTCAGTTTGCTGCCAATTGGAGCCAATAATACCCTAAATCCCTCTGGACATGAATTTCTCCAGACTTGAAAGCTGGGAGCATAACCAGGGGGTGAAATACAGATGTGTTTACATAGAGAGGATTCAGAGTAGTTGTCTCTCCACTATTGTCCTGAGATAATAGCCACAGTTTATATGAATGGTGGATTCCAAAGAATTTCAGGACTGACCCTGATGTGGGGGAAGGGAGCAGATGTGCATTTATAGATGTCTACCCACTTGCATATAACATAGTGTGTGGGTCTCCCCCTTCCCTTAAAAAGTGGTTGTACAGTATTTGAGGGGAATTAAATCCTCCTCATTTTGTACCATTATGCACTTTTTCCCCATAGGCTGGCTCATTATGGAAAAAAGGGCTGGGAGAAAAGTACTTCAAGATATGACACTAAGAAGAGGTTTTTCATGAGCTTTTTTTAACTGCCCACCCCTGTGTTAAAAATATAAAAATAGACATCTGCTTTAAATGTAAGCAGGGCAGAGACTGGTATAAATACAGTTGTCCCGTCATGACTACTGAATCCCTCAACCACCAGCCTTTGCTTGTGCTGTTGTGTCTTTTTCAGGTCACTGCCTTTCCCTCGGGGAGTATGAATTCCACCCGCTGGAGATGCTAACTCATATTCTTGTTTACCTAGGATTCCAGGCCGAAGGAGGAGCAAATTAGCAGTCCCTGTTTTTATAAAAGCTGATAGACTTTCTGCTCATATACTACTGTGTCCTTTGAACATGTAAACAAATCTGAATAAAATGGCTTTGCGGGTGGCTATTGCAGCATAATAATGGAGTGTGTAAACAAGTCTCTGAGTCAGCTGTTCCTGCTGTAGAATGTAAGGGTTTTTTTTTAAAGGAAGGATTTTAATAGACAAATCGTGTGCTGTTCCCAATCCTCAAGGGGTTGAGGGAACTGCAGTTGATCTGGAATAAACAAATAGCACCAGTGGGAGTGTCAAATGGATACTCCTTCGACAGAAAGCCCAAACTCAAATCTCTGGTGGCCCTTTAAGAAGCATCTCTTAAAATATTGTTCCTGGTATTATTTTATTTGTTGGATTTATATCTTGCCTACCAAATAATGGCACTCAAGGCAGCTAACTAATGACATCAAATGAAACAAACAGAATTACAACATTAAGACAGATTAAAATAACAGTTACATCACAAATAAAAGAAAGGACTTTGTGCAGCCAGTCGTGGCTCTGGTTGTGAAGTGATTTTTTTACGAGAAATACTTCAATGAGCTTATAAAAGGAAGGGGTGGAGTCAGGGCCATCAAAGTGGCTTGCAAGGAAATTGCATTGCCCATACTGTTGTCTGGATTAACTGTGAGCTTAGCTGATGTTTGTTGATGCGTAGATTTGGCCCCAGTGGGTTCTACATGCTGTTCCTTGCTGCTTGGGATAACTGGCTCTATCAGTCGATACAACTGGAGGAGTTCCAAAAACCTGTGAGCAGTTCTGGCAGTTCAAAAGGAGCTGTGCAGAAGGGAGGGAGGGAATGAAATATCATATCCCTGACATCATCCCATCTCTTATCAACCTCTCGCAGAGGCATATATAAGACCAAGAGGTCTTTCTTTAGTCCTGTGGTAACATCCCCAAAATTCCTAGATTCCATTACTTACTTAGATGTCAGACAGGGAAGAGGCCCCTATAGGCATTCTATAAAGTAGCAAAAGTAAACAAATGAGGCGGAGAGGATAACAATTTTCATTTTGTGAAAAGTGGGAGTCTGAAGGAGGAGCTCCTGTGTGTGAAGGTTCTCCGTGAAACCTCAGAAATCAGCCTTCCAACAGTATTGAGAGTCTCCAAGCATAGATTGATCTCTCATCTTCCGACCATTGTTCACTACACGAAGGGAGCAATGGCAATTACTGCAAAAACAACAAGACTAGCAAGTCCCCCTCTACACGTGTTCAAGTCTACATTATAAAAAGCTGGAAAAGAGCTAAGGTAGCCTGGAAAGCTTTGTCTCACAGAGTGAGTCTTGCTGTCATACTCATGTTGGCTTACAATCCATGTCACTTGCAATGGAGTACAAGTGACACCATATGGGAGGTACAGAACTCATGGATGTTTTGGAAGAGGTCTTTAGAGAAATGCCATCTTCAGTTACATTGTAGTACAGGATGCTTGGGGCAGTAATGCATTTTAAACACCCATACCTTTGCATCTCCCTCGAAAGCTACACTTAAAGATATTTATATTGCTTCCTTCATCATAGCTTCCATGGAGTGGCATGCATTACTTGTGCTTAGTACAAATAGCACTGGAAATCTGCATGAAGTATGTGGGTGGAGGTGGAGGAAAGGAGCTCGGGTGGTGCAGAGAGGAAGTTTTATGTAATTCTTGGCTGCCTTTCTGGTAATTGTTTTAATCAAATGGAATGCAGCATAGTCTAGTGCTTGCTTGGCAGAAAGAGTAATCCCCCTCCCCCTTTAGTTTGGATCTGGTTGAGTTTTCAGTTGCTCTCCCAAGTTGTGAAACTTGATGTGTTTATCAGGGATTAGATATGAAAAAGAATTAATAAGTAATGAAAAAAGGAAACTTATTTCATACTAAAGACACAGATTTGTTAAAGGGAGAGAGTGCATTTCAAGTGTTGCTTAGGGCTGGGGAGATTTGAGCTTACATCCCCGTTCAGGCTTGATCTTGAGCCAGTTGTAGACTCTGGTGTATTTGTCAGATGGTTGGAGATCTCTCTACACTGAGCTCTCTGAATTAAGACTGGGATAAAATATAACATATTGATGAAGAGAAGTATTTATGGTTGTGGAGAAAATTGTTCATGTGGAAGAAGTTTCATGTTCAAGGGAAAATATACTGCCTTATTGTAGATGTCACAATAAAGATTTGTATGTCATGATTGTAATGAGCCGTAGCACATTTTGGAATCATATACTCCTTCTAACCCATTAAGAGAACATTGAAAGGTTTTGCTTTTTTATTTTTTTAAAAAACACCATTGTCTGAATTTAACAATTGGAGGCTAATCTTAACAATAACTTGTTTGAAACAAATCAGCCACATAATCCATTATTTAAAGTACAAACAGACTTGAATAATAATGGCTCATGCTTGGTCAAATGTATACTAACATGCAGTATATGAAGCAAAAAAGAGAACTAACTTGTATTCCTAACAAGTCTTGACATTCATATTTGATTTTTGTCCTTTGCTGTATGGCATGCAGCACATGCAGGGTCACAGGGGTAATGCTTGGAATTTAGTGAGATTTGGAACTGAGGTCATAAGAACCTATCTTATTTCCTCCATATCCTGCTTGTTGTTGGGACTTTCATTATCTTGGTTCATCCAGGCTACTTTCTGCTGACAATTGCTGGCTCTGATTTAAGTGGCTTCAATTCATAGCTCTTCAGTAGGATCATTTTAAATGGGTTACAGAATCGCAGGGTCTTAGCACTTTCAAAAACCACATTCGTCTCTCTTAAACCATACCAGCTATTAGCAGATGATTCCATTCAGATCTACATCTTAACATATAGTTAAAGCTTCCTGTATGTCTCTTGAAATTTGTTTCATTGGCTAATGCTGTCTATGATTAATAAATTATCTTATCTGCAAGTATGTCTGCAGTTAGCTGGACTTCTCAAAGTAAGCATTCACTTGTTTAAATATTTTTGTACAAAATTTACTTATATAAGAGAAAACAATATGTTGGTTTTAATGAATTAAAATGTCATTGTTTTGCACCAAGTCATCTTGTAAACAGGCTTTAGTTCAGCTTTATAAATGGCTTGTGATTTAATTTAAACACACTTACCTGGCAGTAAACCTTCATGAGCTTTCCTTCTAAGTAAGGTATGGGATTGCACTATATTTCTCCATATCTTTCTGGCATATGGATTCCCATATATTCTTGTTGAAATTTCCATTTGTTTGGCAGTATATGCATTTCTCCTTCAGAATTTTACTAGTTTGTGTCCTTGGAGTGCAGTTTCGCTATCAGTTGACCTCGCTTCATTCCTTTCTGTATGTAAGCAGTTTTAAAAACAAATCCCTTTAGGCTTGCTTTTTCTAACATTTCTTCCCTTTCTTGATTGACACTAGTATGTTGTCCCTCTTGATGCCTTTTTTGTCTGTCATGGTTTATTAGTGTGAAGCCTACTAATATAGCCATATTTTTTATTCTTCGTATGGCTGTTAGTATAATGTTCGATGTGATTAAGTGATCAGTCTTGTCAAAAAGGCTATGGGCTGATTCATGTATTATATTTACTTTGAGAAGACAATGACAGACATAGTTCTGTGTCTGTACTCCATACATAAACTGTAATGCCTAATACTGGGAATGATATTAATGGCTACTAGCTGTCAGAATGTTCACTAGGGGCTCAGAAATGGGTATAAACATGAACACTTTGTTTCGGGTCCCATATGTTCATGGCAATAGCCATGTATGTACATTGAACACAGTGTATATCTCATGCATAATATGGCAGGAGGGGTGGATTGCAGCCATTGGTTTACCTTTTCTGTATTTCTTGACTCATTTTGCAAGGGTTGGAGGACATTTCTTCAGTAAATTTGGCTGAACCAGCGCCAGTTTGGGCAAAGAGCCATATTTACTGCAGCTGCATTGATACAACCAGTCCTCTTAACGGTATCCCACAATGCAGTTCCTTGTGTTTAGAAATGTACCAGAGAGCTTCCGATGACAGTTCTGTCCAGAGTTGGCCTTTTTATAGCGCAAATATAGTCCAAAGACTTCAAACAGAATTTGCATTCTGATTTGAGTAACCTTGCATCAGCAAATCTAATTCCTTTCAGGTATAAGAATCAATATTTTCATTGGGATGATTATTTCAGCAGAAGCAGGCAGTGTCCTTTCTGAATGTGTGCTTAAAGAGATAAATATACCTACGCTTCCCATTCCTTGGCAGTTGCTCACTCTGTAAAACTGTCCTGCCAAGGATTGGGTTACTGCTTGGGATTGTGTCCTCCTTAAATGAGAGCCTGTCGTCATAGCTGGAAAGGGCCAATTCTCTTTGGGTTAATGGGGTGGGGAGTATTTCGTGGACACAGCCTTTTCTGTAATGCAAGCATCTATTCCTGTCTGAAGGTCTGTGCTTTTAAAATCATGAGGTGATTTAAAAAGTAATCCATGTGTCAGTTGCCATGATAAAACACCCCTTTTGTTGAAAAGATTTGCACTTCTGCAGTGGCGTGTTAAATTATATGAACATAATGGAGAAAAATGCAGAGTTTGGAAAAGTTACTTCTTTGAACTAAACTTTCCAGAATTGTCCTCTGGAAAATGTGCATTTATTTTGGCATCCTTACAAGGAACCCAAAGTTTTGGTTCAACAACATTTGTGAGGCCACATGATTCCTACCTTTGACTTACAGAATCAAGATTTAGAACATGGAAGAGGACACGGAGATCACACAGAACATAGCTCTAGCATCATTTACAACTAGTTGTTCATCATGTGCTTAAATCCTTTGAGTAAGGAAAATTCACTACTCAGTGAGGCCTTCAGTCAGACTGTCAAACAGCTCTTACCATTAGTAAGATTAGACTCACGTTCAGCCAAAATGTGCTTCCCTGCACTTTCCATGCAGTGATTTGGGTCCTGCCCTCTAGAGCAATGAATAGCATGTCTGTTCTGCTTTCTGCATGACAGGACTCCAAATACTTGAAGACAATTAATTATATCTCCTTTTGATCTTCTTTCCTCTAGGTGAAACATACCAAGCTCTTTCACATCTTCCTTTTAGGGATTCGTTTCCAACCCTTTTACTTCCTAGCCAGATATTCTTCATGACTTTATCTAATTATTCCATTTAATTTTTTCTCTCATACAGTGCCATTTGGCCTTTGAGGTCATCAGGGGAACCTCTCCTGTGACATGTGTTAGCTCCACTCTGTAGCTATTTGGAGCAGGACATTTAGAGTGGTGGCACCTGCTATGTGGAATGTTCTTCTTTTAGGAATTTGATATGCTCAAACTATTCTGGGTTTTAGACACATGCTAAGAACATACATATTTATAAAAGCATTCCCTGTTTAGTTCAAACTAAAATCTATTCCATGAAGAATATCGTGTACACTAACATGTATGTATTTTGTTGTTTTGCTAATATATACAGCATTGGATTTTTTTTTTTGATGTCAGCAATAGATAACTATTTGTAAGTAAAATAATAATAAAGCAATCAAACCCCAATGGACATCGCAGTCTGTTCTCAAATCATAGTAGTAAGTTATACATGTGGAGAATTTGGCCTCCAAATGTAGTTTCTGGTGGTCTCCTAGGTGGGCTTCGCCCATTCTTTCCTTCTGTGTGTATCATTCTTTGATAATAGGTGAGCATCTTTCTGGAACATCAATCAAAAGTATATTAAGGATTACGTTGACAGACATGGACACAATGTGAAATCATTCGTGTTTTTCTATGTCTGCAACATGTGGGAAGGAATGGGGGAGGAATATTATTAACTTTTGATGATGGGATGGCAGGAATTGTAGGAGCTTTTGTCAGGGTGGACAAATGTCTTTATGTTATGAGTCAATTAAGTGGGCAGGAGGAAAACGGTTTCTTGTTCTTGCTAGCTCAGGCTGTTCACATTGTTATGGCTCCATTCTACACCCTTGATACAGTCATGTTGTCCTTCCAGCAAGGACATTCCAAGGATTCATGGGAGGCTTCTGCTTGAAAGGAAAGGATGGTAATATAAAATACCAGGCAGAACCACGGCAGACTCAAGTTTGATACTTTAAGTTTTACCTTCATACATGTAAAACTAAGGCCACAGAAGCGGATTGGTAAGGTAACAGGAGAGCAAACTATTTGAATGTCTGCAGAGTTAGAGGACAGGACATTCACTCATATGCCCATTGCAGTCACACTGTGGTCACTCTAATCACTGTTCTGTCATTGTTGATGGGAATTTATTAGGGAGTGCTGAGTTTTAAATTGGATGTGATGGTGTTAGTGAGGATAGTCTTCACTAGCTAGCACTGACATTTTTTCTCTCTGGCTTGATTGCTTTTATCAGGGAGATCTGGGAAATCTAGGGAAAAGGCATTTTCCTCCCTCATTCTGTCTAAGGTGGCTGCATTCTTCGTGAGCCAGCTCCAACATGTACAGATTGCTGCAGGGCCTTGCAACAAAGCTTTTGGAATGAGCGAACTCTTCCCCTGCCTGATACAGGGTGTGTACAACAGGAAAGATAGAGGAATGTGTAATGTATAACTCAGGCTTGTGTGGTGTGATTACTCAGCCAATACTTGAACAGGCAACTATTACTTCAATTGAAGATTGTTTCCAAGTTCTTTGTAACACAGACCCAGTTCCCTGCATGCAGATTTCTGTTACGGTCAATATTTTTTTCACAACTGTCCTATTGAATGGTCGACCAGGTGTGTCATTCTAAAGCAGGGGTGAGAGTTCTGTAGCTGCCTGGATGTTGTGCACAAGTAATGTACACATATCTTATTAGATGTCATCTTTGAGACCTCCAAGTATCATCTGTCCTTATCATGAAGTATAACTTGTCATCAACACTTCTGAATAAACTGGCTATTACCATGTAGCCAGTACTCCTCCTCTTCCTCAGTTGTGAAGCTGGTTGCTAAACTCAGGAAGAAGCAGGATGAAGGAAGTTAATGAATAAACTTGCGAAGTCTGCAGTTTAACTCTTTTATGTGCAGGTTTCTCAGAGGCTGGCTCCCGTATCTGGCACTCCATATTGGAGTGCTTTCATTGCCAGTGTCCCAAAGTGCCCATGTGAAAGGAAGAAAATTCCAGAGGCTTGACAAATAATTAGATGCAGTTTCATTCTCGCCAGTACCTGCCTGGGGTAGTGAGCAAGTAGTTAGTGTGTGCCTGGTAACATTTCCACTCAGTAATAAACAGACCATTTGAGTCAGGAATCTGTCTTTTGGCATGCTCACCAGACTTTTCGGCTGTCTGGGTTTGCAGATCAGCACCATGTGGCCCTGGCTTTGTTTCTGGGCAAAGACATTATTTTGTGTTTGTTCTCTGTGTATATGTGCACACACACGTACGTACAAATTGCCTGGCAGTTTCCCACCCAAGGACTTGTGAGCAGATGAAAGAAGCACATTTTATATATAAACTTAATGAACATGTAGAGAAGCAGGTGTTTGGAATATGTCTAGTGTGACATGTCCTAAACAGCACTTCAGCAGTGTGTGAATGCTGTGCATTATGTGTGTGGGAGATACTGCCTTTTAAGAGGGCACTCTGACCAAGATATATGATCCATTCCAGAACCGCTGTACCTTTCAAACACCTAAGGGGAGAAGAGGGTAAACTCTATAAGGCAGTGGTTCTCAACCAGGGTCCACATATGTTTTTGGCCTACAACTCCCAGAAATCCCAGGCAGTTTACCAGCTGTTAGGATTTCGGGGAGTTGAAGGCCAAAAACATCTGGGGACCCCAGGTTGAGAACCACTGCTATAAGGGCATATTTAGAAGTGGTTGCAGCTACAAACTGCCAGTGTACTCAAGGGAAGTAAGCACATTCCTGTTCAAAAACAAAAATTATATATGAAGATGCTTTAAGGCAAGACTGTGAACCATACAGTCTTCCAGATGTTATGGGACTGCAAGTCCCATCACCCCTAGCCTGCATAACCAGTGGTGAAGAATGGTGCTCCAGCAGCTTCTGAAGGGTTGCATGATTCCTATCCTTCCATAAAGTTTTATTCCTTAATAAGGAAGGAGAAGAGTAGAGTGGAAAGGTGGTGTGCCTATTATTAACCAGTCTTAACATAGGACAGACAGTTCAATTCCTGTGTAGTCCTGCAGTATTGACCTTTACAGTGAAGAATTCCTGGTTTTGTAATGTGCTGAGGGGTGAGAGGTAGAAGTGTGTGTGTTTCAGAAAGACCGAGAAGGGAGTGCATGGTTCGATAGATGTTTCATGGTGGGAAAGTTTATGTCATACAAAACCACACCTTCTCTGATAAAGCTTGAATCATAAACTGTGTACACATTGCTACAGTCAAAGAGCCGCAGAGCTTGGAAGAACAGCAACTTTTTGCCCTCTTCTCTCGGTATGTATCTGCCTTGGGAACCCTTGTTGGGTATTTTGTTCCTTGAAAACAAGCTCTCTTTCTAGGCTTTGCTCCAGTTATATACTAGAGTGGGGTGGGGGCTCATAGATCATTTGGGAGTCCTAAATAAACAGGAACCTGTTTACACTTAGGATACATTTAGACATCCCTGTTTTTTGTCTCGAGTTGTGTTATCCTGGTTGTGTGGAACTTCTCTTCTATATTGGTATGACCCTTTAAGGTTTTCTAACTTGTAGATGAACACACAGGAATCTACATGGAAACATGTATATTGTCTGTCTAGTTTTCTCTTCATCCATGGAATACATACACCCCTCCTTACTTCCAAAGGGAGAAATTTTACTACATTGTCCCTGGAGGCACTCTTTTTGCCTCTTTAGTAGCCAGATATATTAGTAATCTAGTTAACAAAATGCCTAGGGCACCTTTCTCTTGAAGTCCAACCAGATATGCAGGTTGTGGAGACACTGGGCGTAGTAAAATGGGTGGTGTTTCTTCACGATGGAGATCCTTCAGCTGGTTAGGTAGTGGTTTCATGGATTTACTTTGAAGAATTACTTGGAGAACTAATGGAAATGCTGTGTGCAAAATTTCCCTGTGTGAGTGTTCACTGGTACGTGCAGTAAAAAGAGGAACTGTCAAAAAAGTAAGCAGTGATAAGACCGGTTTCTGCTGTGTTGTGCCCGTTGAGTAACTTCCATATAGCTTCATAACTTGTTAAACATTAACCTAAGGAGCAAGATTAATATTTTCCTTCCATTTCCCCACCCCCACTCTAAACACTTGAAGACTCCCCATGCTACAGATTTCCCAAATGGATTTCCCTTTTTTCTATTTTCCTTACTGCACAAGAGCAGACCGTTCCAAACTTGTCCAGATTTCTGTCCATACTCCCCTTTTTTCTCCTTTTGAAGGTCCGTGGAAGAGTCCTGTTCTCCCTCTTTAGGAATTTGTGATCTGACCCAGCATGTTGAGCGGTGTTTCTAGGTGATGAAATTGCATTTACCTAGTAGGAACTGGAGCCCATATTAACTCTTTGCACCTAGGAAGCTAATGTATGGATGCTGTGTCTGGAAATTGACAGACGCTTCTCCAGGGTTTTGCCAGAAGAAGTGGAAGGAAATCCCTCTCAGAAATCTCTGTTTTGCACAAGGTAGTGATTGCGGCTACATTTTGAATGAGTTCATCATCACACACAAGTAACAATTAGTCTGCTACAGACTTTGGTAGCTTTGTCTCTGAGATTGGCTGGTTCCAGGTCTTTTTTAGTTTCAGCTGAGAAGTTTTGCTCTCAGTTTCCGTTTGGATAGTCAACGTATTTCCCCCGTTGGACTGTTTAGTTTCTGTATAGATAGGAAGGGGATTTTTAAAAATTGTGCTTACCCTATGATTCAGAGAATAAGCATTTACTACAGCTGTATTTAGGTACAGTCTTTTCAGATGCTTCATTATGGATGGTGGTGGGTTTTGGCTGGGTGGGAGGGGAAGGAAGTAACTGGCAGGAAGTAGAGAAAAATAATTCTTCTCTTCTGTGTCTTCTTCAGATGCATTACTAGCTGATCTGGAATCCACTACCTCCCACATTTCCAAGCGACCTGTCTTCCTGTCAGAAGAAACATCTTACTCCTATCCAACTGGAAATCATACATACCAGGAAATCACTATACCTCCTCCAGTGCCACCCCCTCCTTCCAATGAGGCCTTGAATGGGACAGTAAATGATCCTTTAGACCAGTGGCAGCCCAGCATCCCCAAAAATATTCACCAGCAGGTAATTTAAAAAACACATTCATTTATCTCAACTCCTGCTAATGGGAATTGAGGAAACCAATTGTAACTTCTAAAGAAGGAGGGCCCACCACTCCCTCAGGCAGGCTATTCCTGTGTTGAACAGTCATCATATTTGATTATTATGAGATATATATATATATATATTTATACGCCCACACCCACACAATTTTAAAATGTATGTAACTAAATTTCTTTAATATACTGACTGCCTGGTTAACTCTAGTATGTTTCATTCCTAACTATGATATTGATTATCCCATTGATTGTAGTGCATGTAATTTCCACTGACTATAATCCATATAGCGGTTTGTCATCAAGTGCTGGTGACAAACTAAAGTGTAAAAAAAAAAATCCTAGGGAGCACTATGGTATTAAGGGCTGCAGAAAGGGTTTGAAGGCTGTGCCTTTCTGCCCTTGATCTGGTATATGTTGCTGCACCACTAAGATATATTTTATATACCTACCAGAGAACCTGCACGTCTGATTAATTTAATAATACAACATGAGTTCTTAACACATCCTGTTGCCTGGCAACAGAAAACTGGTGGCTAGCGGTTGTCACATGCTACTGAGTGGGATTGGACGTTTCCATGTTTAATGGAAAGAAGTCTCCATGGGCTGATTATTTTTTTAAAAAAATCCAACTGTGTCAGCCAGCGAGTTTCACATTGTGTTTGTTACCAGTTGAGTTTGAGGTGTGGGTGCTTCCATGGAAACTAACTCTCCTCCCTCCCTATGATCTATGAAGGTCTTCTAATTAGGCACAACGGTACTCAAACTTCGCTGTCACTAAAACTTACATTTTCTTCTGCTTTGCGAAGCTAAAATGAAAGCTTCTCACCCTGGAAATATTGCTTAGAGCCCCTTTGTTAATCTACTGCTTGAAACCACTATAGAGTGAGGTAGATCTTACTCACCTAATGCCCTCAGACAAAGAGACTCTGGCATATTGCCTTAGTTCTTGGATGGAGGTTTCTGCTCATGTTATCTGTATATTCAAATTCATTTCAATAAGACATGCATACCACTTTTTCTGCAGCCACAGTCCCAGTCTCCAGTATACAGCTCTAGTGCGTCTGGATCCAGGGAGTGTGTAATTTCTCCTCCGCGTGCAAGCGAAGAAGAACACGTCTACAGGTAGCCTGCTTTTTCCATTGTTCTTCAGTTTACATTGGCAAGAAATTGAGACTTTAAAAATGCTGAATGTGAAAGAAAGTTACTTGAAAGAGGATGCTATTCTTTGTGAATAGACTTCTCTTTAATGTGAGAAAGGGAAGACATAGACATCAGCCTCATTTTTGCCATCTCAAGAAACAGCATCTGTGGTGTCAGTGAACTGTTATGGTTTATGCTCTTCAATGGCTATGACTGTCTAACTGTAAGGGGGGAAAAGATAATGCAAGTTACTTTTAAACAAGAGTATCAATTATAAACAGCATAATCAAATCATCATGCTTTTGTCTTCTAGTTTTCCCAACAAGCAGAAGTCAGCAGAACCATCTCCCACACTGATGAGCTCTTCATTAGGCAATAACCTCTCAGAACTGGACCGACTCCTACTAGAACTCAATGCTGTTCAGCACAACCCTCCTAGCAGCTATCCAGCAGGTAAGAAGCAGTGGCCGTGACTGTACAGGACTGGCAGAATTAGAGAAATGGACTGGGAGGTCAGGCAGGAGAGATTCTATACCTGGTTTGTTAGCTTTTGCCCATGCATCTGCTACACTTTCTCATGTGTAATTGCTTCTCTGTTTCCCTTTGCTCATAAGATGAAGCTGCTAGGACCCCCTCGCTGCCCAGTGGGGCTGGCTCTCACTACAGCGCCTTGGAGAACGCTACCTCTTTGAACACACAACCAACAGCGCCTGCAAAAGAGAAGCCCAAGCGGAATGGAGGGCATGGCATTGAGGAAGTGTGTCCCAGTGTGGAGAGCCTTTTGGACGAACTGGAGAGCTCTGTGCCCAGTCCAGTGTAAGTAGTAACAATTTTTTTTAGTGTGTGAACCCCAGACAACAGGAGGAAACAAAAGTTGAATAAGTGGTTGGGTTTGTTTTTGTGGGCTTTTTTGCAGAGAGACGTGTTTTCTAGAATCTTCCATCCAGCGTGGGCATTGCCCCTGCTAGCTCGTGTGCTCTGGGTATTGTGGTCCAAAAATAATGTTTTCAAGAGAGGAAGCAGTTATGATCCACAACAGAAAATGCTGTATTGCCTGGCTTCTGCTTTTTCCAATGTGCAGGCTTCTTGCCAATGAAGAAATTGAAAGCTGAGGCCATGGATAGTGCCAAAAATACACAAAACGTGTCAGGAGCTAAAGAGTTATAATGAAAAAGCGTAACGGGGGGAAAAGGATGCAGCTGAGGAACAGATGATGTAATCTAGGGTTTACTGACAAAAAAGGGACTGAGTAGGGGAAACGGAGCGACAGAGAACGTTTAGGAGTCAACAACGGAAGTTTACGTAGGTGTTGAGAAGAAAGAGGAAATCAGTTCTTGAGATAAGAGTATTGTGGTTGTAATAGTGAGTGGAATGAGTTCAGTAAGACAACTAGAAGACCAGAGGATGTTGGAGTAAGAAGTAAAAGTGAATAAGCAGATTAGATGATTAAGAAGAAAGAAAAATCTGGATTTTTATCAATGTTACAAAGCAAACAGCGAAGTCTTGCAACTATGTGAGACTCATGGAAAAAGAAATCAGTGTAGAGAATGAGTTTGAGAGCAGCGGAAACAAGAATTTAACTCCAAGTTAGCATAGGGTGAGGAACAGCTAGAGGAAGAGGAAGTAGTAGCCTTTGCCTTCATATTACCCTTAGTGAGCCATTTCCCTTTGAGAAAACATACGTTTTTGGATTAGCACATCAGCCACATTTGTCTAGTTCCACTATGGGCAGAATGCCACCCCCACATTAGCATTTATAAAAATGACAGAAAAGCCTCTTGTGCCACCTGGTGACTGTGGGTGGAAATTTCACAGTGTTTCCCCCCCTCCCCCCAATTCCCTGATAGCCCTTTAAAACACACTAACTTTTTCAAAATGTGGTATGGCCTTGAGTCCAGCTTTCCAAAGTCTTGCTAGGAGAGATATAAAGTCCCTAGACTTTTCCAGATGCCACAATGTTCTAGTGGCAGCTACGGAAATGGTAGCTTTATAACTTTATTTTGGTTACCTTGCTGCTTCATTTATGATTGCTGGAGCGCTGCCTCCTATATTGTTTGTTGGTTTATACAGTGGGCCTGCCGGAGCCATGAGATCTGGATCCACAGTGTCAAATGTGTGTGGACTGGATCATGATGTCCATCCAAATAGGTGTATTACTGGATTGTCATGCACCCATTTCTCAGATTCCCAGGCTGTTCTTTTGGGGAATTTTGAATGGCAATCTATGCACGGGAGTAGAGTCAGGCGGCAAGGCCCGCTTGATACAGGACTGAAGGCTTATTCTCTGTGTTAAGATTGTGGTCTCCCCTTCCTGCTGGCAACTGAGTTTCTGCTGTATTTTTCCATTAGTCCTGCTATCACTGTGAATCAAGGTGAAATGAGCAGCCCACAGCGGGTCACTGCAAGCCAGCAACAGACTCGCATATCTGCCTCGTCAGCAACAAGAGAACTGGATGAGCTGATGGCTTCACTCTCGGACTTCAAGGTGCCCAATCCATCCTTTCTTAGTTGGTTGTAGTGTGTGTCTTCTGCTTTTTTGCATCCTCTACCACCCTGTAAAGTACCATTTTTCCCCACACCTTTTAGTTATTATATGTTGGAGTCTACCAAACTGAGGTGTTTTGGTGCTTGATTTGTTGTGGCATTGTTGTCCTCACGGGGGAGGCTTCCAATCCCATTTTATAACACGAGCCTAGTTTTCTCCTGATACAACAATTGGACTCTTTTCTCAGCGCTCACATACTTTCAAATTCCATATGGGTGCTATTGTTCACTTCTCATTTATAACTAAAGGATGTGTTCTTTCCTCTCAGATGAAAAGCAGGTTGAGGAAGAGGTGGAAAGATTTATGTAAGACATTTCTGAACAAGGAGCGATGTTAAAAACCAGAAAAAAAATGTTGAAAGGATATCACTGGTAGTGGCATTTATAATCCATCTTGTTCATAAGAGCGAGGCGTAAAAATAGCTTTTGATATGCCTGTATTATGGCAATGTAATACAACAGTGTCTTGCATATGAAAGAGCAGTTGTACAGGTGCTAGATGACTGCTTTCCCTTTCCCAAAGCTGCTCTGTCTCTGAATTGGGAGACAGTTTGAAAGCAATCAATACTCCATTGAATTCCCCTCTCCCACAATGTTGCAGCTGCTCCTTCCCTCCGCTGCATCTCTCTTTGATAACCGCTTGTTGTTTCCCTCCATCTCCCCCTTTAAAACACCTCTATTCCCCCAGTGGGCAATAAATCCACCTTTGATCATTAATAATGATACACAATGCAGAATAGCAGATATACAATTAAGAACAGACAACCGATTCCCTCCTCCATAACTACAATGGCCATTAACCTCCTTCATTCTGCAGTAGTGCTCAGCTTTTCAGCTTTGGAGCTGAGTTCCAATTTGGGAATGATCTCTTTTGGATCCAATGATAGGCGGGAGTTAAGGGTACAGAATGGGGCCGGTTCAGAGTGGGTGTAAGTCGTAAATACACCACATTCAGCCATGAAAAGACTTTATAGTCTGGAAACTTGTGCTTCTGTTCCATGCAGAACCTTTGCATGCTGTAGACCAGAGTTAATTTTGCTGGAAAGCCATTGCAGGTTTTAAATTGCGTGCTATTGCCAATATTAAGAGAAAAGGGCAGAGTGTTCGCTGGATAAGAACCTCACTCCAGTTTACCTTATTTTACAATGGATGGTTGTAAGCTAGTGGGGAGGGACATGTTCTAAATTTGCTTACATTTTAGTCACATAATTGATAAAGTGTGGAAAACTCTGGTGATGGTTAAATTGACTTGTTTTAAAACATGATAGAAGATAGACATGTGTCACTTTGGGAAAAATGATGGGAGTTTAGAGGTAATTAGAACAATGTTTAATGCTGTCAAATAAAATGTGGAGATTTTGCCTGCCATGCAAGGTAGCATCTGTCTTGGAATTTGTAGCTGTGTATGTGAGCTCCGTTGGAATGGTGCAGTTAAGAAAGCTAAATTACATCTGCATTGTATTGCTTCTGACTTCAAGTTTACAGTTAATGGAGCTTTTTATGGTTGGTTCTTATAGTGTTCGCATAGAACAGTCCATTGCAAATCAGTCATTGTTGGTTTTCTTGCAGTTTGTCTTAGATAAGCAGTTTATGCTAAGACAGTGTTTCATCTAGCCTCTTCTCTTTTTGCAGTGAGACGGTTTGTACGCGTGTGTGTGATGTATTTGAAAATAATCCTTCTTGTTGCACTCTGAACAATTATTTAGATAGGTAGCAAAAGGTATTACTAATGTGGAGTGTGCACCGTCGTGGAACTCTTCTGCACTCTGTACTTGCATCTGGCCATTTGGATATGGTAGGCTCTTTGTCCTAGACTCCTCCTTTCTTATGGTTCTTCATTTCTAACTAGTCTGGATAGCTTTACTTTGTTTTTCTGTCATCCCCCCTCCCCTTTTTGGCCTCTTTCTCTTCCTTCAAGCCTGTTTCCATCTTTTCTTCTGTCTTTCTCTTTCCCCTCCCTGTTTCTGTCTCCTTTTTTGCAGACCAGTTCTACCATCTCACTGACCTCTGAGCCCTCCCTGGAGCTCCTCCCTGGCCTGGTTAGCCCAGATCCAGGTAGTGTCCTTCCTCCTATGGCTCTCCTGACTACCTCAAAGCAGCAAACCATAGGCGATTATGGGGATGTGCGGGGCCCACTAACAGCTCTCCCATTGGAAGTACTTCACATTGAAGAAGAAGGTAATAGTCCGGTCAGTGCTGTGATTCCAGAGCATTCTCTTGCCACCCTACATCATCCTTCTCAATCCTGGTCTGAACCACAATTTATAGAGACCTCAGCCAGTCTGCTGAGCAGAGAGGCCAACGGGGCCTTCCTCTCGTTTTCTGAGGTGGAGTTGTTATCCCTTCAGTCTGATGCCGGAGCCCAAAATCAGAGGTTAGCAGACTCAAAAGCACCTTGGAGGGAGAAGGAGAGATATGAAGCCAAATTTGCAGGGGTTTCTGTTAGGAGCCCTTGCATGAATACCAAAGTGAAAGTGTCATTGCCAAAGGAGGTGGAAGCAGCATCCACCGCCTTTGAACCAAGTGCTGCTGCCCACAAGGCAAATGAGGCCAGTAAAGTAGCTTTCAACGAACTGAGTAATTCAGCTGTACCTCAGTTTGCATCAAGAACACCTCTGGAGAGAGATGCTGTTGCACCAGCTACACACACCCTGGATCTTTCAAGTCTGGATCAATGGGAGAACTTTCCAGGCCCCAAAGGCCAGCTGGACCATACCCTGCAGCAAGGGGTTGAAGTCAGAGATCCAGCAAGAGCCAGCAGCTACCCTGATGTAACTGAGAAGAAGTATGGTCCAGAGGGAGTTTTCAGGAAAAATAGTCTCCAGAACTCTCCAACGTGCCAGTGGAAAGAGCCTCTCTCCAGCTCTCCAGAGTCTACAGGAAATGCCTGGAGAGAAGACCTGGATCTGATCCCTGCTTGCAGATCGCCTGTGGAGAGGATTTCTACATCAGGCCAGGCAGGCATCAAATAAATGAGCATCTAGTGGGGATTTCTTTTGATGATGCATCCAGTTTGTCTGTGCATGTAACATGCTTCAGGCCCTTTTGAATTAAGCTAGTCTGCATGCATCTGTGAAGTAGATGAGACGGCAGCTGCATGGAAAGACGTTTGAGAAACCACTGCCCTTCATATGTGTTGGGGCAATCTTTTGGACATTTGTCTGTGTTTGCTTTCCTTCGGGTTCTGAGCATGTAGCACTGCTTGACTGCTTTTAGTAAAGGAAGATGAACCAGGAATGTGGCCTGGATCTCTTCCAAGTCACTATCCTTACCTCCTTAGTTGTTTTGTCTGGCTTATGACTTGGTCCTTAGTCACCTGAGCTCTAAATAACCAATCTGCAGAACTGATGTAGTAGAATATTATCCTTGAAAGATTGTTCTGTAAGAAATATTGGTCTCTAAGGACATTTGTTGGTTTTAATACTAGGGGCTGCTAGAGCTACTTCCCTGCAACCTGTACACTAATATCTCCATGCGGACATGGAGGAATTGGCTTCAGATTTTTTCCTTCCCTCCCCTGCTTCTTTTACATGGTGCATGAAAATGCTGCTACTGGTCATGATTGCCTCAAGGTTCTTCTGAAACCTAGCTAGATGGCTGCTTTTGCATTTGGCTTATTGAAACACATGTGCTTACTTTCTGCTGTCATTGTTGTGTGCTTAGTTGATGCGGCTGGCCGTGGGGGGCTTTCCTGAACATCACTGCATTGCCTGTAGATATGCCAACACGATTGTGTGCGTGTGTTTTTCTCCCTTCTGTTGAAGGAAGCTGAAAGTCTGGGCACTGTGGTGTTTTGTTGGCTGTAGTTCATTGAAACTGTTATTTTCTTCCCATTAAGATCAAATCTGTAATCAAGCAAACAAAAGAGACCTCAAATGTGCACCCAATGTGCCGTGATCTTTCACCGAGACGCAAGCTGGGCCCAGCCATCTTCCACAAGACGGTCTCTCAAGACCGCTTGATTGAGGAGTTGCAAGACAGGTTGGGCATTAGCAAACCAGAACAAGATGAATGGAGAAGCCCAGACAACTGGCTGACTGAGGGAGTAATCATCATTTCCAGGCCACAGAAGAAGGAACAAGATGGTGGCCAGCAGGTAGAAAAGGTAGAGAACACCACCTTGCATTTCCCCTCCTGAACATGACGGAGAGCATGTCTGAAAAGTTAATGCCCATACCTTGAAGCACAGGAAAACTGTTTCATGCACACTCTGGACATCCCTCCATTGAAGAGAAGAAACTTGTCATGTAAATAACACAGATCTTGCTGCTTCTATAATAGTTCTTACAAACCCAGGGACTGAAAGAAGCAGCTGAAACCTGAGAAACACATGCTGTTTGTTAAAATAGGAAAATCTAAGATGCCTATGTGAATCAGGAGCCAAACATTAAGAATGCTGGCCATCAGTGGTCCTCTGGACAGAGAAGAAAGCAATGGAGCCTGGCCTGTTTACCAGATGGTTTGCAGTAAAGTGTTTATTGAGTTTAAGAGAGGTAGATTTCATGCTGCTGTGCAGTATTTGTATTTTACCTAAAATAGTTGCTACATTAATGAAGCCACAACCGTTTTTTAGGTATGGCACACTCAGATGTAGAACAAGTAGCCTGAATCTCTTGACGTCTACCATTGACACTTAAGGTTTTTGATGTGATGGTGGTGGTGGTGGTGGTGATTACTACCGTTACACATTTACTAATAGCCACTCCACCTAATAGGTAGTTGAGGTGTTACATGATCAAATCTCATAGAGATAATATCATGCCCCCCTTGCCCCCCTATTCTCTGTGACTATTCTTTTCATTTCTGCTTGCCGAAATGGAGATTCTGTGCTCCACAAGGCAAGATCGTAGGCGTCTTCTGTCCTATATTATGCTTAGTACATGACATTCTTCTGGACTGAGTGCCTTTGGACTCTCTCATGTTTCTTCCTGCTTTCTTCCTTAGGTTATCATTCCTGCAGAATCACCCCTCCCTCTAAGAAGAACCGTTTCTGTCCCACCTTCTCCCCCACCACAGATTCCTAAAGATGTCTCCAGGGCTGTTTCTGTCAAAACCTCACCTCTCCCTCACCCTCCGCCGCCTCCTCCTCCCTTGCCGCCTCCGCCGCCTCCGCCGCCATCGCCACATGTCCCTCAGCTGCGCTACGTGCCCTCCGCCCCTCCTCCTCAGCCCCTCCTCCAGTGGGAAATGCTTTTGGAGGAGGGCTCCTCTCCCCGAGCACAGGTTCCCAAAGAAAGCATTGCCGTGGTCTCTGCTCCCAAGACAGTGGTGTCAGTTGGCTGCCAAACAGAAGAGGACTCGTTCTTCCCACCAGAGCAGGCATGGCATCCTTCTGCGGGGTGGGGTGGGATGACTTATTGCAAGAGACACGTTTGGAGTCCAGCAGCTTTTTGGAAACTGCCTTCCCAAAGATTTGTCAGTATTTATGGCAACCCTAAGAACAAATCGGTAGGATAACTAATTGCGATGAATGCTGAGTTTCAGAGTGTGTGACATCCATTTAATTGGATTGAGAGAGTCACCTATTGTGACTAAATAGTGCTTTCTTTTACAGAAGAAAAATGGGTGACACCCCCCTCCCCTGGTATGGCAAAGGATATATCTGCAGCCTCGATGTGTTGAATCCTACTTAGATGGGGCGTAATATTTGCTGGCATACAGATGCCATGTTCTATGAATTGGGGCCCTTAAGCTTTGTAAATGCATTATGTAAATGCATTTCCTCTTCCTTATCAGTCACCCTGTATTGGAAGAATCAGGTGTCCCTGCCGGTTTTCATTCTACATAGTTTAACGGAATACACACTGCCTTCCATGCTGTGTGTTTTTTTTTTAAAAAAATGCTTTGAAAGCATCCATATGCCACATGGCAGACTGTTTAACATCCCTCCTCTCTGCCTGTGGAAATAGTTGGGAGAAGATATTCTATTGCAAGAGCAGTCCATTTTGATATTGAAAAAGCTGTGCACAGGTTACTTTGTGTGTTACTTGAGGGTCATGTTGCAGCGGCCTTTTCCTGTTTCACATATGGCTGTAATACTCTGAATGCCCAGAGTGTTGCCATTATGAGTAGTTTCGAAGCTAAGAATTAAAAATGGCTTGGGCTCAAAGCCCCCAGTAATTCTGTAACTAACCTTGGATTGGAAACCAGTCCTTCCCTGAATCTACGTCCAGGGTATTGTTTTTATTTTTCAAATCACAGCAACTTCCAGACGCTCTTCAATCTTTGTGAATTGTGTGCTTTTCAGGTTCCTTATGCTCCACCTCTGGAACGGGGCTCTCATGTTCTGGCTGCTCGGCCGCCCACCCCTGAGAAGGCAGGACACCCTCTTTCTTTCCTATTTCAGCATGGCATGTGGACAGTGCTTCCCTTGGTGTTCTTGCATGGCAGAGTTGCGAGTTGTTTACCAAAATGTAGTCATTGTGCTTTTCCTTCAGCCAAGCTTGTCTGTTTCTTATTGGTAGTTCTAAGCTTAGGCACAACAGCAGGCTTCTTCAACTAGCCTGAGGTTGGAGGAGTCGTGGAATGATTCTTTAAACAAGGCTGCTTTCAGACCGAGATTTAAATCATGCAGTCCTTCCGCCTCATTCGTGGAATTTTCAGTGCCCAGAGGACATCAAATCCAACTTGTAACCTCTTTGTACATTCACACGTTTGCTTCTTTTTTCCTTTTCTTCACAAATGTTTCCAGTATTTATGGATACTTTTACAGTATGATAGAAATGCTGAACTGGGAGATATGGATCAGATAATAAAATCTGTCCAGTGTTTCCATTGAAGAGTATATATGTTTAAAACCTGTTAAGATGTGTCCTTTACTTTTGTTGCATTTCTTGAATTTTTGTGTATCATTGAAATAGGCTGGGATCACTCGCTTGGCTCGTACTGGGAGAACTGCATGTCACAGGCTTGAAAATGGCTGTCCGCATTGGAGAGGGAAAATTGAAAAGTGGGAATGTTGTATAAAACTTGAATTTATTTCAGGTCACAAATGATTAACACAGGCATTGTAGTTGGTGAGTTGGTTAAAAAAAAGCGACTACTAACATTTTCGGTATGGCAGTAGTGCCATACTGTGAAAAATTCAGTAAAACCACCCTGGGGCATATTTTGGAAGTATATGATAGAGCAAACTTATTTGAATGGAAAACCTTCTGCTAATTCTACAGCCATTGAGGAAAAAACAAATATAATCCTGTATGAATACTTAAATCAGAAAATGTGGGGTCTCAGGCACCATACAGAAGAGCAAATTTTCCATGGGGATTGTTGATGATCTTCAGCAGATAGGAGGGATGCTGATGAAGAATGCTCCCACCTGTGAAAGTGTCTATTTTTATATCATGATGGAGATCTATATAGCTACAACAAATGGACGCTGCAAAACAGAACAGGTAAAGGTTTTCCCCTGACATTAAGTCCAGTCGTGTCTGACTCTGAGGGTTGGTGCTCATCTCCGTTTCTAAGTCGAAGAGCCGGCGTTGTCCGTAGACACCTCCAAGGTCATGTGGCCATTGGCATGACTGCATAGAGCACCGTTACCTTCCCCCTTGTGCAAAGGGATGAGTGGAATGACTGCATGAGGCTCATTGATGCATTGGCTTGTTAGATTGAGAGTTCGTTGTCTGAATGCAGCTTGTGACATTGTAAACAGCTTGTGTCTGTCTTACGGTGTTTGAGATGATCGTTCAGACAGAAAATGATTTACCTCTGCTAATGGGCAGGAGGCATAGGCAACCCTTTGGTAGGACAAAGTGTGGTGGCTGTCCTGTGTGACAGTTTAGGTGCCATTAAAGGTAGGCAAGAACCCTCCAGGATGATGCCCTGAGAAAATCTTATTGCAATGGAAACTATCCTTTTTTCTATAAGGCTGTGCTCTATTTTAGTGAGGCACTTAACATGAATTGGGTCTTAACATGATTTCTAGGGAACTTTTTCCCATAGACTCACAGTGAGCAAATCAGTTTTTAAATCTGACCATATGGTTGTGCAGAGGTGTTTGATTGGTATTACAAAGATTCAGAGCAGAAATATTGTGATGGGGCACCCTTTTTTCAGAGGCCACCTGGGGTTCTGTGCTGAGAGAAAGGTGGGATATGAAATAAATAAGGAGTACCGCCATGCTCCTTTATTCCATATAGATGAAGCATTGGCTTATTTCTTCACACTGAACACAGTTTTCCTTTGCAGAGGAGTGTATGTACGGCTCTTCTCCCCAACCCCAGATTCCTCTTCCCTCCCATGTTAATTGGAGCACAAGGCAGTTCCTCTAAAGGACGTCGGTATAGTAAAAATACAATCACTGTGAGAAGCTCATAATTATAAATGAAGTTACATTTGGCTCATGTGAGCACAGAGTGGATTTATGTGAATATTTTTTCTTTGTGTTGTCAAATATTTTTTCTTTGTCTGGCATTTTAGGAATTTGTTGTGCTTACCTGTGCTGCTTGGGAAGTTGAAAAAGCTACCTTGTCTTTTCTGTTAAGAGCTGTGCCTTGGCTTTGTAGTTGATCCCTTGACTTGGGGAGCTTTGTTCTGAAAACATTTTAGCCTTACGTGTGATCCGTTGGCACCCTCTGTTCTTATATCGTCATTGTCCATGAATAGGACAACAAAGGTTTTGTTGGGCTTTCATCTGCTCTAGTGTGGTTTCTGTGCCTGATGGTCTTTGTTTTCTCTTTCTCTTGTAGTTCATGTCCCAAGGGAAAGGTGGGAATAACTACCCATCCTCTACTCCTCCAAAGCCTGGTAGCCAGTTGGATAGCATGCTTGGAAGCCTCCAGTCTGACTTGAACAAACTGGGAGTAGCAACCGTAGCCAAAGGCGTATGCGGAGCCTGCAAGAAACCAATTGCTGGACAGGTGAGTTGAGGGACAGGCCCCTTCTTTGAGAGTCTTGAGCTTCAACCGGGAGGGCTTTTGAATCATAGGGATGAATGGACTGGCAATGCTGGAGAAACTGAAGTACTCTATTTATCCACTGGCCAGGTACGCTGTAAGCTCCTCCAGTGACCTCTACCCTGCCCATGAGGGACTGCCCTCTTCTGAGATGATAGGTAATTCAGTTTTCATGCTACCAGTCCAGGGATCCACCCAAGTTCTTAGGTCTTGCTCTTTCATGTGCATAGAGCTCTGTCTGATGTGTTGTACTGTGTGAGATGCCCACGCTTGAGATGTGGAGCATCTGCTGGAGCCCAGGCTTTCTTCTTTCCCCACCAGGTTGTTACAGCGATGGGCAAGACTTGGCATCCGGAACACTTTGTCTGCACTCATTGCCAGGAGGAGATTGGGTCCCGGAACTTCTTTGAGCGCGATAGCCAGCCCTACTGCGAGAAGGACTATCACAACCTCTTCTCCCCTCGCTGCTACTACTGCAATGGCCCTATCCTGGATGTAAGTCTGATATATCTATCACCTTGTTTCATTTTTATTGGTTCCTGGGTTACACCAGAACTGTTTACTCACCTTCCCTCTATGTTGCATTCTGTTCTTTTTCATACACTTCACTTTGCGCTTGACCAGTAGATGCAAGTAATCCCAATTCTATTTGCTGGTTGTTTTTTTTTACATAAATGATGATGCACGCATAGGTCCATCATTTACATGTGATTTTCACTCTGCGTCTTTAAATACAAAGCAAAGCCATACACAATATCTTGCATGTATCTCAGTTATTTGAATCAACTGCATGCCATATGCAGTCTGCAATGTCATTTCTGCATCACATTTAGAAATTTTTAAAATAACATTTTAAAAAACCCCAGAGTGAATTTCCAGCCACTTCTAGTTCTTAACTCTGCACTGCTTTTGTTTTGTTTTTTGTGAATCCTTTTTGGTGTTTGGAGTAGTCCTTGCAGGATCCTGAGATGGGGCATTGCCCCTGACTCCTGGAAGTTTGCCCACCTCTGATTTATAATAGCACCTTTCCCAGGGGTTCAGGGTACACTCTCCATATTATTTGTATGACCAATCTGTCAAGGAAGCTTGTGTTGACCCCATCATACAGATCAGAGACTTTATTTAAGTCACTTGCTAAGCTCTCATGGCTAAGGTGAGCTTTGAACTAGTAACCTTATAGTTCATGCTCTCAGCATTGAGTTACTACATCTTTCAGTCAGTAGTTGCCAGTAATGCACGGAGTGGCTGATTCTTGCAATGTATTGCAGCTGGACAAGTGGAAGTACGAGAGTAGTGAAACCTTGGCCTGTGTGGTAGTTTGAGTGATGCTCCTCTAGTATTTACTATTTCACTGGATTCTCCCTATGGGCTATGCATGGAGAACATCTGATTGTCTTTGCCTTTGCTTTTAATCTAGGCGTCACAGTGTCCTTGGACATTTTGCTTTAAGTGCTGCTTCCCCTTGGCTACGCATCAGGGCACTTGGCAGTTTCTGGGGAGGCCACTTTTGGAACACTCTGGTCTCAAAAAGTGGCTTAGAAATGATAGCGATAAATGTAGTGGTAATACATGTGCCTTTGAATTTGTCTCTCAGTTCCCTTCTGATAACAAGGAAACAGGTCTTTGAGAGCTCATTTTGGGAAAGAGTGGCAGCATATAGAAATCCAGTGTTCATATATCAGGATTACTTTGCATTGGTTTCTCCTTCTCAGAAAGTGGTGACGGCCTTGGACAGGACATGGCACCCGGAACACTTTTTCTGTGCGCAGTGTGGAGCATTCTTTGGCCCTGAAGGTATGGTTTTCAGGGGTTCTTGCATAGATTTGCATGCAGGGAATTCAGTGTGGCTTGTTGGAGGTGTCAACTGCCCCATAGGAATTAATTGGAGATGACCAATCAGATTGGATGTGATACAGTGAGAAATATTAGGGCAGTCTGGTCATCCTTAAGGTCGTACTTTCTACACAGCAGTTACTCTTAACCACGTTATAGCATGCACTATTGCTACCATTAAAAACTTATTAAAGATCTTTTCCCTTGAAAAAAAATTTAAGGCGTCTTCTAGCAATTGAAGTGTACAAAATATTATGAGGTCAGGAACATACCAGAGTATCTAATTCAGCTGAAAATGGCACATAATTACAAAAATGTTAGGATCCCTAGCCCATCTGACCCAGGAGGTCATTCACTTTGTAATCCAAATGCATTCAAGATGTGGGGCTTGTCCCCAAATAATTTTTTTCTGGAAACTAGGTTGCTTAGCGAAGCAGAAAAGGAATGTGAATTAGGCTTTTCAGGTGGGGCAATGTTCAGTAAGATGGACCCATTCCTACATTGGTAGATCCCTAGCTGCCATTTCAAACACACCTGCAATGTCTTGTTAGTTGGATAACAGTTCTTAAAACCCTTGTATGCCTCTTGCTCCTTTGGCAGGCTTCCATGAGAAGGATGGCAAGGCCTACTGTCGCAAGGATTACTTTGACATGTTTGCTCCCAAGTGTGGAGGTTGTGCTCGTGCCATTTTGGAAAACTACATCTCTGCCTTGAATACCCTCTGGCACCCTGAGTGTTTTGTCTGCCGGGTGAGCACACTTTGGGGTTTGCTTTTCTTTCCACTTATGACCAGGGTTAAGGGAGACAATGTCAGCAAATGCAATCAATTTACTATTCTAGGCTTTTTAAAGTCCTGACTTACCTTGGCAGATGGGCAATGCTTACTGGGTCCCTGCTGGCAGAAGACAAGCGCTGCTTTTTCCCTCCCAGTATTTCTTAAACAGCAACAGAACTCTTCAATTGCTTGCTGTGGCAGGGATTCTCTCATTTGGAGCCACATTCTGCTACTAGGGGTGTGCTTTTCCAGGCCCAGCACCAACTGTGTTGTTTCTTCTCCCCACAGGAATGCTTCACTCCATTCATCAATGGCAGCTTCTTTGAACACGATGGGCAGCCCTACTGTGAGGTGCATTATCACGAGCGCCGGGGCTCGCTGTGCTCCGGCTGCCAGAAGCCCATCACAGGGCGCTGCATCACTGCAATGGCCAAGAAATTTCATCCTGAACACTTCGTTTGTGCCTTCTGTCTGAAGCAGCTCAACAAAGGAACCTTCAAGGAGCAGAATGACAAGCCCTACTGTCAGAACTGCTTCTTGAAACTCTTCTGTTAAGGCCAAATTCAGCAGCCTTTGGTTGGCTTGCCTCTTTGGACATTGTCATGTTTGAGAAACTGTGGCCATGGTGGGCTGAGAAGAGGAGCGAGTGACTGAATGAGTGAACGAATGAATAAATGAATGGGTGAATGAACAGTGAGTTGAGACAGGAGAGGATGAGATGCTTAGAGCTGCTCTGGAAAGGTGGTGAATCCAGAGAGCAATTCACCATGGACCATTCAATCAGAAAGCAATTTAGCCAAGAGATGCTGAGAAACTGCGATTATGATACTGGATTGACATCTGAGCCAAACTAAGAGGAGAAATAGGGAAGGAGGCTCCCTTTGAGGGGAAAGGGCTGACACACAACCTCTGATGGCTGCTTCATGCCTTCTTGATAGCCAGGCTTCAAGTAGCCCGATAAATTTGGTTTCATTGTGAGGATACGTCAATAAAAATTATCCTTGGGAGCAGCCCTGATGGCCTACTCCCTGCCCATGTTTCTCTTCCTCTTAACGCTACAGAGAGATGAGGCTACAGCGTTAGAGGAATGTCCAGCATGACTCCCATCCCCAGAGGTTGATGTCGGCTCTGTTTATACTCCTATCCCTTCTCCAAATGGAACATCTCCCACTTTTTGAGATACTACGTTCTCCACTGTTGCTGCCATCAAAACTCCTCTAACCCGAGGTGCTCTTGGTGAGGTTGGGGAAATGTATTACAGTATGAAAAAAAAAATCTGAATAAGCAAGGCCTCCCAGGCCTCCCAGACCTGAGTTTTTAGGTAGGCATGATAATAACCTGTGTAGTGATTTCACTTGAAAGGCAAGAGAAGAGTAGAGGTGTCAGCGTTGCCTTTTTTTTCTTTCTGTCTGTCTCTGTTCTTCATTCACAAATCAATTTCTTCCTATTATGAAACATGTCCTAAAGAGACAGCCTTCTGAGCAATAATCCTTTTTTTCCTATCAACTAAATAGTTTTAATACATGCCTCAGTGTGTCTTTTCTCTCTTTTCTGTTGATTTGTGTGTGAGAGACTGTCTTTTGCTATCAAACCGAATACTGTGTGTTTGGGTGGGGATAATGGATTTATACACTGAGTCTTGAATTCATAACAAAACAACTTTTAATCTCTTGTATGGAAATGTTTAGTTTTTTGAAATAATTTTCATTGGATGACTTTCATATCTTGATTGTTCTGGGCAGGGCCCTGGTTGTGTTGGTTCCTGCATCTATAATCTTGATGCTTTGTTAAACACAGCGATTAACATGATAAGTGTTGTCTTTTTCAAGCTGGGGGTGGGTGGGTCGGGAGAGGGGGGATGTGCAAGGAGTGTGCGTGTTTATTCTTATTTTTGGCTTTTATTAGCTTTTCTATTGATCCGAGCTCAACTGGAACAGATTTTTAAAGAAAAGAAAATAACATGTAAACTGCTGTATTTTGAATTAATTTGCTTTCCTCTCAAGGTCTAGTGTTGAAGGATTTCAAGCGAGTCTTAATTTACTTCTGCCAGGCGAAAGAGCTCAAATATGTAGCTTACTTGGAGTTGAGCTTCATAATTTGTTGGAGAAACTGATATTTGCTCCTGGGTGTTGATTTGCCATTTAACGCTGAGATTTTTTTTCCAGGTGTGCCATAACTCTGTGGTGTGCTGTGAGTCTACAGCTGCATGTGCACAATCAAACACCCCGGTACCTAGGTGTACTTTGGGGTCCATTGCTCTCTAGTCCGCTGAGCTAGGGATCGGGCAGTAAGACAGTCACAATAGTAGCGTAGGCAGGAATACAGTGCCGGATTTAGGTTGGTCTGGCCCATAGACCCCAATCTAGGAGTGCCATACACACTGTGCTTCAACTGCTTGTGTCTTCTCTTGCCACACATTGAGCAATCATGTGTTGACATTTGTAGGTTGTCTGGAAATCGTATCCCTCTTGAAAAGAACTGGGGAACCGCGGCCTTCCAGATTTTTTTGGGATTGTAGCTAGTGTTGAATTCAAACATACCGCATTTCACTGATTTTAAGGCACACATTTTTCCTGTTTAAGAAGCTTCAAAAACGAGGTGTGCCTTAGATCCAATGGTGACTTAGATTCACTGGTTTTAGGGTTTTTTTTTTAACTGTCTTACCTCCAAGAGAGGAAGAGGAGGAGAAAGGGCTCCAGCCCCAAACAATTCCAGTTTGGGAGTTTCCCTTTGAAATTGTCTTACCTCCGAGAGAGGAGGAGTAAGGGCCTGAGTCCCAACCGCTCTGCCAGAACCCCACCATTTGGGCCTCGGCCTCAGCCAGATGGCTATTTATTGACATTTTAACTAAACGCCACTGTGTGTTTCCGCTGCCTCTCCAATGGGCCCATAACTTCATAAGACAGACTCATGCAGACAAGATGACTTCCAGACTTTCCTCCTCACCCCACAAGAAAGATTGCTCTACAAAGCTACACTGAAACTGTAAATTCTAGGAAATGTTAAAAGAAAGCCTTTTACATTCTAAAAAATATTTTTAAATTCTAAAAAAATCTAAGGAAATAGTTTTTTCCTAAAATCAAAGCTTCAAAAACAGGGTGCGCCTTACACATTTGATGGCACCTTAGATTCAGTGAAATACGGTATGTGACATTTAAGAAGGCTGATAGCATTACTCAAAAGGTGACTTCTTACTGAGCGGCCGTTCATAATCTCAGGCCTTGTGCAGTACAGTTAATGTTGAAGGATGATGGTGGCTGTAGTCCCAACGGCCTCCAGAAGGTCATGGTTGCTCACCTGTGTTGTGAAACACATGCAAAAATGGGTATTTCCTTGGCCACTACCTAACTCTGGTCTTGGCTCGGAGGCAGTGCTAGGGAGACCAAAGTACGGAGCGTTGAGTTTGCAGAAAAGAAAGAGGCAAACTGCTACCGTTTCCTGCAGGGTGGACTTTGGAGCGTTTGTCCCGTTTTGCTGTACGCTGGGGGTTGTCTCCTTCGTCTTGTGTGGCAGGAGGAATGATGCCAAATAAATATTGTACAGAGAGCCTGCCAGCTGTTGAAAGTGATGCGGAGAGCAATTGTGTGGTGAAGTTTGGAGTGAAGAAACAACGCCTGCCCTGTTGTGCCGGTCAGGCTGTCGACGTGTTTTTTTACAAGTTGGGCTTCTTGGAAGTCTGTGATGTGTAGATCCTAAGCGAGGAGACAGGCGACAGTATTAGGAGCAACAAGGGTTGGCGAAGGAGACAAAAATCGTAGCCCCTGGTATTATGAATTCACAGTGGGTCTCAGAAGGGACGGGCCATTTATTTTCCTAGCCCCCTTCCCCTCCTGCCCTAGCTGTGACATTTTGAACCTTTGTACCCTGTGTTTCTTTTCTCCTTTTAATTCTTTAAATGCATCTGAGTGAAGTGGGTCTCGGTCAAAGCTTCTTCTCTTCCCCCGGGAAGGAGGAAAAGGGGAGACTCTCCTGTGGAATAACCTTTCTCTCCCTGGTTTCCCTTCTGTATACGTTTCATTCTGCTGTTTCCTCTCCCTTTGGAAATCCCTGAGATTGAAGCTAATAAAAAATTATGATAATTTTCAGCGGCATTTGATTTCTTTCGGAGTGCATGCATATCTTTGGCAATCACCGACGTTCCCCTGGTCTTCACCAGCGAAGCCACAAAGGACAATAGTTTCCACAATTGGCAGAAGTTTCTCTCTGTTTTCGTCTCCTTCCTTCTTATTTCCTTTCTCATGATGACAGGTTACATAAAAATGTTTTCCACTGAATTAGCAGGAAGTTTTTGGCAAAGCACAAGTTGTCCTGATGGGACTCTGTTTTTTAGTGTCTATTGAAGACTTCTCTTGCTTTTTCACACCAGTGGTGAAGCCACCAATGCACCAGGCTTCTGGTGAGCACCTTGACCCCCACCTTCTCCTCCAAACACCACACCATACTTCCAGAGTGCACCTTATACGTGCAAGGAGTAGGCCAAGCAGGGAAATCCGCTGAACCGTTTGGGCTGAAATCTTAGATGCTTCTTCTTAGCCACAGAAAATACATATCCTGGCAATGGGGTCTGCATTTTGCACTAACTGAGCTTCCACTTGGTCATCACAAACAGTCTTGTTCAAGTGGGGTTGATATATTTATTATTTATTTATTTGCACCATTTATATCCCGCCCTTCTCACCCCGAAGGGGACTCAGGGCGGCTTACAAGTTATAGGTACATACAATATATTACATTATTAACATAGCACAATATAAGCATTATATATTACTATATTGTACTATACCATTATATTGTGCTAATATTAGTAATATTATATGTAATATAAATATACAATTATAATAGTGTATTATATTGTATTACATTATAATATCAATATTATATGTATATACAATATATTGGAGCCCCCGGTGGCACAGTGTGTTAAAGCGCTGAGCTGCTGTACTTGCAGACCGAAAGGTCACAGGTTTGAATCCGGGGAGCGGAGTGAGCTCCCGCTGTTATCCCCAGCTTCTGCCAACCTAGCAGTTCGAAAACATGCAAATGTGAGTAGATCAATAGGTACCGCTTCGATGGGAAGGTAACTGTGCTCCGTGCAATCATGCCAGTGGCCATGTGACCTTGGAGGTGTCTACGGACAACGCCGGCTCTTCAGCTTAGAAATGGAGATGAGCACCAACCCCCCAGAGTCAGACATGACTGGGAAAACATCAGGGAAAACCTTTATCTATACAATATATTATTAGTATATCATAATATGAGTATTATATATTATGATATTGTTATATTGACTCATTATATATATGCATGTACCTGTGAAATAATGTCCAGGGTGGGAGAAAGAACTCTTGTCTGTTTGATGTTGCAATTGGCCAGCTTGATTAGCATAGAATGGCCTTGCTGCTTCAAAGCCTGGCTGCTTCCTGCCTGGGGGGTCAATTGTTGGGAGGTGTTAGCTGACCCTGATTGTTTCCTGCCTGGGATTCCCCTGTTTTTGAGTGTTGCTCTTTCTTTACTGTCGTGATTTTAGAATTTTTTTCCAGGATCCCGCCTCCCTTTTGGACGAAAAGCTCCCAGAATCCTTGAGCACTGAACGTGTGTGTTGGACGGACGGCTGGCTGAGCCAATGAGCTCTGCAAGGCCTGTCTTTTTTTCGTCGCTGCCGCTGATTGGTCGGCGCGGCCCGGCGCTGATTGGCCGGCGCGACGCGAGGTATAAAAGGCGAGGGCGGGGGCGCCATTCCCCCTTTTGTTCCACGGAGGCTTCGTGAGGTGAGTGGCGGCGGAGGCCTCCAGGCCGTGGGCCTCGGTCGGGCCTTTCCGGGCAGGCCGCATTGGAGCCTGAGCTGATTTGCCCTCCGCTTTCCTTTCTCAGGAGACACCGCAGTCTTTAAACCGCCGCCGTTGTGCGATCCTTGGGTCACCGCGATGCCCAGGGAAGACCGAGCCACGTGGAAATCCAACTATTTCCTCAAGATCATCGTGAGTCCGGGCCTGGGCTGGGGTTTCCCACAACGAGGGCTCCTCTGCGCATGCGCAGAGTGCTTTGGGCTGCCCAGCTTCCTATCAAGATCAAGACCTGCCCACGGAGGCCTTGGATCATTTTCCCACAGTCGTGTCTGGCAGAGTGTTGTTATTAGACCCTTTTAAAGTTGCATATTGTATTTGTGTATGGATCTATTTCTCCCATCCCTAATTGCTCTCCCACTTTATCAGTTACCTCGTGTTTATATCTTTTATATGATGCACTTTACCCAGTCTCTTTTTACAACCGCAACGTTTTTAATTCATGTTTTATTAGTTTATCTTCATAGGCTAATGTTTACATTTTATAATTGTGCATATTTTTCTCTATTGATGCATTTTGTATTGTTATTGTTTTTATCTGGGCTTGGCCCCATGTAAGCCGCCCCGAGTCCCCCCTGGGGGAGATGGAGGCGGGGTATAAAAATAAAATAATTATTATTATTATTATTATTTATATATAGGATATCTATATAATTGGATAATATGCCAATTCTTAATATTGGAAGAAGGAAAACATAAGAAAAGAGCCCAAAGCAGTCCGGAAAAAGCCGGATTCTTGTGGTGTCATCTTAATCTCACGCTCCCTCTCTCTGCCTTCCGCAGCAACTCTTGGATGATTATCCAAAATGCTTCATTGTGGGAGCAGACAACGTGGGGTCCAAGCAGATGCAGCAGATCCGCATGTCCCTGCGCGGGAAGGCCGTGGTCCTCATGGGGAAGAACACCATGATGCGCAAGGCCATCCGCGGGCATCTGGAGAACAACCCTGCTCTGGAGAAGTGAGTCTGGAGCCCTCAAGTGGGGCTAGCTTGGCTTCAAGGGCCCTCCCATCTCATCCTTTTCAGGACCAGAACTGAGCAGTCATTTGTCCTGGTTGGAGGGAGAGGGAAGGAGATCTTCACCAGCCTACAGAAGCCAAATACATTTTATATCAAGCTCCCCATACTTCGCATCTTCTGGTGGTTTTGGACTACAACTCCCAGCATCCCCACCCATCTCTAGATTGGCTGGGAATTTGGATTCACTGAATCCTAGCAGTTGGAAGGGACCACAGCAGATACTGATTCCAACCAGTTCCCAACATATTTAATATATATACAATATATTGTATGAAGATAACACTGTGTGACATTTCCTGGGTTAGAAATGTCATTTCCTAATTGGCTATCATGGGGGAAAGAGTATTATAAATAAATATTTATAACTTACAATATTAATAGTATTATAATGTAATACAATATTATACTAATAATAATATAATATAATAATATTAATTATATATTATTATATTAAATGTAATACTAATAATGTTACCATAGAATGATATAGTACAATATAGTAATTTAATATTGTATGTACATTTGATTTGTAAGCCGCTCTTGAGTCCCCTCCGGGGTGAGAAGAGCAGGATATAAATGTAGTAAATAAATAAATAATATTAAACTGCCAAAACTTTATTTTTGCGGAAGGGACATCCTGCAGCATATTTTACTCTAGTTTTCACATCATCGAGTCTCAATTCAATGAAGTTTCTGGAATAGAACAACTACTTTCAAAGTAAATGCCGCACAATTAAGGAAATAACACTTTTCAACCAGAAATATATATTTTTTTCAAATTTTGTTATATAGTGTATGCTACTTGCAGTTAGACTCCTTTAATCCATAAGAATTTCACAGAAATCTTAGCAAAGAACAATGGTGAGATTCACAGGGAAGTTATTATTGCCAGGGATGGTCATGTTTTGTACTCCCAAGCCTATTTTAACTGTCTTGTAATTGAGAGAAGTTATGCGAAGCATGTGTTTGACAGCTAGAATTTTGCATTGTAATTTACTTTGGAGTTTTTCAAGATGATGAAGAATGCAATTTATTCTCTTTCTAGGCTTTTGCCTCATATCCGTGGCAACGTGGGCTTTGTGTTCACCAAGGAGGATCTGACTGAAATTCGAGACATGCTGTTGGCCAACAAAGTAAGTAGCAGCCCCAATTACAAGGGCATTGCTTAGCTATGGCATTTTAAACCTGACATAGAGTGCACTTCAGTGGCCAGCTGTGAATTGATCCCTGGAACAGGTACCAGCCAAAGGTTATCTGAGTATGTACAAACATCTTGTATGTGTACTGAAGCTGTTTGGATTCTGGACTTGTCTTGGTAGGAGGCTGGCTTGTAGTGATAATTTCTCATGATAAGACCCACTTCATAACTTCCAAGCATGGTCCATTTTCCTGCTTAGGACAGAAAATATATTGTTCTTCCATGAGGCCTTAGTTTAATGGTTTGTCAATAATCAGAGGTGTCTGTTGCTAGTTCTTTATTATTATGCTTTTTACCTTTTCAGGTGCCAGCTGCCGCTCGTGCCGGCGCCATTGCCCCCTGCGATGTGACCGTGCCAGCCCAAAACACCGGCCTGGGCCCTGAGAAGACCTCCTTTTTCCAGGCTTTGGGCATTACCACAAAGATCTCCAGAGGCACCATTGAAATCCTGGTGAGTGAATGGTTCAGACAGACCTGGGAAACCTTTTGCCACTTTGGTGCCAAGTGTACGGTGCTCATTGGCTGAGCATTGCTTGGATCTTTCTCTTGTCTAAAGACCTAAATTAAAATAGAAACGCAGTATTAACAATATTTGAACCGTTTAGGACATAGCTAAAGAAAGAATATTTATTGTCGAGATGTTGAAGTTGAAGATGCCTATAACTTGCTTTGTTCTCCTTTTATCCGATTGTGATTTAATTCCTGTCTCCCTGGTTGTTTTTTCCCCAGAGCGATGTGCAGTTGATCAAGACCGGAGACAAAGTGGGTGCCAGCGAGGCCACCTTGCTGAACATGCTGAACATCTCCCCCTTCTCCTTTGGGCTCATCATCCAGCAGGTGTTCGATAACGGCAGCATTTATAACCCTGAAGTTCTGGACATCACCGAGGAGACCCTGCGAGGACGTTTCCTGGAGGTAAACACATTTGGCTTTTGTACTGAAGGCTACTTTAGCAGAACAACGCAGTGGAAGGAGCTATGGAGGAGCTGGAGCGAGCATTTTGTGATTCTTCTTGTCTCGAGCCTGCCTGTTCTGTTTTCTGCAGGGTGTCCGCAACGTTGCCAGCGTCTGCTTGCAAATCGGCTATCCAACCGTTGCCTCTGTGCCCCACTCCATCATCAATGGGTACAAACGGGTCCTGGCTGTGGCTGTGGAAACAGACTACTCTTTCCCATTGGCTGAAAAGGTAAGCGGGAGGGGAGTGGGTTTCAGCTGGGAAGGAATGGTTCAAATTGGTAAAGCTCTCCAACCTTCTGGAATGGTTTGGTGGCTCTGCGCAAGTGGGTTTAGAGAACTATTATTTATTTACAGTATTTATTACAGATTTATTGCAGCTGGCTACTTAACCAGCCTGCGCCACAGGCCGGCCCCTCTGCTTCACTTGAGGCCACAAAACTTTGTGTTTTGCCTGTTTGCCATCCCTCTCTGGTTCTGTTTCCAGGTGAAGGCCTTCCTGGCTGACCCATCCGCTTTTGTGGCTGCTGCCCCGGTCGCAGTGGAGACAGTGGCCCCGGTTGCGGCTGCCCCGGCCAAAGTGGAAGCCAAGGAAGAGTCGGAAGAGTCGGACGAAGATATGGGATTTGGTCTCTTTGACTAACGGCTGCTGGTGGTTGTTTTTTGTCATCTTCCAGTTGGAATTAAGAAAGGAAAAGGAACAAAATAAAGTACTACTTTTACCTGTCCTTGCTGTGTGGTTGTCGGTCACTTTGCCGTTTGTTTGGGTGGGCTTTGGGGATAGAGAATCCAGTGACAAACCTTGACACTTTTATGTGTAGACTCTGGGTACAACATATTTGTGTTGTAGTTGAAGACATGGAATTGTGGCCCCATTGATTAAAGTTGGTTCTGCATATTGTGGTGCCAGAGTATAGTCTGTTCAGCACCTTCCAAGTCGCCCAGTCTTCCAGGAGGGAGTCCCTCTGGCATCAGCCACTGATTTAGGTTCCGGGTTTTAGCCTGCCACTTTTGGACTCTTGCTTGCTGAGATCTTCCTGCGAGTATCTCTGTAGATCTTAGAAAACTATTTCTCGATTTAAGGCATTGGTGTGTGCTGGCTGGGCCGGAGATGTCAATGCCTTGGCCCTTTCATTGCTGGCTGCTACTTCCACAACTTCCGTAGACTGATTCACAACGGGAAGTGACTTGCAACATACAACATTTAGGATGGGAGAAAGAACTCTTTTGTCTGTTGGTTGGAGAGAAGTGTGAATGTTGCCATGGGTCACCTTGATTAGCACTGAATAGCCTTGCCGTTTCAAGGCCTGGCTGCTTCCTGCCGGGTGGGGTGGGGGGGTAAAATCCTTTGTTGGGATTCAATAATCCCTACTAATAATAATAATGGAGGCCTAAATGGTTAATGTATGGGGGCCCCCAACTCCCTCTTCTGCTGGGGCCCTCGGGAGCTTGCCTTGTAGGGCTGTGGAGGCCAAGGGTTGCCCCGCCCACGAGTGGGCGGAGCTTCCCCTGGCCCGAGTGGGCGGAGCTTTCCCTGTCCCCGCCCCCTTCGCTCGGCTTTTGTAAGCACTGCGCCAAGGCAGGAGGCTGGGAACTGCTTCCGGGTCGGAGCCGGCGCGATGGCGGCTGACACGCAGGTGGGTCTGAGGCGAGGAGCCGGGGCCTGGCTTCGGGGACGAAGGGCTCTCTTCCCGGGCTGCGGGCGCGCTCCTCCCCCACCCCCCCCTCCGCGCCTGCCCTCCTTCCTCTCAGGCATTGCTTGGCCGGGGAGGATGGGAACTGCAGTCCCCTTTCCCGCCCTTTCTGCCCCTCCCCAAAGGCGCCCTTCCTTCAAACCCTTCAGAAAACAAGGCTCCCATCGCGGGCCAGGAACCATTCTGGGCAGGAAAGGATTCAAAACCCCCCTCTCATGTCCTCCTGTCTCCAAGGGGGGGGGGATCTCCTGAGATCTCCTTATGGAAGGCCCGGATCCCCCGCAGGGATCGAGTCCCAAGCCTTTGGGGGCAGGGAGGCTCCAGCTGTCCTTCCAGACAGATCACATCAAGATCCAGAAGCAGCTCCCTGGGAAAGAAAGAGTCATTTCGGAGGAACAACAACAACAACAAGAATAATAATAATAATGATGTATTGTCGAAGGCTTTCATGGCCGGAATCACTGGGTTGCTGTAAGTTTTCACTGCTGTCAGGAGAAGCATTCCCTCCTGACGTTTCACCCCCATCTATGGAGAAAAGAAGGCTGAGGGAAGGGGACATGAGAGCCATGTTTAAATATTTGAAAGGAGGTCCCACTGAGGAAGGGGCCAGCTTGTTTTCTGCTGCTCCTTTTTTTTTCTCCCCCATGTCAGGAGCAACCGGAGTTGCTTCTGGAGTGAGAGAATTGGCCGTCTGCAAGGACGTTGCCCAGGGGATGCCCAGATGTTTTGATGTTTTACCATCCTTGTGGGAGGCTTCTCTTATATCCCCGCATGGAGCTGGAGCTGATAGAGGGAGCTCATCCACGCTCTCCCCAGGTGGGATTCGAACCTGGCAGCCTTCAGGTCAGCAACCCAACCTTCAAGTCGCAAGGCTTTAATCCACTGTGCCATCGGAGGCTCGTCTGCTGCTCCTAAGGCCAGGACACAAGAAAGCGATGGATTCAAATGGCAGGAAAAGAGATTCCTCCAAAACATTAGGACAATTGGGAGATCCGTTGGGAACTAGGCAAGTGGGGTTTATATTATAGTCCTTTCTCCCACCCTGGACCTTCCACAGATACAGCAGAGTCTCCCTTATCCAACATAAATGGGCTGGCAGAACATTGGATAGATGAATATGTTGGAGAATAAGGAGGGAGTCAGGAAAAGCCTATTAAACATCAAATTAGGTTATGATTTTACAAATGAAGCACCAAAACATCATGTTAGACAACAAATTTGACAGAAAAAGTAGTTCAATACGCAGTAATGCTATGTAGTAATTACAGAATTTACGAATTTAGCACCAAAATATCACAACATTGACTACAGAAACATTGACTACTAAAAGGCCAACTGCGTTGGATAATCCAGAATGTTGCATAAGCGGATGTTGGATAAGTGAGACTCTACTGTATATTAACCTCCCTTGCCTACTTTCCAATATACCTCACAACCTCTGAGGATGCCTGCCACAGAGGGGCGAAACGTCAGGAGAGAATGCTTCTGGAACGTGGCCACACAGTCCAGAAAAAGCACAGCAACCCAAGAATAATAATAACTTTATTTATACCCCGTTACCATCTCCGGACTCTGGGCAGCTTACAAGGCGACAAAAGTGTGACACAGAACATATAAAATACCACAAGAATTTGCCCCAAACAATAAGCAGCACCAAGGAACAGAAAATAACAACTTACAAAGAATTAACAGAAAACATTGCAATTTGAAATCAAAGTCCCCAATGAAGCACAATAATAAATTGTAGTTAAAAGCAAACTATACAAACCCAGCCACAAACAGGTTAAAATCGGCATTAATTGACAGGGTAGAACTTCATTCTATTTAGGTCATCCAGTTTAGGTGATGCCTTAGCCATTGTCCATGTCTTCAGCTCCCTCCAAAAGGATTGAATAGTGGGGGCTTACCTGGTTTCCCTGGGGAGGGCATTTCAAAGCCGGGAGGCCACCACCGAGAAGCCCCAGGGATATTTTGGACTATTGATTCCAAAAGCCAAGGAAGCAGCCCAGACCCTGAACCGGTGCCTGTCAGCTGTCGTGGATTGGCTCTAGACAAGACAGAGGTCCTCCTGGTCAGTCGTAAGACAGATCAGGGTATAGGGTGGCAACCTGTGTTAATAATAATAATAATAATAATAATAATAATAATAATAATAATAATATTTATTTTTAACCTTCCCTCTCTCTACAAGGGGACTCAGCGTGGTTTCCAAAATAAAACAGTAAACATTCAAGCGATTTCTTCCTTTTTGTGTAGTATGCCACAATAGAAGCATGTGGGGAGACTAACTATTTTTCTTACTATTGATTTACTTTATTTTTACCCCACCTTTCTCCTCGAGGGGACTTCACGGCAGCTAACAACCGCACACTTTGATCAATTTAAAACAAAGGCACTCTAACATTTTTTTAAAAACAGATAGTACTATGTGTGTTAGATTAAAATACAGTTAAAATATCATAAATACACCAAAAATGCATTTTAAAACACACAGTCCGCCCCCCCCCCCCCCCAATCCCACCCACAACCTCCCCAGCAGTGTGCTCCTTCTCCAAATGCCTGATGGCAGGGAAAAATCTTGACCTGTTTTGTCTTTAATCCACATTGTTGTGCCGGGCTCACAAATAGTCATCTTAACGCTCCACAAGACAAAGCAGGGAGGTGAAAGAGAACCTTGTATTTTTTGGTGAAGGCTATTTATTCTCTTCTGTGGGACCCTGTTTGTGTTGTCTTGGGAAGAACGGATCTGACAGGTCTTTCTTTCCCGCAGGTTTACAGTCTAAGAGAAACAGAAACAAAGAAGCTACAGACATACTGGGGGGGGGGGGGGGGGAGGGGGACGACTGAATGTGTGAAGGTTTTGTTTCAATTACGTGTGCTTTACCTTTGTTAGCATTTCAACTGGAGTACTGGGGCTCCTTGCCCTTAAATATCTCAAGAAATAGTAAATATAGAAGCTAATGGACACAATACAAATCCTGTGTAGTTGGCTGAAGTGGTGGATCCAGGTCATCTCGGAGAGTTACAATCTGTAGCATCACTTAACCCGTCCCTGAAGTAGGAATGCTTTGCGTGCTCTCTTTTGTCAGGGAATACTACAAAGGTGGAAGGGTTGGAGGCAGCAAATTGTAGCGGAGGCGATTGAAGTGTGCTTAGCGTGTGTCGTGTGAGTTGAAATCCCTTGTTTCATGCGCAGGAGGCCAAGCAAGTCACTCTCGGCTTAATGTAGCTCAGAAAAACAATTGTTTGTAGCTGACTGGAGGTGAAGGGAATCCTTAGCTTCTGCCTTTGTGTGTGCAGGAAAAATAGTCATGATGAAAGGCAGTGAAAAACATTAAGGGGGGCACTCAATGATAATTTTATTATATGTTTTGTCTCATGGCGGGGTACAACACAGTTAAAACACAATACCACCACATGCATATATGAAGATGCATGGTACAAAAATGAAAACACAATGCTAATGGAATGTCAGTTTAAAATTCATTTAAAATAGAGATTGGTTCTTACATTTTGATGTCTCAGAGCTCACCTGGCAGGTCATTCTGCAGTCTAGGGATGGCTGATGAAATTTGTGGGGAATCCATTTGAAATGCTTGTTGTGGCTGGCGTTGAACTTCTTTTGAATCAGTCTGCTGCCTTCAACATCTCTGTGCTTGAATTTGTGCTGTAGGGCCATCCCGTTGTCTTTTGTGTGCGTTGTTTGTGCGTGTTGTTTGTATACTGCTGCACAGTCTTGCGTCTAGCCTTCACTGCTCTGCCTTTTGGTTCTTTCCCAGCCGTATTGTACATTGTGTTGCTCTCTGGGATGCTCTTTCCAGGCATAACAGCAGTATGAGTCTTCCTTTACCACCTTGTTCTGTCAGTGGGTGAGGAATAGCCTGGGACACATGCGGAAGAAACTCAAAGTTCCCATCAGTTCATGACAAGCAGATGCAGGATCTGGGCTGGGAGGAAAGCAAACTTGCCACAGGTTCAGGAGGAGAAATGTGCAAGTATAGAACCGTTGTGCTATTGGTTATTTCTTCCACTTGGAGGGGGACTGATTGAGAATTTCTCTCTCCACCCCAACTGCCTTGGCTTGCTTAGGTTTCTGAAACACTGAAGCGCTTTGCTGTGAAAGTGACCACATCTAGTGTGAAAGAGCGGAGAGAGATCCTCCATGAACTCGGAAGATGCATCACTGGAAAAGGTATTCACGTTTAGCAGCCAAAACCCTGGGTAGGGAGTAAGGTCAGCAACGGGAGGCCGCTGGACCAAAGCGAGCCCTGTCTGTGGTGCTGAGGGAAGCTTCCTTCGTGTGCCCAACAGCATCCATTTCTCCTTTGATTTTTTTGCTTTGCTTTGTTTGTTTTTTTATTTTTAGTGTTGTAAACGCATGGTGTTGCCAGTTGCTATTCACGGCATAGTGTAATGCTTGACTTGTACTTTTATTACATAAGAATAAAGTTATTTTTTAAAAAAATGTACCAACCAAAATAACCTCTTGGGGAAGTGACTATGTGCATTGGTGCAGGTTCAGAGGATTAATCCCCCTCCTGCATTCGCAGGCCCAGTCGTGAGATGCACATGGGGTTAAACTAGTCAGTTAACAGCATATGTACTTTGGTCTTGGTTCACTACTAATCCTTGGCTCACTCTGTTTCAGACCTGCCAGAAGGCGCAGTTAAAGGTCTCTGTAAACTGTTCTGCCTCACTTTGCATCGATACAGGTAACGAGCCTCTTTTGAGGCTACTTTGGTGCTAAGTTGTTCCTTCAATAGTCAGTGGAAATATGTGAAATAGCTTTTTACTATAAAAATGTGTCCTTGCCTTGGTTGAAATGACCATGCTGGTTTGTTTGCTATCTTACAAAGACATGCTGGTTAGTAAGTGGATGTTAGCCAGTGCTCCTGAAAGTTTCTGCAATTTCTTCCATGTTCTCTTTAGAGATGCAGCGTCCCACCGAGCCCTTCAAGTCGCACTGCAGCAGCTCGCCGAATGCCAGCCAGAAGCCACGGCAAAGAACCTTTTGCACTCCCTACAATCTTCAGGAATCAGCAGCAAGTCTTCTGGGCCCAGGTGAGGGCTGTGTTCAGTGCTGTGGTTTCCTCATCCCCATCTTAGGCTTTGACTACAAGCTTTGGAAGAAAGCTCTTTGCTCTCCCTTGGCTTGGTTTGGTCAAACAGAGAAGCACAATGTCGTAGTGTAGGCCAGGGATGTAACGCTTTGCTTAGCATAGCCAGACTAATAAGTAAATGACCAATAGCAGTGAGCATTAATGCTGCAGTCACGAGTGGTGCTCATTCCCTTCTTGCCCTTTCTGTGACAGCAAGAGCAGCGGTTCTGCAGCTTTGCTGGCTCTCTCATGGACCTGTTTGCTTGTTCGCATTGTCTTCCCCGCACGTGACAAGAGGCAAGGAGAAACATGGGAAAAACTGGTACGGATCTTGTTGTGTCTCATTTCACTGTAATCTTCCCCTTGGTAGGTCACTACTGGGGATCAGTGACCATTTATTCAAGCCCTTTGGGGGGTTTCTCCATTTTTTAAATAGGTGGAAGTTCAGTGCTTGCTTCTGGTGGAAGTTCTGGGTGCTTCCCGCAAGCCGATGGTGGATGGAGCTGTGAAGAAGCTGAATAGACTCTGGAAAGAGGTACTGTATCGTACATTATAGGGTTTCCTCCACAGGTGCCTCCAGGTGTGTTGGGCTATGGAGGCTTTCATGGAGGCTACCCCATTTGGAGGAGATCCCTTTGGGGAGTGGGATTGGCTGATTTCAGTGCTGTTGCTTTTGCTTTCCTGACCTGTTGCTTTCTTCCGCTCAGAATCCTGGTCTGGTGGATCAGTACCTCTCTGTCATCCTTGGCCTTGAAGCCAACCAAGGGTATGCGGCTATGCTGGGCCTGCTGGTGCTTTTCTGTACCAAACAGAAAGACGTTGATGCCATTAACAGGTACAAGGTGAGTACGGAAGGTGGAAAAAGAATTGGCTACTTAGCAGGATATGAGGCTTAAATTGTACCTGGAAATTAGTTTCAATATGTGGGACTTAAACATACTGAGCTGACTTCCAAATTTGGGAGGCTCTTGGGTAGGTGCAGATTTGTGAGCGGCCTTCTCTTATCCAAAATCAAATCTCATGATATATTGCGGCTGTCATGTTGTTGCATTTACTACCATGTGTCATAATAATAATAATAATAATAATAATAATAATAATAATAATAATAATAATTTATTTATAACCCTCCATCTTTCACCACTCAGGGTGGTTTAAAGAAATAGCAACATGGCAAACATTCAATGGTATGTGTCTTTTCCACAAAATAAATCTGGTGGTTGAATTAACTACCAGGAAGGCTGGAGTGGGGAGTTTAAGCAAGGAGAGGCGGATAATAAATAGATAAATAAATAAATGCATAAATAGATGATGATGATGCAGCAGAAGTGGATGGGGTTCATGCAGTTGTGGATTTCAGTGGGCTCTAAACAGACAGTAGCAGGGATGTTCAACTTGCAGCTATCCATGTCTTGTTGATCTAGACTTCTCGTCACCCCTTACCAACCAACTGGCTGTGTTGACTAGGCTAGATGGGAGCTTGCCCATGTGTTGCTCTTTTGCTACCTAACACTGGTGAAGCAACCAAGCTTTGTTATCTGTTTCTCTTGTGCAATGTCCCTTGAGGGTAATCACTATGTCTCTGCCTGTTCAGAGCTCTCTCCTGGATTTCTACATGAAGACCATCCTGATGAGCAAGACCAAACCGCAGAAACACCTCCTGGTGAGCAAAATGCCTAACCTTTCCACTAAGCTGAAAAAAAATGTGCTGCTGGTGAAGGATTCTGGGAACAACAGCCCCACAAGTCACTTTTTGGGGGGGTGGGAGAGGGGATTTGCAAACTTGTAGAGTTTTTTTTTTCATGACGCCTATGAGCCACCCACTTGGTGGAAGGGATGCTTTGTGCTCTTGCTTTGTGTGAAGCGGTGGCCCTTCCTTGCAGGACAACTGTGCTCCTCTGCTCCGGTATGTGTCTCACTCTGAATTCAAGGACCTCGTCTTGCCGGCTTTGCAGAAGTCCCTCTTGCGGAGCCCTGAGAATGCCATTGAAAGTGAGTGGCTCCTGGCGTTGGCCTGGCTGGGAATTGGATTTGCTGCTTCTAGTGAACGCGCAGTCGGACTCACCTCTTGTTCTTTCTCTCTCCCTCCTCTCTAGCAATTTCCTGTTTGTTGGCCTCTGTAACCCTTGACCTCAGCCAGTATGCTCTGGACATAGCAAAAGGACTGGCCAGTAAGTTCCCTTGTTTATTGACAAGAGAGGGTTCCATGTGGCCCTAGACGTATTGTGGACTGTGACACGGATGTGGTTCTTCCACCATATACAGTAGAGTCTCACTTATCCAACACTCACTTATCCAACGTTCTGGATTATCCAACGCATTTTTGTAGTCAATGTTTTCAATGCATTGGGATATTTTGGTGCTAAATTTGTAAAATCATAACCTATTTTGATGTTTAATAGGCTTTTTCTTAATCTCTCCTTATTATCCAACATATTTGCTTCTCCAATGTTCTGCCGGCCCGTTTATGTTGGATAAGTGAGACTCTACTGTAGCTTGCAAAACAGTGCAACTCAAAGAAATAATTGTCGCCAATGGGTCCAAATAGTTATCGGGAGAGAAATTCATTGCTCTCTTGCAGTAATGAAATCTCTTTGTGCCTGATTTTTAGGCCAATTGAAATCCAATAGTCTTCAGCTGATGGACGAAGCCATAGTAGCATTAAAGAATTTGGCTCGGCAGTGCAGCGATCCTTCCACGGTGGAGTCCCTTGGGAAACATCTCTTTGCCATTTTGGGTGGTAAGTAGGTGGCCCTTTGGGGCAAGGGCTTGGCCGTGGCATCCCTTGCAGTGACTTTGCTCTTTGGGGACCCTCTTTTGCGACGCACCTGACCTCTATGGCGGGGACAACCTTGGAGGGTTCCACCTGCTTCCCCTCAAGATGTTTTGTGGGAGATCCAAGTCTGGTTGGATTCACTGGGCTTTTGTAGGACGCTGCTGTTTTCATGGCTCTTCTTCTGTTGCTTTTAACTCTTTGGCGATGCTTTTCATCTCTGTGATAAGTTCATATTTCTTGTCCCCAGGTGCCGAAGGGAAACTGACGGTTGTGGCACAGAAAATCAGCGTTCTCTCAGGTAAGGAGAGCCATCTTTAAAGTTCAGCATTGATGTCTTGTCAGGTGAACTCTGAAACCCCGGTTTTGATTTTACTGAGTCCAGAGAGAGAGAGAGAATGAGAATGTCAGTGTGGAGGCGTGCAAAGAATGTCTTGAAGAAAACATGTATCCATACTTGGATCCCTGGTCCTGGTTTAAGAAATTGCCATGAACTCCATGGGAAAGAAGGAATGTTTTAGTAGGGCAGTCATGCCTGACAGATGCATCTCCTCATTCTTTTTAAATGTAAAGGGAACTATAACTAACTCGAGTGTTTCTCTCTGTCTTTAGGAATTGGCAGTTGCAGCCATCATGCAGTCTCTGGGCTCTCCAACCAAACTGTAAGCGAGGCCATGGTGGAGCTTTTCATCCCTTTTCTGCAGCAGGAAGGTGAGAATAATAATAACAACAACAACATTTATTACCCACCTCTCCAGGGTTAAAACGTAAGTTTGTGGGTGGCTTTAGCAACGGATGGTACAGATTGATCAGCCTCCTCCATCTTTTTTGCCTCTTCTCAGTCCACGAAGGCACTCTGGTGCACGCCATCTCTGTCCTTGCGCTCTGGTGTCATCGGTTCACCACCGAAGTGCCAAAGAAGCTGGTTGAGTGGTTCAAGAAAGCCTTTGGCCTGAAGACCTGCACTTCGGCAGTGAGGCACGCCTATTTGCAGTGCATGCTGGCTTCGTTCAAAGGTAAGGCTTTCCTTCAGCCACTGGAAGGAAGCAACTGGGCTCTGAGTGCGCTCCAGAAGTTAGCCCTTCATGTTACCTGGGACTTTCTGCCATAAAGCACTTGGGAAAGACTCTCTTCTGGGGACATTGCTCTTCCTCTACTTCTGCAGGCAATGTACTGATGCAGGGCGTTGAGTTGCTTCCAGTGATGCTCCAGACGGTTGAAAAGGCGGTGGCGCAGAACACCCAGGTCCCCCTGGTAACAGAAGGTGTTGCGGCAGCTTTGCTGATTTGCCGGCTCTCTGTTGCTGACTCACAGATCGGTAAGGTCCCTGGCGGGGTCTGTGCACCCATAGAGCACTTTCTCTTAGATTATGGATGGATTTTCAGGAATGACTCTTTGGACTGAACCTATTTATGTTTTTATTTATTTACAATACTTTTACCCTGCCTTTCTAAACCCTGGAGGGGGCCTCAAGGCAGCTTCACAACTTAGCTTTAGCAAGACTTCTAGATCCATCAAAAGCACTAGTTGACACTGGGCAGTTGCTTTGTCTCCTATTGAACTCCCACTGCGAGGAAAAAGGGAGCCAATGGTGGGCCATGGGCACCACCTTGCGTTCATTGGTGGAACATCGGGTTATAAACATCACTGTGTGAATGCAAGGGATAAATACATTACTCTAAGAGGCAGAGGGTATCTCTGGAATCTCTTCAGCATTCTGCCTTTTCATGGGACCCAACTTTTGCTGTTTGTAACGGCTGCTGCCTCGTTCTGCCTCGTGGCAGGGCTGTGCCTGGCTGTTGAGAAGCGCAGTCCAAAAGCGGCTTGTGTGGCAAGCTGTGGTTTCTTTTTATTCCATAATGGTACCATCTCTCTTCTCAGAAAACAAGCTGACCAACTTCTGGCAGCTCATTCTGGATGAGAAAAAGCAAGTGTTCACTTCCGAAAAGTTCCTGCAGTGTGCGTCAGAGGAAGGTGAGTTGCACATCTCATTCGGCCTGCCTTGTCTGCACTGTTTTCATGCCAGTGCTTTGACTGCTTTTCAACAAGGAAAGAGATCTTTGGGGGAAGCGTCTTCCCATTTTTCCAATGGCAAGTGAGGCTCATTCAGTGGGGAGGGAGTGCCCCCATGTGCTCTGTGAGTGAATTGGCTTTTATGATGCTACAGTTTGCTTTGTGCATTGATCGAATGCGAGCGTGGTTTGCCCGGACAAGGCTTTCAATTCCGAGCCTTGAAAAGCCTCCCTCTCCTGTCTGGGTGTGCATTGCTTTTCATGCTGTGTCGTGAGCCAAACTCTCGAAGGCACTTCGCAGTTCCCCAGCGGCTTTAATTTGAGAAAGGCTGCAGTTGGCATGGGAAATATTTCTAGCTCCCAGTGTAACTGCAGAGAATTTACAGAGAGAGTTGCAATGCACAAAAGGAGCCATTTCCATCTGGTTTTCCTTTCCTTTCTGCAGCCATGTGCACGGTTTTACAGTTGACCGAGCGTCTTCTTTTGGACCATGAGCATCGACTGCCTGGTGCTAAAATCCAGTATGTATCTCTTGGTCTGTTTGACTTTGTTATCAGCAAGGAGCTTTATTTTCAGGGCTTTCCTGAAATATTGTGCTTTGTTTGCTAGTAAACTCAGGGCAACATCCATGGCCCTTTTAAGGCGAGGAGATCTGAAAGACCCCCTCCTCTCTCATGAGCCGGCCTGAAATGGGAGATCTTCAACGCAGGCCCTGTTCTCTGTCTCACTGATCTATGAAATTACATTGAAGGATATATATGTCAATCCCTTTTTTGTAACCACACTCCACTTGTGTGGTTTCCTTCTAAATAAGGCCAGGCTGGCTCTTTCCCTTTGGAGTATCCGATGGATAACTAACGCTGTGTTCCAGAGGCTGAGATTCCCGTTTATTTATTCCCCGCCAGCCAATCTTGTTCCCTCTTCCCACTTTTCCAGGCAATACTACAAAGCCCTGGCCGCCGTTCTTCTCAGCCGGGCCTGGTGTGTCCGAAGGCTGGCCCAGCAGACTGTTAGAAAGCTCCTGGCTTTGCCCAGAGGGTTCAACTTGGCCTATGGCCTTTTAGAAGAACTGACAGCGGTCCTCAGTTGTCATAAGGTGAGTGTTCTCTCTTCACTCTGGAGCGAGGCTAAACCTTTCTGGCGTCAGGATGCAGCATAGGCCAGTTCCCTCCATGGGACATGGCTTACACCGTCAAACATGTGCAACCTGGGATCCTATCCAAGCCCTTTTGGACGATGGCTCCCACCATCCCCAGTAAGCACAGCCATTGGGCCCAGCTTGGGACATTGAGTCAATTCAAACGTCTTCTCATTGGTGACAAGGCTAATTGGGTAACCAAGCTTCTTTTCCAAATGTTATGCTTCACGCAATTGCTTTTTGATTTGACCTTTCACGAATTGCTTTAATGCAAGATTGGTGTTGTCGCCAACAGAGATAATTGCTCCATCATACAATGAGACGTAGATGACAGTTGGCGAGAAGACTGATGGATTGACAGCAGCAAGAATTAGAAAGCAATTCCGAGGCAGAGGGGCACAGTGCTAGCTTGCAATTACAGAGTCTAACGAAAGTGGAATTCTGGAAATCTGGACCTTTAATTGGATTCTCCCATTATTTGGGAAGAGGGAATCACGAAGCACTGAGCCAGGGAAGGGAAGGCAGCAGAAGTGAAGTGAATGGTGTTTATAGCCTCCAAACTGTTTTAACCGGCATGACATTCTGCCCAGGGCATTTCTGACAACTAATTGTGCCTTTGGACTGTTCACTAGGTGCTTCCCCCTGAGACCTTGCTCACTGAGACAGGAGAGTTGTCAGAACAAGGCAAAATGTACATCCCTCCTCGGATCATTCAGGAAACGTTGTGCGTGATCGCATGCATGCCATGCCTGGAAGGGGATCGGGAGGAGAAGGAAAACTTAGCTTTGGAAATGTTGCTAGTAAGCAACCACCCGTCTTTAGGTGAGTCATGGGAAAGATTGCCATGGGGATTTGGGGGGGGGGGGGGTGTAGAGTATGAATGGCAAAAAGAGGGCCTTCTCTAAGTCACTGTTGTTGCTTCTCTCTCTCAGTTGCAGTCCACTCGGGCCTTTGGACAGCCCTCCTGATCAAGATGAAGCTTGAACCGGTGGACTTCATCACCAAACACCTGGACAAAATCTTTAGCCGAATTACCAATCAGAGCCCCATGACTGAGGTGACTAGAGATGCCTTAAGGCCGTGGTTCTTTGGTTTTATTATTTACTAGCTGTGCCCGGCCACGCGTTGCTGTGGCGAAGTATGGTGGTATGGGAAATAAAGTATTGAGGAACTGGTGGTAGTTAAGGTAAAGGGTAAAGGTGTAGAGTCCAGATAATCCAGTTAAAGCAGATAATATATAAGATTATATGGGTTATATAGCTGTGTGGAAGGGCCTTGAGTCTACACTGCCATCTAATCCAGTTAAAATCTTATAATCTGTATTTTATAAGCAGTGTGGAAGAGGCCTAAGTGAGGCCTAACTCTGCCTGTCCCCTGGGTGAGTGAGTTGCTAGGAGACCAAGTGGGCGGAGCGTAGCCTTCTAACTGGCAGCAATTGGATAAAAACAATTCTTCCTCTCCCTCTAATTAGGACTTTATTTTTCTTTTCTTTTTGTTGTATCAACCTAGAGGCATGGATGATGGGTTGTGTTGTCAATTTTTGAGGTTGTGGGGTGTTTAGTTTTGTTGTTTTGGCGGTCGCCAGGATTCCATCACTCTTTTATATATATAGATTTATTTATTATTTAAGATATTTTGATCTCTGCCTTTCTCCGTAAGTGGTCCCAAGCGGCTGTCTCTCCTCACCCTTTTGGTCTCTCTTGCTCCTCCTGCAGTCGGCCTTGAATGCGGTGGGCATGCTTTCGGTCCTCTCGCCAGGCAGAGTCCTCCCCCAGGTGATCAGCACCATCTCGGTCTCTTTGGAAAACCCAGCCCTGTGCCTGGTGACCCAGGAGGAGTTTGCCATCATGAAGACGCCGGAAGGGGAGCTGTATGACAAATCCATCCTGCACAGGTGAGGGGTTGCGCATTTCCATCCCCAAGGAAACCCTCCCCAACGTCACTTAAAATGAGAAGAGCAGATCAACACTGATGACACGCCATCCAATACATCTGGACTGTGTCTGTCCCCGTAGAGGGTTCCGTTGGCTGCTTCATGTTCGATTTTTAGGAGGATGTAGTTGAAACTACTGCCTGGAAATGACTGATGGGATGATGCTGACGCCTCTCCCATAATATCTTTCAGTGCCCAGCAGGATAGCCTGAAGAAGGCCAACATGAAGAGGGAAAACAAGGCCTACTCTTTCAAGGAGCAGATCATTGAGCTGGAGCTGAAGGAGGTGAGGCCTTGCGTTTTGGATGATGGAGAGCCAGTGAGGCAGTGAATCAAGGAGGATCAGACTCGGATTTATATCCTGCCTTTCTGCTTTGAGGTTGCTCTCTAAGAGTGCATAAAAATATAAATCAAACAAAGCAAAGTTCAGAAATAAAAGTACCACTAAACTCTCAACTCAGTATTAAATCAGTAAGGGATATGCAACATCTATATATATAAAAGAGTGATGGCATCACGGCGATCCACAAAACAACAAAACTACAGGCCCCCCAACCTCGAAATTTGACAACACAACCCATCATCCATGCCTCTAGGTTGATACAACAAAAAGAAAAGAAAAATAAAGTCCTAATTAGAGAGAGAGGAATAATTGCTTTTATCCAATTGCTGCCAGTTAGAAGGCTAAGCTCCTCCAACTTGGTCTCCTAGCAACCCAATAAAACATAATAAAAAAACACTAAAAAATTGATACAATAAAATACTATAATAACAGAAAATAACTAAAAATAATACAAGAAAATAATAAAATATAATAAATAAAAATATAACTTACAATAAAATTAATTAAAAAATGCAAATAACATCAAATAAAAATTACACAACAATTTTTAACCAATACCACCACCACTTGGCCACAGCAACGCGTGGCCGGGCACAGCTAGTTTAATATAAAAAAAGAAGACGGCGTGAGTAATGGCGGATGGGGCACCTCAGATTTTGTGGAGTTTTGCTGGCGCTTCTGCCTTACGTTTGCTGGTCTCTAAACCCAGTTTCCGGTCAGCTCCTCCTTCATCAGTTGAATTTTGAGTTGAGGGTTTTTAATCATCTATCCTGTATTTATCACGATCTTACCATTTGTGTGTGTGTGTGTGTGTGTTTTTTTATGAATAATTTTTATTAAGAGAAAAAAGATTTTGAATACATAATAAGTGGGGGAACAATATAGGATATAGGAAAGCAAGAAAGAAGAATTTTTTAAAAAAAAGTAAAAATAAAAATAAAAAGTATAAAATAAAAATAAAAAGTATAAAATAAAAATAAAAAGTATAAAATAAAAATAAAAAGTATAAAATAAAAATAAAAAGTACAATTTTTGTGTTTTAAATGTAATTTTTTATCCTGTATTGTTGTTTTAATTGATATAGTATATTACTGTTTTATCTTTTTTATATTGTGATTTGTACTACATTGTTTATATTTTGTCCCTATGTTGTTTGGGCCGTTGCCCCATGTAAGCCGCCCCGAGTCCCCGCAGGGAGATGGTGGCAGGGTATAAATAAAGTTTTATTATTATTATTATTATTATTATTATTATTATTATTATTATTATTATTACTATTAATTTCCCCGGTTGCCTCAGTTCGAGGATGTAACAAATGACTCTCACTTGCAGGAGATTAAGAAGAAGAAGGGCATCAAGGAAGAGATCCAGCTGACCAGCAAACAAAAGGAAATGCTGAATGCGCAGCTGGAGAAGGAGTCTCAGACCAGGAAGCAGTTGAAGGAGGCAAGTGGGCAGAGCCATGATAAGCAAGAGCTGGATCTTTAGAGAAGGGGAGTTTGCGTCTTGTGAAGACCTTTCCATGTCTCTGTTGACAACCTTGTGGTTTCTTTATAGATTGTACTAGCTGTGCCCAGCCACGCGTTGCTGTGGCAAAGTATGGTGGTATGGGAAATAAAGTATTGAGGAATTGGTGGTAGTAATGAGGCCCTTTCTACACAGCTGTATAAAATGCACACTGAAGTGGATTATATGACAGCGTGGAGTCAAGATGATCTAGTTCAAAGCAGATAATATAAGATTATAATTGGGTGATATAGCTGTGTGGAAGGGCCTTGAGTCTACACTGCCATATAATCCAGTTAAAATCAGATAATGTGTATCTTATAGGCAGTGTGGAAGAGGCCTAAGTGAGGCCTAACTCTGCCTGTCCCCTGGGCTGAGTGGGTTGCTAGGAGACCAAGTGGTCGGAGCTTAGCCTTCTAACTGGCAGCAATTGTATAAAAACAATTATTCATTTCCCTGTAATTAGGACTTTATTTTTCTTTTCTTTTTGTTGTATGAACGTAGAGGCATGGATGAGGGGTTGTGCTGCCAAGTTTAGTGTTTCTGGGATGTGTAGTTTTGTTGTTTTGTCCTAGGCCGAAATTTCATTACCCTTTTATATATATAGATTTCAGTGTTAACACCTGTGGTGTTTTCTTGCAGCTCGACAATGAGTTGGCGTCAATGCTGGGTCTTCTGGAGGCCGTTGTAGAAAGGAATCCCCCGGGTCTCTCCCAGTACATCCCCGCTCTCATTGGGTCCTTCCTGCCACTGCTCAAATCCCCGCTGGCTGCTCCAAGGGTTAAGGGCCCTTTCCTGTCTTTGGCTTCCTGCGTGATGCCTCCGCGCCTGAAGACTTTTGGTTAGTATGTTGGGGTGGGATTTGAATTTAAAAGGCTATTATTATTATTATTATTATTATTATTATTATTATTATATTTCTTACCTTCCTCACCTCGTGGCTCAAGGCGGGTTACAACATACAGTAGAGTCTCACTTATCCAACACTTGCTTATCCAATGTTCTGGATTATCCAATTCATTTTTGTAGTCAATTTTTTCAATACATTGTGATATTTTGGTGCTAAATCTGTAAATACTGTAATTACTACATAGCATTACTGCGTATTGAACTACTTTTTCTGTCAAATTTGTTGTATAACATGATGTTTTGGTGCTTAATTTGTAAAATCATAACATAATTTGACATTTAATAGGCTTTTCCTTAATCCCTCCTTATTATCCAACATATTCGCTTATCCAACGTTCTGCCGGCCCTTTTATGTTGGATAAGTGAGACTCTAAGGCAAAGGTAAAGGTTTCCCCTGATGTTAAGTCCAGTCATGTCTGACTCTGGGGGTTGGTGCTCATCTCCATTTCTAAGCCGAAGAGCCGGCATTGTCCGTAGACACCTCCAAGATCACGTGGCCGGCATGACTGCATGGAGCGCCGTTACCTTCATCATTGTAAAGATTCTATAAAGACATATATTAAAATGTGTAACTATAAAAGTTACACATTAAAACATATTTCTGTAAAATACATATTAAAAAACAACAGGACTCAAGTTTAAATTTCACGATTAAAACTGGCTGGGCAGGCCTGCCGGAAGAGATAGGTCCTTAGATGAGTTTTAAATTCCAACAGCTCATTTAGCTGTATTATAGAAAAAAGGCCAGTGTGATGTTGTGGCTTGGGAGACCAGGGTTCAAACGTCTTGGCTATTATGGCCTTTTTTTTTGCCATCCTCATGTCACGCCACATGTAGATTGCACAATGTAGATTGTAGACGTCACATTGTAGATTTACAAAATATTTTGGAAGGTGGACTTTGAGCTTTTCTGTGGGTCAATTTTTCATTGATCATTTTATACTTCAGGAAATGAAGTATTCCTAAGATGCTTCTTTTTCCCTTCCCAGGTACCGTCACATGCCATGTGACTTTGCGGATGATAAAACCCAAATGCGATTTGGACGAATCCTGGTGCCAGGAGGATCTGCCTACAGCCGTGAACAGAGTGGTGAACTTGCTGCATGCGCACACAGTGCCGGGACGGATGAGCAGAGGAGAAACAGGTAAGGATTTGCTCCAATTTGTCATAGTGTTGCTGTCTTCTCGGCCGTTCAGTTATTGGCTTCTCTTATGGCTTGTGTTCCATATAATGAAGGATTCCGTTAGGTTTCTGAATCTAAGTTGGGGCCCATAACCCTCCCCATCGGGGAGTCCAGACATTGCATTTTTTCTTCTTTGCAGAGGTGGGTCGATTAGCCTCTGAATGCATCATGCCAAAGCATATCCATACTGTCTGGAAGGCTGCGTCTCTCCTTGGTATATTATTATCCTTTTTTCTCCCCTTTTTCAGCTCCCCATCCATTGCCAGCTCCAGGATTTTCCTTGGTCTTCCCACTCTTGAAAATGGTGCTACTTGAGATTCCCAATGACAGTGAAGAGAAGGAGGAACTCATGGTCAAGGTCCTTCAGACCATCACTGTTCACGCTCAGCTGAGGTCTTCCAACAATAACCAGAACTTGCTCGTGGACGAGGTCAGTGTTTTTGAAGTTTCTGCTTCCCATACGGAAAAGATGTTTGCTCTTGGTGTGACGGTGGATGTGGTTTTTAAAAAATATCCTTCACCATTTTTTAAAAAGTTTTAATTTTGTTAGTTGTTTGATTTTAAAAAAAATAACCCTTCCTATATTTTAATGCTTTTTGCATGCTCTGGTTTTTAACATTCTCGAAGCTGCCATGGGAAAAGTGGGATATAAATGAATGATATGATTATGATTGCCAATTACAACCAATGGTTGTTGATCTTGGTTCCCTGTGTTTGGTGTATGGTTTTTTTTTGTAACGGTGTGTTTTGATATGTGTATTTTATTGTATGTGCTTTATGTTGATACGTTTTGACTTTATTGTGCCCCACCTTGAGCTGTTATTAAAGGCAGGTAGCTAATAATAAAAATACTACTACTACTACTACTACTAATAATAATAATAGATTTACTTTTTCCCCTTCCTCCTCTTTTCCTCTGTTCCCTTGCCAGAATGGTCCTGAGTTACTTCCTCGCACAGACATGCTTCGGCTTTTGGCAAAAGTGATTGGATCGGGCACTCCCCGTTTGCAGGTGGGTCGGCCAGTTGTTCTTGTCGAGAGGGAGGTCCAAGGGCTGTAAGCAGTAAGGCTACACTTCCCATAATCTCTAACCACCAGCTATACCAACCATAGGCATAGGGTTTTGTGGTTACAAAATATTTGGAAGGCATTGCGTTGACTATCCTTATCATTGGTGAGTTGGCCAAGTGGGTGCTGTTGCCCCTTCCCCATCTGTATAAAAGTCTTCTTCTTCCTCAGGTGTTGGCTTCTAATGCGCTCACAGCCCTGTGTGCGAGCAGCAGCGGAGAAGACGGGTGCGCCTACGCGGAGCAGGAGGAAATTGATGTGCTGCTCCAGGCCCTTCAGTCTCCCTGCATGAATGTCCGGGATGCAGCGCTCCAGGTCAGTCGGTCCTCCTTTCTCAGTTGGACACAGGATGGGACCTGGGCATGGATCTTTACATCCATCTCATTTTAGTTTTGGAAACAGCCAGGATTAGAGAGATGTAGGGATTTTTTAAATAGGTCTCTTTGGAGAACTTTGTAATCCATTTCGGGAGCAATTATGGGGAGCGTACCTCTTGGTTCCAAGTTCTGCGAATAGCCCATTATTTTACAACAAGGAAGTCCCTCTGATCCGACGATTCCTGTTGTTGCCTTTCCTGATTTGGTCTCTTTTTGGTCTTCAGGGCTTGATGGAACTGCAGATGGTGTTGCCCACCCCAGACAGCGACGAGAAGAATGGGCTGACCCTCCTGCGCCGTCTCTGGGTGGTGAAGTTTGACAGAGACGAAGAGATTCGACGATTGGCAGAGAGGCGAGTCAACCATTTCTGGCATTCCCTGTGCCTTCAAAGGGATCTGATCTTGTCCAATTCAGAAGTTGACACTCCCGCTCCTCCCAAGAGGCCGGGTTCTTTCTCTGGAGGATGACCACCCGGCTTCCTTCCCTGTGCAGGTTGTGGGAGTCGATGGGCTTGGAGCTGCAGCCCGATCTCTGCTCCATCCTCATCAAAGACGTCATCCACTATGAGGAGGCGGTGCGTCAGGCCGGTGCGGAGGCGCTTTCCAAGAGCGTTGAGCTGTATCAAAGCCAAACCAGGGACGTGATGACCAAACTTATGGAGATTTATCAGGAGAAACTCTATGTAAGCTATGGGCAGTGCTGGAGCATCTCGGAGGTACCTGGAGAGTCTAGGGATTCCCCAAAAAGTTGTGTAAAAGTTGTCTTTCGAAGCTCCCAACCCAGAGGGGAAAGCACGGTCCAGGAAAAAATATTTCAGAGGTGTGAGTGGTTTCCTCCTTTCATGGTGATTTAATATAAATATGTCATGTTTCCTTCACTTCCTCAGAGGCCTCCACCTGTTTTGGATGCTTTGGGACGTGTCATCTCAGACTCTCCGCCTGACCAATGGGAAGCCAGGTAGTAATAATAAGGATCATGATAATAATGATAGTAACACTATGTAACAAAATTTGAAAACCAGTTCCTGGTTTGAAAGTGTTATTTCTGGTTTAATTGTGCGGGCCTTACTTACTCTGGTTTGAAACACTTTTATCATCCCAGGGGGAAAGTATAAGATGTAATGGGTGAACAGCACTGTATTCTTACAGGTGTGGCATTGCCTTGGCCCTGAACAAGCTCTCTCAGCACTTGGACGGTTCCCAGGTGAAGCCTCTATTCCAGTTTTTTGTGCCGGACGCCCTGAACGATCGTCACCCTGAGGTCCGGAAGTGTATGCTGGATGCGGCCCTCTCCGCCCTGAATACCCATGGCAAGGTAGGCTCAAACCCAAGGGAAGAATGTGGATGTCTTCCTAGTCAAGAGAGTTGGTGGAGCTCAGCAAATCTTTCCCATCTTCGGCGTAATTTCTGTATATGCTTCTCTCTTGGGGAATGTGGCGTTCTGTTGATCCTGGCCCGCAACATGGTGTGCGTTCTGATTTTCAGGACAGTGTCAATTCCCTCCTGCCTGTGTTTGAGGAGTTCCTCAAGAATGCCCCCAACGATGCCAGCTACGATGCCGTCCGGCAGAGCGTGGTCATCCTGATGGGCTCTCTGGCCAAACATTTGGACAAGAACGATCCCAAAGTGAAACCGATTGTGGCCAAACTGATAGCGGCACTTTCTACTCCGTCCCAGCAGGTAACCTTCTTGATCCTGCTTCGTAAAGTCCATTCTATAAGGCCATGGATGTGAAAGTGCACTTTGCGTATCAGGCTTGTAGGAAAGTCTTAGTCAGTGGCCAACGTCTTGTGGTGTTTTCCTGTAGGTCCAGGAGTCGGTGGCTAGCTGCCTTCCTCCTCTGGTCCCGGCCATCAAGGACGACGCGGGAGGAATGATCCAGAAGCTGCTGCAGCTGCTTCTGGAGTCGGACAAATACGCTGAGCGGAAGGGAGCTGCCTATGGACTGGCCGGCCTGGTAAAAGGGTTGGGCATCCTCTCCCTCAAGCAGCAGGAAATGATGGCTAAGCTGACGGACGCCATCCAAGACAAGAGGAACTTCCGGCGGCGAGAAGGTAAATGGATGGCTGCCCACTTCATTCTGACCACCAAACAAGGCTACTTTGTCCTTTGTAGGCGAAAGCGCTTGTAAAACTACAGCTCCCATGATGCCATAACATTAAGCAATGACAGTTCAGGTGGCGTCAAAATGCATTAATTTGACAATATAGACACACCTGCAGTCTCAGTCACCTATGCGCCCTCTGCCCAAAATATGTTACTGGCTAGCCTTTTCACCAAACCTAATTCTGCTATGATGAAAATTTTCTTATTCACATTTTAGGGGCATTGTTTGCCTTTGAGATGCTCTGCACCATGCTGGGGAAGTTGTTTGAGCCCTACGTGGTCCACGTCTTACCCCACTTACTGCTCTGTTTCGGAGACGGGAATCAGTACGTCCGAGAGGTAAGAGGCTCTCAGGTGTTCACAAGATGACAGAAGTGTTTGCACAGAGAAACCAGTCAGTCTTCCAGATCATCTTGGGTTTATTGTTTACACAAACAAGTACACTAGCTGCCTCCCAGAGTCTCAGAATTGGTCTTAACATATTGAGAATGTTGTTTCTTTTGCTTTCCTTGAGGCCGCAGACGACTGTGCCAAAGCCGTGATGAGCAACCTGAGTGCCCATGGAGTGAAGTTGGTGCTGCCGTCCTTGTTGGCGGCCCTGGAGGAAGAGTCTTGGAGAACTAAAGCTGGTAAGAAGCAGGGCTGGGTAACTTTGGCAGGCCAACCGTAACTTCCCCGGTCTGCTCTGAGCAGATATATGTGAGGAACCAACTCCCTCTTGCCTTGCTGCGTCTCCTGCTGATGTTCTGCTCCTTCGCTCGTTGGCCAGGGTCGGTGGAACTGCTGGGGGCCATGGCCTACTGCGCTCCCAAGCAGCTCTCCTCCTGCTTGCCAAACATCGTGCCAAAGCTCACAGAGGTGCTCACCGACTCCCATGTGAAGGTCCAGAAGGCCGGGCAGCAGGCGCTTCGGCAGATTGGATCGGTTATCAGGAACCCTGAGATCTTGGGTAAGACTCTCTGTTGGGTGTGTGGCATAGAGTAGTGTTGTCCTTTGGCTCAGGAATGGATCAATCCCAACAATGTCAAGTAGGGTTAGAGTGTTCGACCAGGATGTGGGAGATCTAAGCTCAGCCAGGTCTCATCATGAGTCTGTCCCTTTCTCCTTCCAGCCATTGCACCGGTTCTGCTGGACGCCTTGACAGACCCTTCTCGAAAGACCCAGAAGTGCCTCCAGACCTTGCTGGACACCAAGTTTGTCCACTTCATAGATGCGCCTTCCCTGGCCCTCATCATGCCCATTGTCCAGAGGGCGTTCCAGGATCGTTCCACGGACACCCGGAAAATGGCTGCCCAGATCATTGGGAACATGTATTCTCTGACGGATCAGAAGGTAAGCCAGAGCTCTGAATGGTTGATTTTCTTACCATGGAATCTGTGGCTGGAGTTGATGGGAGTTGTAGTCCAGATGGAGGGCTATTAAGGAGCCCCCGTCCCTCATAAGATGACAGTTCCAGGTCCAGCAATGTTGGAAATGTAACTGCTCTTTGCAAGCAGTGCAAGTGTGCCCGCCGTGCTGGAACATCCTCAAAGTCCAGTTGTACAAACTCCACATTGTATTTTGTGTCACTTTCTTCCATCCCTGTTTGTTCCAGGATCTGGCTCCTTACCTGCCCAGCGTGACCCCTGGGTTGAAAACCTCCCTGCTGGACCCCGTGCCTGAGGTAAGCCGCCTTCCTTCAGTTTCTGCCCTGGTTGTTCCTGTTGGGATCCCTCTGACCCTTTGATCCTCTGACTCCCAGGTGCGCACCGTCTCGGCCAAGGCCCTGGGAGCCATGGTGAAAGGGATGGGCGAGTCTTGCTTCGAGGACTTGCTGCCTTGGCTGATGGAAACCCTGACGTACGAGCAGAGTTCGGTGGATCGGTCAGGAGCCGCGCAAGGCAAGGACGCCATTCTAAACACCAGTGGGCTTGCTGTTCTGTAGAGTTGGCGAGAGGAGGACTCCACGTGACAGGGTTGCCTTGGCTTTTTTCCAGGTCTGGCTGAAGTCATGGCTGGCTTAGGGGTGGAAAAACTGGAGAAGCTTATGCCGGAAATCGTGGCCACTGCAAGCAAAGTGGATATCGCCCCTCACGTTCGGGATGGCTATATTATGATGTTCAACTACTTGCCTATTACCTTTGGCGAGAAGTTTACACCTTACGTTGGCCCTATCATACCTTGCATCCTTAAGGTGCGTCATTTGGGGGGCAGATGTGGGAGCATTTCCAGGGGGGATGAAAGGGAGCAGAGGGGTTCAAAACATGGACTTCTAGTCCATCATTCCCTTGGCCTCTGTTCTGCTTGAGTAACGCCATTTTGCAATGATGATTTGTGATTTTATGGATGTATTTTAACTGCGTTGAGCCGTAAGGATAGATGACTTATAAATAAATAAGTCATCATCATAATTAATCGTAATTATTCTTATTATTGTTAATTCTCTTAGGCACTAGCAGATGAGAACGAGTTTGTGCGAGACACAGCCCTGCGTGCTGGACAGCGGATCATCAGTATGTATGCGGAGACCGCCATTGCCCTCCTCCTGCCTCAGCTGGAACAAGGCCTCTTTGATGACCTTTGGAGAATTAGGTGAGCTATGTCACCCTGTGTACATGGCTTCTGTGTAAATGAGAAGAAGAAGGCCTACACAATGGCCAACCGTCCTCCTCTTTTCTCCAGGTATAGCTCCGTTCAACTGCTCGGAGACCTCCTCTTCCATATCTCTGGAGTCACTGGGAAAATGACAACAGAAACGGCCTCTGAGGATGACAACTTTGGGACAGCCAAGTCCAACAAAGTGAGCCTTCTGGTGTTCTGGCTCCAGCTTGAGTGCTGGGAGGGGCCTGGATAGTGATATAAACTGGAAATTAATTCAATGAGTTGTTTGCAAGTTGGATGTTGGTAACTTGGGGACTGCCTGTATTTTTTAAAAACTCCGGTGTCCTGTGGAAAGTGCAGTTGCTTCCTATTGTTTGCCCTGTCGGGGAAGAACTGAACAAGAAGAGCATCGCTGGCGTTAGATCTCCAGGGAAGGCTTTGGGGGAAAATGACAAGCCTTTCCTGCTGAAGTTCTCTTCCGAATGTTCTCCGCAGGCGATCATCAGTGCGCTTGGAGTGGAGCGGAGGAACCGGGTGCTGGCCGGCTTGTACATGGGCCGCTCGGATAACCAGCTGGCGGTGCGGCAGGCCTCCTTGCACGTCTGGAAGATTGTCGTCTCCAATACGCCTCGCACGCTGCGCGAGATTTTGCCCACCCTCTTTGGCCTGCTCTTGGGATTCTTAGCCAGCACCTGCGCGGACAAGAGAACAGTTAAGATTTTTAGCTAACTATCTTCGTTCTTGCTACATCTGGTATCGTACAATATGTATTCATCTACATGTATCATGATCTCCATGGTCTGTTCGCATAAGAACTCTTTCTTCTTGTTCATTACCTTTGGTGAAAAGTATATGTCTTGTGCTGGCCTTATTGTGCCTTGCATCCCGAAGTTGACGTTCAAACATGGCTTTCCAGAGCACCTCAAACAGTTTCAGATTGACTCACCTCCAGTTTTTGTCGGCAGATTGCCGCACGCACGCTGGGCGACCTTGTCCGAAAGTTGGGTGAGAAGATTCTTCCAGAAATCATCCCCATTTTGGAGGAAGGGCTGAGGTCCGAAAAGAGCGACAAGAGGCAAGGCGTTTGCATTGGCCTGAGCGAGATCATGAAGTCCACCAGCCGGGATGCGGTAAGTTTCTCCCCACAGCTGCAGGAACTGGAAGGCTGATGGGGTGTGTCATGAATCCTTGAAGGCCAAAACATCTGGGGAGGGACCCACAGGTTGAGAACCCCTGCTCGAGAGCCTGGTTTCCTTCAAGCTCCACCAGAGAGGGACATCTTGCTGTGATCTCCGCCTCATCCTTTCAGGTCTTGTGCTTCTCCGAGTCCCTGGTTCCCACCATGCGCAAAGCCCTCTGCGATCCTCTGGAAGAAGTCCGGGAAGCAGCGGCCAAGACCTTTGAGCAGCTTCACTCCACAATCGGGTACCAAGCTCTGGAAGACATCCTGCCTTACTTACTGAAGCAGCTGGTAAGTGCCAAATGTTGAGTGCAGGGAACATGGGAAGACCGTTGCCTTTGTGCATCTCTCACGGGGCTTAGATCAGAGCTGGAGATCCTATGGTCCTCCAGATGTTGGTGGACTACAGTTCCCATCTCTTTGTGAACGGCCTGTTGGATGCTGGCTCTCTACCGTTGGCTACTAAGATTTCAAGGAAACATGGCTGTTGTTTGTGCCTGTCCCTTCTCTCCCCCCCAGGAGTGCGATGAGACATCTGAGTTTGCTCTGGATGGCCTGAAGCAGGTGATGGCTGTGAAGAGCCGGGTGGTGCTGCCTTACCTGGTGCCAAAGGTACAATGCGGAAACGCCTTTTCTCCATCTTTCAAACGTCGCTTTTTCTCCTTGGTGGCAGGCATGCAGCCTCTTTTTAGCAAGTGACATGTTTCAGTGGATTCCAAGATGTCCTTGCAGAGGCACCGGTTGTTTTTCCCGTCCCAGTGTCCGACCCCTTCCGTTTTGTCCTCACGATGATCCTCTTATGAGGTTCATTTTGGAAACGGCAGCTGGCCTGTCATCAGCCAATGAGCATCATGGCTGAGCAGGGATTTGAATGTGACTCCCTCCCCAGCTGGATGCCCACACTCAACAAAACAGGAAAGGTCAGGAAAGCAATAACATACTGCATTGGTAGAGTCGTACAAAAATAAAATTTCACATGATCAGCAAACAGAATGCAACCCCTTCTTTTTCGGGAGGCTGGCTGTTTGCGGGCGTGCTCTCCAGAAGAGGGTGCTCTGCGGAGCTTTTCCTATTTATATTTGGAGCCACCCAAACCTGGCTAGAAGTATTTTGCTGCTGGAAAACACCCACACAGACTTTTGCCAATTGTTTTGACCTCAGAAGAGAACAAGAAGGCTTCCCGATGCAGTTAATCTTGGTTTGACCTTTTGTATCCCCATAAGGGCACTTTTTTCTTTGTGCTTGGTGAGGAATTAGCCTCCTATTTGGTGACCTAAAGCATCCACCTGAGAACTCATTTCCCCTCCTGTATGTATGTATTCATTAGAAAGCTGTATCCCAAAGTCTGATGTGCCTAGGCGGTGGTCCTAGTGTCTTTCCAAAGAATGCAGGCCCCTTTGTTTCTTTCTCTCTCGTTTCCTTTAGCTGATCTCCCCTCCCGTCAACACGCGGGTCCTGGCTTTCCTCTCTTCGGTGGCTGGCGATGCTCTCACCCGGCACCTGGCTGTCATTTTACCCGCCATGATGTCGGCGCTGAAGGAGAAGCTTGGGACAGCCGAGGAACAGCAGGTGAGGTGGTTTGGACACAGGAATGGAGCAAGGACCATAGGAGAAGAAGGGCAATGTGGCCATCTTTGCATCTCGCAAATGTTTTGTGCCATGTCTAGTGGGCCATGTGTAGTTGTTGGACGCTTTAGATCATTACTGTGACCTTTAAACTGTTGCCAGTTGCTTCATACATGTCTGTTGAGTGTTAAGGATAAATCTCACCCTTAAGAGGACTTGGAACAGTTGGGAGAGGAAAGGTTTAGGCCAGAGTGGAAGGTCCGAAACGAATGACTCCCCAGCATGTTGGGCTTGCAACGCTTACACTGGGAAATGCCTCTGGACTTTTCTAGGAGATGTCCAACTGTCAGACTGTCATCCTCTCTGTGGAAGATGAGGCTGGGCAGAGGATCATCATTGAGGATCTCCTGGATGCCACCCGGAGCCCCGAGGTGGGGATGCGTCAGGCGGCGGCCGTCATCCTCAACATCTACTGCTCCAAGACCAGAGCCGACTACACGGCCCACCTGCGCAACCTGGTTTCAGGCTTGATCCGGCTCTTCAATGACTCCAACACCGTGGTCTTGAACGAAAGTTGGGATGCGCTGAATGCCATCACTAAGGTAGGACTTGTTTCGGAAAGAACAAGGCAGCTGGACTTGCTTGGTGTGGGCCCCCCGGTTAGCAGATTAGGGCTTGCAACTCTTTAAGGCCAACTTGTTTCCTGGGCCTTCATATTCTGGATTTCGGGCTGCCTTTGCAGAAATTGGATACTGCCAACCAACTGGCTCTTATTGAGGATCTCCACCGGGATATTCGCATGGTGGGGAATGACGTCGGTGGAGGGCACCTCCCTGGATTCTGCATTCCTAAGAAGGTAAGAGCTGAGAGAAAACTGGGCCCTTGGAGCATTGAGGTCAAGGGTGGCCTTATTCCTCCTTGCTGCTTCCTCTTTCCCATTGGTGGGACCAAGAAGAACCTGGTGGCAAGTCCCGCTTCTCCTGTCCCGCAGGGCGTGACCTCCATCCTTCCTGTGCTGCGGGAAGGAGTCCTGACAGGCAGCTCGGAGCAGAAGGAGGAGGCCGCCAAGGCGCTGGGCCTAGTGATCAAGCTGACCTCGGCTGACGCCCTGAAGCCTTCTGTCGTGAGCATCACAGGGCCCCTCATCCGCATCTTGGGCGACCGCTTCAGCTGGAACGTCAAGGTGGCCCTGCTGGAAACGTTGAGCCTTTTGCTGGCCAAGGTGAGCGAGCAACGCCTCTCCGGATGCAAAGCATGGCATCGTTTTATTAATGGATTTTTTCCGAGCTTTTATGAAATCAATTGTACCTGCAAGTTCTGTGTAGAAGAACAACCAAACACCCACTAGGAAGCAATTGGTGAAATCAGTGGCATAATCCAGGTTTCATTAACAGGTCAAATGCCAAAGATGCGGTGTGCTTCTCTCTCCCCCCCCCCCCCCCCCCATTTGCAGGTGGGCATTGCCTTGAAGCCGTTCTTGCCTCAGCTGCAAACCACCTTCACGAAGGCCCTGCAGGACCCCAACCGCGTGGTACGCCTGAAGGCGGCCGATGCCCTGGGGAAGCTGATCAGCATCCACGCCAAGGTGGACCCGCTCTTCACGGAATTGCTGAACGGCATTCGAACCAGCGAGGACTCTGGCATCAGGCAAGTGGGGTCTTGGGGAGGGGAGCCTCATGGTTGGTGGGGTGCGGGAAGAGGCCGTGTCCTATTTCTGCTGCAAAACACACACGCAGTTGTACAGTATTTAGCAAAGATGGTTGGTGTGCACATTCAATCTTTTGGATTCACTAGTTCAGTCATCACGAGAAGTCTTTTGGAAATCTTCCTGACTATTCCTTGTGGTTTCTCAGGGACACCATGCTGCAGGCATTACGCTTTGTGACCCAAGGGGCCGGCGCCAAAGTGGATGCCGCCGTCCGGAAGAACATCACCACCGTGCTCCTCGGCATGCTGGGACACGATGAGGTACGGCTTGGCCAGAAAAGGTGGCCTGCACTTCACTGGAATGGTGCAGAGCTCAGGGCTAAAATCCTGGGGTTTGCAAGCAGCAGGTCTCAGGTGGCATCAGGTGGGAGCCTCTTTCTTCTTGGGCTTTGTCCGTCTCCGTCTCATGCTCCCCCCTCTCCCTTCCCGATGCACAGGATGCCACCCGCATGGCCTCGGCCGGCTGCCTGGCGGAGCTGTGTGCGGTTCTGACCGACGACGAACTCGGCAACGTTCTCCAGAATCATCTGCTAGGTACGTTTTGGCAGCAGGAGGAAAACAACATCCTTCCTCCCTTCTGTTGGAGGAAGTGAACACGATGCTGTTTCAGATGGTCGCCGTATCCACAGCGACAGCATGCCAGGGATGGATTTCCATTGGAGCAGTCTAGTGTAACGTGGGTTTTTATTTTCATTTCAAAGGGGAAATTGCCAACAGCCAATAATGAACGTTTTTGGCATGCGGTCCTTTTTTTTTTTTGTAAGTTACAAACAGTACCAAAGAATCCCAAGGTTTGTCAAAATAACAAGCCCAGATGATGATTTCCCTCCTTTCCTGGCGTGTTCCAAGAATACAAAATAAATAGTGTTATCAAGCCAACCAGTAATAGGTGGCAGATGTTTGCTTTTCCAGAAAGTTGCTACTCCTAATGTACCAACTGTTGCGCCAGCTGCCACTGAAACCACCGATAATAAAATCAGATCCCTCGGAAACTTGGCAGGGCTTCCAGGTCTAAGCCTGGCAAAAGTGCCATGAGGCTTTCCTGGGGCAATGGAGTCCACCATCACTTGTAGAAAAGGGGGGTCTCCATGCTAGGGACACTGGATTTGGAAGGCAGTTCAATGTCCTTACTTCCTCTGAACCCCATGGTGCAATTGAGTAGAGGTAAGATGCCGTCTTGCTATCTGTGATGTCCACGATGTTGTTGAAGTCTGTTGGATCTTGAAATCATGGTGGGAAAGGCCAGCTAGGAAGTCTGAGAAACCCTGTCCTGGAGGGGCAAGGCCCACGTCAACAATAAGAGGAGACGTATCAGGAAGGAGGGGAGGCTCAATGCAAGCAGGAGGGGATCCTGCTCTCACCTCGGTGCCACACTCGGTGACTCCCTTCTTCTCCTTCCACAGCGGATGTCTCTGGCGTCGACTGGATGGTGAGGCACGGACGCAGCATGGCGCTTTCGGTGGCGGTCAACGTGGCTCCGAGCCGAGTCTGTGCCCCCAAATTCAGCAACAGCGTCCACGAGATGATTTTTAGCAATACCCTTGCTGACCGGGTAAGTAGGAACATCTAATTCTGGAAGATTTCTTTAGGGCTTCTCCTGATGATCTTGGGAAGAGAATTGATGCCTTGTGAACAACGCTAAGTCGTGCTTAAAATCCACAAAAGACTCGGTCGGCCCCCGTCTGAGAGATCTTCCACTTAGCTCTGATCATTTTCCCAAGGTTTGCTGCAGCCACTTGGAAATACTCCAGTGGTAACGTTGCTATTGATTTCTGTGTTCCAGATCCCAATTGCCATTAGTGGCCTCAGAGGGATGGGTTTTCTTATGAAGTATCACATAGAGTCAAACGAGGGGAACTTGCCTCCCAAACTCTCCACTCTTTTCATTAAGGTGAGTCTCCAAATAATCTTTCTAATAACAATAGTTGTTTTGCAAACTATATTCACACTAGCTGTGCCCGGCCACGCGTTGCTGTGGCAAAGTGGTGGTGGTATTGGTTAAAAATTGTTGTGTAATTTTTATTTGACGTTATTTGTATTTTTTTATTAATTTTATTGTAAGTTATATTTTTATTATATTTTATTATTTTCTTGTATTATTTTTAGTTATTTTCTGTTATTATGGTATTTTATTGTATTAATTTTTTTAGTGTTTTTAATTATTTTTTAGTGTTTTTTATTATTTTTTATTGGGTTGCTAGGAGACCAAGTTGGAGGAGCTTAGCCTTCTAACTGGCAGCAATTGGATAAAAGCAATTATTCCTCTCTCTCTAATTAGGACTTTATTTTTCTTTTCTTTTTGTTGTATCAACCTAGAGGCGTGGATGATGGGTTGTGTTGTCAAATTTCGAGGTTGGGGGGCCTGTAGTTTTGTTGTTTTGTGGGTCGCCGTGATGCCATCACTCTTTTATATATATAGATGTCGAGACTGTCAGGACTGATGCTTGTCTCTTGGTTCCCTGCAGTGTCTCCAGAACCCTTCCAGCGACATCAAACTAGTTGCGGAAAAGATGATTTGGTGGGCCAACAAAAGCCCGCTCCCGCCCTTGGAGGCCCAGGCGGCAAAGCCCATCCTCAAGGCCCTCTTGGACAACACGAAGGACAAGAACACCAGCGTCCGGGCCTACAGTGACCAGGCCATTGTCAACCTCCTGAAGATGCGAGAGGGAGACGAGCTCCTGCAGGTAGGGACCCCTTCCCCCGCTTTCCACAGGGCTGTTTCTGAGCTCAGGACACAGCGATGGGCCAAAGCCGACCCAGGCCTGAATTTCGCTGTGAATCCTTTGCCCTTTTTTGCAGGCTGTCTCCAGGATCCTGGATGCCGCCAGCCTGGAGCTGCTGAATGAGAGCTGCCGCCGCTCCCTGAAGAAGCTGGCCAGCCAAGCCGACTCCTTTGAACAGATTGACGACACCATCCTGACGTGAGCCAAGCCCGCCCTGGGACCCGCCGCAACTGGCCTCAGAGTTACAAACCTGACGGAGACGTTTTTATTTTTGAAAATGCTAATACTGATGGGAGCCGACTTTAAGGGAAAAGGGCTTCCAAGTATTTTAATAAAGAAATATACCAGAATAGCCTTAATTAGAGTTCTGCTTAAAAGAGGTGGGGAAAAAAGAATGGATTTCCCCCTCCCCTTTTTGGAAATTTGGTGGTTGGTTCGGTGGGCGTTTCTCCTCTCTGGGCTCAAAGCGCTGTTTCTACTCTGCATCAAGTGGGGGTTGTAATCCTGGGAAAGTCAAGCGGTTTGTTGTGGCTCTGAAGGCGGACGCTTCTGCAAATCAAACTATTTCAAGAGCCTTGGAAATTTAGAGGCAAAAGGGGGATGAAAAGCAAGCTGTTTGATTGGCAGTTTAATAATAAAAAATACTTTGAACGTTACTCTGGTGCTAGAGTATTATTTCAGCCCTCCAACCCACTTGCTCTGATGTCGGTTGATATGGATTGGCTGCCACTCACAAAAAAATCCACCATTCTTTGCTTGCAGAATTCAGTGATGTGACTCCAAGCTCTTGGAAGTGGAGCTATTTTCAGCCTGGGCTTCTGCAAGACTCCCCTTTTGCCGTTTGTGGAGTAGAGAGATACCGAGATTTGTGACCATATTATGGTCCTGTGTACCTGCTTCCCTAGGATCCCATCTCCCACCAGTCCAACTCTGAAACATTATTTCGTACTTAGGTCCTTCTTGCCAACTTAAGACATAGGCTGGCACATAGTGAAGGAGGCCCAATCTGTGCCCAGGTACTCAATAAAAATCCTCCATTCTTCAAAACATAATCGGGAGTGCATCAACAGGGCATCATATGATCAACGGCCACTTTGAGTCGCCTTTGTGGAGAGAAAAAGGGGGGTATAGATAATCCTCATAATAATAATATGATGATGATATGAAGTCTATTTCTGTTCTAAAGAAGACTGCAAAGTACATAACCATGTAGTTGCAGTTTTTAATAAATCAGAAGTCAGCAACTTTCAAAACCGTTAATGAACATAACACAGGAAATTGAGAGAAAGACCGTAATATGTAAACACAGGAAACGGAGAGAAATCTAACAATGACCTTTTCTGGTGCTGATCACTCCAAGGATCGACCAGGTCACTCAATTGGAAAGAGGCACAACACTGCCCCCATCACACACACCAAACCAAACACCTAGAAACTCAACACTGTAACGTTAAAACAACTTGGGAGAACTTGGGCTGTTCAATTCTCTGGTGAGAATGAGCAGTGGGTGCCCCGTAAGGGAGCGCTTGGGCCTTGCCTTCCGGTCCTGCCTCTTTGAGTCGGTGCCAACTGTCTCGCTCCAAAGACTCTTTGGCTCTTGCTGTGTTGTCTTCTCAGACTGCCGGCGGGGCGCTGTGTGGCTTCGGGATCGAGACCCGAGACCTCAGCCACTTTTTGAAATCTTCTGCAGGCATCTGGATGACATATTCGCGCAGAAACTGTGAAGGAGAGTCAGACAAGAGAAAACAAATGGGACGGCACTGGTGGAGCAGAGCAATTGTTTCCAGAGGGGCAGCTGTCTTGGTAGGAAGCTGGCTCTGGCATGGATTGTGGGTGTCTTTCCTACAACCCTGAGATTCATCTTTCTGGTTATCAACAAACTTTGGCACCAGAAATCCACACTGATCTAAATTACCCAGTGATCTGTCAACAGATACAGATCAAATAAGATGGGAGACCGAACTCACAGCTAAGATGATTTAGGACCCTTCAAATCTGAAAAGACGATAAGGCGGGTTTGCTTAAGTGCATGCACGCCACCTTGGCTGAGGGTGAGCTTGGGCCTTGAGGGGTTTCCGCGGGACGCCTCTTACCTGCACAGCCGAAGAGACGTCCGGAGAGCAAATCTCCCAGATCCGAAGGCCTCCCAACACTTTCAGGAAAGTGATCGGCCGGATGCGCAGGTCGGGGTTCCTGGCGAAGCGCTGGAGCTTCCTCAGGATCTTCTGGGTGCGATGATCTTCCCTGGCGTCCGCTGGGATCTTGGCCAGCAGAGTGGAAAACCTGGGAAGCGCGACGAGAAACAAAGGGTTCAAAACCCTACGGCTAACATTTTAAAAGTTACATTAAAAGTCAAAAGAAATGAATCACGACATAGGGTAGGAAGGACCCCACTTTCTTTCTTTTTATTATTTTTATTGAAGTTTATTATTAAAGAGAAAGAACACAGAAAAAGCAAACAGATAATCAAACATATAACATAAGTGAATGACTTACAGACATATCAATGTGCAGAAAACATAACAGACAAAAACACCCACTTTCTGTTTATATTTCCCAGCTGACATTCACAAGGGATGATTTCCAAGCTCAGGATCACAGGCCGTGGCCCTTCCGATGCCTGTAGAACTGTCACGCTTTAGGCAAAGGTTTCCTTTGGCCCCGTAGACAGTGCCCCTCTCCTTCCTGCCTTCCTGGGCCATTGCCTTCCTTTCTCCATGGGGCCCTTTGCCCCTCTCCTTACTCCTTACCAGTTCTCGGCCTCAGCGTCCTGAACCGGCTCCTTCCCCACGGTGGCCTGCCTCATTCGTTCCACGTCTTTCCGGAACTTCTTGAGGCGGCCCAGGCACATATATTTCTGGATGCTCCTCTCCTCCCTCCTCCTGCCAAGGGAAGGTGTGCGTTTTACCCAAATGAAACAAAACAGAGTCTTGGCCCAAACATTTAAGACAGGACCCACGGCAACCAACGTGGCCCACCGACATGGGATACATAGGATGTCATTTCTCCTACGACCAAGGTCTGATGTACCTTTCTAGGATGTCCAACTGATCGTGAAGCCGGAAGGCGCACTCCTGAGCCACCTCAAAAAAGTGCTTCTTCATCTCGTTGCACAGTTCTTCCTTCTTCCGAATGAAGGAGCTAGAAGCAGAATGGAAGCGAGGCAGAGGGTGGAGTTAGATGCCTGGAGTGGAACCCAGATCATGGCCAATTTCCAAGTGGTCCTCCCAATAATAACCGTGTGGAGATTTGGATTCAAACTCCAAGGGAAGGGCTCTCGGAGGTCTTAGCTGTCAAGGGCAATGCCATTAGAAGGCCACACATGTGACCAATTCACAACTCATGCTCTGACACGCCCCCCCCCCCCCCCAGACAGGTTTGCCTTTGGGCTGCCATACATTGGAAATGGACGTGAAGGCCCATGACAACCATTTTAAGCGCTGGGCTGGATTGCATCCTGTATTTTAACAGCAATTGTGGAACCTTTTTGCAGCTTTTAGTGTGATTGCAGAATTATAGCCTTCAAGGAGGAAATGCACATAATAGTGGGCTGACGGCCCTGACTGAGACACCAACAAAGGAGCCATTTCCTCTCCCCAGGAGTCTCTGAACAAACAACATCCAGAACGTGGGCCATCGTTTGTGTCCATCTCTGCATATTTCCAACTCGGCCCTCTTAAAAGATGCCATGACCAGGAGGCTTTTAAACAGAGAACTTCAAGAACAAGGAGGCAAGCCAAAGTCATCAAAACGTTCTACACACCCAGTGAGACCATGACGGGACTGAGATGGTGCTCAGGAGACCAGATTGAGAGCAGAACCTCAATGCAGATGCCGGAAGCCAACCTACCCCTTCAGCCTCTGCTCCGCCGGGGTCCCTTCTCTCATGGCTCCTGGGCTGCCCCTGTCGTCCCTTGAAGACGAAGCGGAGCTGGAAAGCAAAACATGCCGCCTGAGCCATGGCTCCTCCAACCCAGGAGGGATCTTGGCTTGAAAGGAGCTGGCAAAGACACGTCTGCCATCCTCAAATGAAGCAATCTCCAAGACAGAGGGGAACTGCTGAGAAAAACCCAATGGCAGAGAGACACCTATCTTCTATAGCAATCCAGTCAGTCAAAGGAACTGCTGGTACCGCAACCAAGACACTAAGGTTTACCAGAAGTCCTGAAATATTAGTTTCTATCTGCACTGGCTACCACGATGTTCCCATCCCTGCTTTACTTTTTTCACTCAGTATGGCATGACGCTTGCTGTGCCAAGGCTTGACAAGGAAAGACCAGCTCCTGTGCATATCCCTAGGGCAATGGACAATTTTACTTCATGGGAAACAGAGTGTGGCTGAGCTTGGAATCCCTTGAGAGTATAAAGTAAACAGAATAAATCTGGAGTCCCCAAATGGAAGACTGCAATGGTGACCCCGAAGTGCATGGGTGGATGATGTCGCATGCCCCCCAGGCACATGGCATCCCTACCTTTTGACCCGCGTCCCGACAAACACCTCGCTCCCTGGCTCTGACCGGGTCGACACAGTGTGCGAACTGCAAGGGAAGAAGAAGAAGCACCACCAGATTGCTGTGAGTAGACAGAGCCAGTCCACAGCTGACATAACGCCCCCCCCCCCCTCGCAGTTTCTAAACCCATGGGAGGAACTTACTAGGGCCGCTTGATGTTGAAAAGCAAATTTGCTTTGCTAAAATTCTTGGCCACATCTTCGTGCACAATCTGGATCAGGGTCTGCAGGTCTACGGAGAAACAAAACAGAAGAGAGAGAGAATGTTGGGGCTTCGTTACCCAAACGGCGTCCTTTGTTTTGGGGGAAGTCGTGGCTTCTCCGCTGTGGACTCACAGTAGCTCATGGGCTCCTCCTCCTCCTTGGTTTGCTTGCTGTAGCAGGACTCGATGTCCTCCACGTCCCGGGCGCTGTCGGAAGCCAGGTGGGCCACCTCTTCCGAGCCGGGCGTCGGGGAGCTGGTCAGCGTGGTCTTGCTGTGCGGGGAGGAGAGGCCGCTCATCTTGGAGCCGCTCCGGGCCACGGGCTTCCGGGCCACCTTCTTGCCCTGGCTGTGGAAAAGCGGCCGCTGGCCAAACCTTTTGGCCTGAGAGAAAGGCACAAGGAAGCCTAGGAGGAGGCAGCCTGGGAGGAACACTTAAGCGGCTGAGGGGGGAAAGGAAGGGGCCTGAGGCTGTTAGGAATGGTGGGAGTTGAAGTCCACAGTTGGAGGGAGGGCCCAAGTTTGCCCAGGCCTGCTATAAAACATTTGAAGAAGGCATTCCAAATACATCCACTTACTGTGTTGTGGGTGAGGAAGTGCTCCCATCGAGACTGCAGGATCTTTTCTCGGTTGATCTCTTTCATGGTGCTCTTCCCACCTCCGTAGTCCCTACAGAGAGATGAGCAAATGAGTTTTCCACTGGGTTTTTATGCGTTGAAGAGCAAGGCTGGAGGGTGAGAAGCCAAGCGCCTGAGTAAGGGCCCCTGACTCGAAGCATGTGCCAGGGACCTTTCCAACCATTGCCACTGCCTCTTTGCATATATCCTGGGATCTGGGGTAGTTGGATGGTATGGCTTTCAGGCCAGCTTCTCAGGTTTCCATTTCGGAACAGAGATGACTGCCTTGGAGGTGGCCACCCACTCATGAAACCTATCACCACACGCAAACTTCCCAGCTAAACTGTGTGGGGTTTGAAGGTCCCTTTTCCCCAACTGCATGATATTCACAGTTTCCTGCCAGCCCAGCTCCCCGCGTCTCTCTCCTGGCCCATTTGCCGCTTACTTTGCATCCCAGCAGGTGATCAGAGGCCTCATGCTATAGGTGGGCTCAAGCGTCAACGCTTCCAGCAGCCAGTTGAGGACGCAGAGCTGGCGGAACATGGACTCGCTGTCGGAAACAAAAGAAGGACGGAGAAGGTTGGGATGCTCTTTCTTTCGACAATGTCAAGACACCATAACTGAGGAGACCCCGGGTGAGCAGCTCCCGGGCCTTGGAACGTACTAGCGTGCATTGGGATGCCTTTTTGCCAGCAGGCCATTGTGGAGCGGGGTGAAAGGTTGGATGAACCGCTTCTTCTTCTTCTTCTCCGTATCTCTCCGAAAGGGAAACTCTGTTAGAAAAATTCTGAAGGAAGAGAAAGACAGCTGTCAGAAAACAAAAGGGCATTCTGTTTTTGCTCGGCATTGCCAATCCAATTTTGCTCTCTTCTCCCCAGCTTTCCCTGGACCCATCTGCCCCAATTTTGTTCTGACCGCAGCCAAAGGGAGACAACCGGGCCAAGGCTCCCCAAATGGGATCAGATAAGACGGAGGTTGCATTTGGAAACCAAATTGCCCCAGACGTACTCGTTTAAATCCCTGTCGATCTCGTCTTCATCGGAGGATGAGGATGAGACCGGTTTCGGAGGCTGAAGCTCGGTCCGCAACCTCTCCTCTTCTTTCTGCTGTTCCATCAGGAGTGTGTTCTTCCTCTCCTCGTCTTCCTTGCGGAGTGTATAGAAATACCCACGGCCCCGCTTCACGGTGTTGATCAAATGACTGTTTAAAAAACAAGCGCAAGGGTGACGACCCCGAAGGCATCCAAGAGGGGTAAAGGAGCACACGTATACCAAGTCTCATCCTTTGGGGGCTACCAAGCATTGGAAAAGGGAATGCTAAAGACCACCTCAAAGTGGGAGCATCTACGGAGAGCTTCTTGATCATCCATGTCCTTCTGAAGGCAACCTTCGCAAATCAGGAGAATTTGGGGAGTGGCTGTAGACCCCAACCAAGGGTGGAATGAAGACAACCACTTATTTGGATCCTGCTGGAGTTCAGGTATTTTGTACAGTCACAGGACCAACAAAGTCCCTCATTCTTACCTCAAGTCAGGAGCCCATTGGAAACACTACATCATTGCCCAATGGTTTCCAAACCTTGGCCCTTTGGAACTTCATCTTCCAGAAGTCCCAGAAGACCAACATTTGGAAGACTTTGCCTTAATCTATTTGCAACCGTAGACTGCAGCGATGCTTCATCTTCATCAGAATGAAAAACTTAATTAACGATTGCATCCCTGTCTCCAAAGCTCTGATCCTGGGCCTACAGCACCAACAAGAGGCCTTTCCATGTTTTCCACAAGCAACAAAAGCAAATGTTTTCTCATTTGCAAACCCGCGTTTCAAAGGTTTGCCTTCCCGTTGCAACTTAATAAAATTAGCCGTTACCGCCAATGCGGCGAGGAGGTACGAGGCGTTCATTAAAATGCAAATGCGTTTTGTGGTGAACTTTGGAATGCATTTATTACGGTAATTGAGCTCCATCCGACTGTGAGTCACAACACGGCTTTGCCGCCACCTTCCCGACAAAAGGGCATGTCTTTCTTGTAAACCAATATCTTTGTCAGTGGGAAAATTAAGAGTGCCTTTGGAGTGCTAATCATTTCTGCGGCGGAATACTCGGGCGGCTTTATAAGATTAAATTAATAGAGATAAAGGTCAGCCGCGCGCCATACCAAAATACAGAGGAAAGCGCCCACCAGAAAGCAAGCCAGTTGACTGCAAACATGCTTTTTCAGGCTGACTGTAAGAGTGCACGTGTTCACTTATTTCAAACCCTTTTGTGATTGTTTAATTGTAAAGCAGGATGAGAGAGGTATTAAGTCGGGCTTTTAGCTCCAAAATTAATGAGGCCTGATCCATGTCTTTGGTGGGGGAAGAGGCACATATCAAAGGCTGCAATGTCTCCCATCCTTGGGAACAAGTTCAGTCAATGTCATGAGACTTATTTTTGAGCAGGACATCAAATGATGTGGGTCTTTTAACCCTTTCTCTCGTCTGAAGCGTGGGTCTGTCTGTGCCAGGAGAAAGGTGGGCTATCAAGCAAACAAATACGTAGCCAGATTTTGCCTCAAGCTCCAGTTCCTTTATTTTGACTTGGGGACAACTGGTCTTAGCACAGAAACCCTTGGACAGTCTGCGTGTGAATAAAATATATTATAATAATTAAGCAAAGCCTTTGCTCTCTCTATGCTTGGTGTTCTGACACATGGATAAGTCAAGTAGGGCAGGAAAATCACCTTCGCACATTGCACACGCTATGTTATGGCTGTGCGTCCTACACTTTGCATTACGGTTGCATAGCTACTATTCTGTATGTAGGTTGTGTAGTGTTCCCTGAGTCAATGTCGATACAATGTGGACACCTATCGGAGACTGCAAGATGTCCGCAATCATGTTTACATAAACGACAAACTCCGATCGGCAGGTATGAAAAAGAATGGAGTTCTGCCACAGGATGCGGTGTGTCTCGGGTGAACAACCTGGAAAGGCAGGGCTGTTGACAAGCCCTGAAAATAGCAGCTTCCTTCCAAGACGGATGGCACGGGCAATATTCTTCCCATCCACAGGCCCCGTTGGCTGTCTGCTCCTGTCTGCTGTCTAATTAATGGGAGCTGTCATTGGGGAAGAAGAAAGTTTTCTCCTCTTCTGCCTTGAGAAGACTTCTGCAAACCTCCAGTCATGGCGGCACAAGAAGCTTGCCAATTAGAGCAACTGCTGCCAAAGCAGGGGGGGAAAGATGGCAAGAGAGCACCTGTAACCAAGCAACTGGCCCAATGAAGCATTTGCGACAGTGGCAACGAGAGTTGGCAGAGAATGCCAGCGTCCCAAGCGGAAGCACTCTTTCTTGCTGTTCCATACCCTCCGATCATCCCTCCTCTGGCTATGAAGAAAGCCAGATGTGCGGAGCAAAGGATGGAAGCCACGGGGTGGCAGAGGAGAGATATGGACTTTCAAAGGCCAACCCCCTCTCCTTTTCCTTGCTTTCAAGGCCGAAAGATGCAAAGCAGAGGGATTTAGGCCTGGCGGACTCTCAGTGCAAGTTCCCGGGCCTGACTTGGCAGGGCAATCGGAAACATGGAGGCAGTGTGATACGCAGAGAGCATAATAGCAATACTCCACTGATCTGACTTTGGGAAGCTTCCCCAGTCCCACAAAACATGGGGACCTCCATTTGTTCTTGCAGCTATGGTGCCATATGTGGAGACTTTCTAGATGTCCCCATAGCTCCTAGATGAGACTTTGCTCTCATCATTCCACCACTGGACTCCGATCCTCCCAATGTGCTCTTGACCTCAACACTACACCACACCTCGCCTTCTAGGCCTCTGTCACAATTGCCTCACTTACTTTGTGAACAATGGAAACCCTAAAAGATCTCAGTTCTTAATATTTGGGCAGACCAAGGCCCTGTTCTGCTCCTATCAATACACCACATGCCTTCTTTGTTGTTTACTTCGATAACCCTTTGCAGAAACGCCTTTTAAAGACTTTACGCTAAGAGCAAGAGCGATGGGCCTGAATGCTTGTGTGCCATTCCACAGGTAGCACTGATCATTTGTTAGTGTTTATTTTTGCAGGAGGCCATTACTAAAGGCCTGCCAGCTGTAAATCATGACATTTGGGCCCACGTTTGATGTTTGTGCTGCAAAAGCGTTAATCTAACGCTCAAGTTAATGAGGGAATGAAGACCAAAGGAGCTGTGGCATACAAGGGGCATACAAATGGAGCTCGGTGTCAATTGAAGCCAGCTCTGTTCATCTTTCTAGTGTCTCCTCTGGGGCATCAGTGGATGTATGGCATCCCTCTGCATATGCCAGTCTAGTGAAAACACAAGCTCCGTTGTCTTTACATACATTTGAATACTATACTCTTAATTCTTTCCTGTACAAACAAATGGAAACAAAACAAGGGGTGGCTCTCCTCCTTCTGAGGTCTAATGGTAAAGAACGGGTCTTGTCTGGACATTGATATAAGTTGAAACATCATCTTTCTTACCTTGTGTGCAAAAGTTCCTTGTGGAGGTTCTTCAGATCCTTTTCTAAGTTTCTAAAGTTCGAGATACTCTTTTTCGGTGCCTGCAGAGGATGACAGAAAGATGCAGAAATGCAAGAAGCCCTTCCCTGGGATGGCCACTTCTTATCTTTCCACCCCCTATGAAAAATTCAATGCAGATGAGTGTATCCATTTCCTGCTATCTAGTTTCCCAAAACGAAGCTGCCCCCCAACTGGGAAACCACTGGCTTAAGTCAAGCACTTGGTGAACCTGTTACCTTTTCTGTTGGTTTTGGCTTCTTCAGTCTAATAGAATCATCTGCCTTGATGCTGTCTGTGTAGGAGGCTTCCTCTCTCAGAAATTCCTAGAAGATAAGGCAAGAGGAGTCATTAGTTAAGAACCAATGGCCTTCTGGTGGTGGTGGGACACCCATACAGATGTGGCGGTGCTAACATACTAGTCTCCGTATTGTAATACGTCAAGGTAGGGTGGAGAACATATCGACCTCCCAGACAATGCCCAGCAACCCCAACCTGCACGGCAAACACGGAGGGAAGATGGGTGTCATGGGTCAACCACAGACAGAGGGATTGTATTGTCAGTATTGATGGCATCCACTGGATATGATGACGCGATACCTTGGGATGTCCATGACCAAATGACATTCTAAGGGAGAAATGAAATACATCTAGGATTCCAGTATTGTCAGTTGTGGGCCACTTTCTGACTCTGGAGCAACGATGGATATCAGAAGGTGCGGCAGCATGGACTATGGTCACATGATGTTCCCCAGGGGAGCCATGCTTCACCAACTTCTAAAGACCAGGTCAAAAATAGCCACAGCTGTTCTGATCAGCCAACCAGGTGTCAAAAACAAAGAGGGTTGACTCCAAACACTAGTCTCTAGAGAAGGTATGTTTTAGACGAGGGTCCGCCAAACTCCCAGCTTACATGGCTTTTGCTCAGGGTGGTTGGGAGACCTGCAGACCCCAAAAAGTAACTTCTCCAAGCCCTGAGAGGAGCACCACTAGATGGAGCCTGGTGCTGCCTAATACAGCATTGGTCTTCCTCCTTGAGAAGCTGTTTTAAAGGCCTCAGACACAAAGGCGGGGATCACAACAAATCTGGGCCCTGTGCCTTTGTCAGGCAGCCACAGGACAGGACCTCCTGGGTCAGCAGCAAAAGAACCATCAGCTCTGTAGAAATGAAGGCGTCCACTTGTAAATAAAGGCAATCCGTCGTCTTGAAACTGCCTTGGAATTTGGCAGGTTGATGCTCGTCTTCCTTGGAAAAAACTGCTTTTTACAGGCACCGTTCAGATGGACTCCCAGGGCGGTCATTGCCTTTCACGCTTCTCCCCGCTTCCTTCACTAACAGCACCAATTGCTTCCATACAATACTTCTCATTTTGCCCAGAGCAAGAAAAATCTGGGTTTTTCATTTGAATGATCGGACTGAAATTGCTCTGTTGAGATTGCAAATAAAAATTAAACAGAATGCAGGTGGTTCTTGTTTTCTCGTTTTAATGCGGTCGCTGTTTGTTGCTCGCTGCCTTCGAGTCGGCTTCGACCCAAAGACACAGAAGGCTCCTCTCCCTAAAACGATTCCCTTCTTTGGATATTCCTCCTTGAATAGCTAGCTTCATTAAAAAAGATATTATGCAGGTTTTGGGGCGTCAATTCGAGATAGTATCTCACCCCTAGTTATGCTATATTGGTGCAACCAAATGGTGAGTTTTGGCCCATCCAATCTCTGCAAACATGAAAGCAAGACGCATGCTTTGCAATAAATACATGAAGAAAATAAAAAGGAAACTGTGAACTGCGTTGCAAGCCTTAATTCCACAGCACAGTCCTTATTCCACACACAGATCTATAAACCATGGTTTATTACATCTGAATTGGGTTTCTACCTTGCTTTAATGACCATGCGGGGACATGAGAAAAGCCTCCCACAAGGATGGTAAAAACATCAAAACATCCGGGCAATGTCTCCTGGGCAACGTCCTTGCAGATAGCCAATTATCTCACACCAGAAGCAACTTGCAGTTTCTCAAGTCGCTCCTGACACGAAAACAAACACCCAGGCCTCTCCCACTGCCTCCAATTACCTGCCACTGTCTGTAAATCCCTCTCACCTGCAAAGCCCCTACTTCTTGCGCAGTTCCAATGAATTCAACAGGACCGCTTTGCAGTAAATTAGTTCTGGACTGTTGCCTTTCCGAATTAAAATGCAAGTGCCGTTCCTGGCATAAATCCAATTAGTGCCATTCTTACATTTCGGCTTAGACTCCGTGAATTATTGCAGCCAGCCTTGGTTCCTTGCCCAGCCAAAGTATCTGAAAAGAACAGGATTTTTCCTCCTGTGTATTCCTATGAGCCAGGGCTTTCTTTTCTCTCCATTTTCCCACCTGCCAAAAAGAGAAAAAAAGCCACCCTATTGTACAGACTGAGCTTTTCTTTCTGCTTCTAAGATGATGGTTTGGCTTTGTTTGTCTCATTTCCATAGCCATTAGGAGGAGTGTCAAAGATAACCCTTGCTCAATCTTCCATTTGTTCCATGTTCCAGACGAAACGCTTCCGTTCCTTGGCCGAGGTTTCCGCCTTATCGGTCCTGTTCAGGGTCTGGCTATCTATCCGCTCGGCACTCCAGAGGAAAGGTATAGAAGTGCCGCTCTCATAAAAACCTTGTTTTGTCAGAAGCACATTCGTGAAGTCCTCTTTGGAACCGTGACAGATTTTGCTGGAGTTTGGGCTGCTTTCGGACAGGGCTCCCCGATATACAGATAATAATGGAAGCCTTGGGATGTGTGTGTGACGTCTAAGTGTGCCTGGTGTTGCATGGATGTGGATCAGACTTCTTCGCAAAATTTTCTGAATGTATGCAGTAGCCATAACTCATCAGGAAACTGTACTAGATGTCTCAACATTGGATACCATGTTTGGAGTGGTTGCTCAAGTTTAAGTGAACTGTTTCCCAACAAATTCTTAGAACCCACCATAACCTATTGGGAAATTATCTTTGATCTAGCTCCGGACTGTCTACGTTAAAAGGGAGTGACTCCTGCAATTTCCCCTATGCCACCTAGAAACGCGGGGACCTTCTGCACATAACACAGATGTTATTTCCACTCAGCGAGAGCCTCTGGCATTACGGGATTTGAAAAAAAGCCTTCCTCAGGTGAGCCCTTGATCACATGAAGCCCTGGCAAAGCATTGGTCATAAACACATGCGCCCAGCCCTTGTCGCACTTCACCACAAAGTGGCCGGACACGGTGCTTTCGGAACCTAGATGCCCAACTGTCAGACCAGTGCCCAGCGCAGGAAATAAACACGCCGCAAATCTTGACAAGATGAAGAATGCGGCATGACAGGGCTCCTGGCACCACTTCCTCACACAGCAGCTGGTCTAGCTTCGGAAGAATGAAAACATTGGCTGCGTTGCCTGTGCTCCTTTTTGTTTTTGTTTTAATGTCACACATAATCAGGCCGACCACGCAAGTCACTTTATGCCGCCATACAAGCGGGCACAAAGATGGGCACAACAACGGCAGGGAATATCTGGAAAATAACACCCCCCCCCCCCCACACACACACACAAACACACAAAAAGCCAATGTTGGCAAGACTTCGCAGGAGGCAGCCCCAAGGGGGGGGAACCGATATTTAGGACACACTCCAGGAGGCAATTAATGCAATGTTTCCAACAAGCCTTTCATGGGGACAAGACCCTCAAACCCTTAATATGAGACATGGCACATGACAAATTCCAATTGAGCTTGATAGCGCGTTGAGTAGGAAGCCCAGGAATGTCAGGAAGACTGAATGGGAAGCGAAAAAGAGAGCGATCACCTGGAGATGTGAACTGGTTAGCATGAAACACAACTGAGAAAGAGCTGGCCCTGAGATGTGGAAGCTCCCAATATCTTGGATGCCTTTTTAAAGCAAGATGCGACAAACATATGGAACAGCAGAGTAAGAATAGGCAGGATTAGAGATGTGCCCCATTCTGCAAGTCAAAAACTATGAGCCACATCAGATGCCCTCTGCTTCCCACTGCTTTTGCATCCGTTATAGCTTGGGAGCAGCCAATGCTGTGCGTGCTAAATCCCCCCTTGAGATTTTCACTTTCTGGGATGCTTATAAAGAAAGGACCACATCCCGTTTGCGATTGGATTGGCGCAAAGCAGCCTGGGCCTTGGACAGGAAAAGGTGAAAGGGACCAGAACGGCTGCGTAGCTCCGCTTTCCCCACCTGACGTGCTCCAGATGGTTCGTGCTGCAGTACAACTCCCACTGTCCCCAACCAGCTGGCTGGGGATGGGGGTCACAGTCAAATATATCTGGAGCCCTCCAGGCTGGAAAAGGTTGGCTCGAAAATGCCTTCCCTTTAGTGATCAGCCGCCAAATTGCCAGCAAAACCTTTCGTGAAGGAAACTGCAAACTTGGGAAGTCTTTTAGTATATTTTTAGTCTTTTGAAGCTCTTGCAATTCAGTGCCTGAAACCGATTTCAGTGCAGGCTGTGCTGAGATCCTAGGATAAAAACATTTTAATAAATTGTAGTTCTTGTGTGCCCTCTTTTATGGCTTATGGTGACCCCACGGCAAACCTACCACAGGCGCTTCTTGACCACATTTGTTCTTCTGAGGCTGAGAGAGTGTGACTTGCCCAATGGGTTTCGTGCCCAAGTGGAAATTTGAACCCTGGTCTCCAAAGGTGGAATCCAACACTACCTACAACACTTCCATTGCATTTCCATTTGTACAAGCAAAAAAGGGATGAAAGGACAGGAGCATATTGTGGGGTGGAGAAATTGTAGCTCAAAGCCCAAGGGAGTGGGATCTGGCTTTACCTTTGCTCGCCTTGTCAACCACATCAGGCATTACAGACACGTCTCAAGTCATCTGGCTTTCTGAAGAAGAAAAAAAGCCAGGGAAAGGCTGCCCCCGGAACTTCTCATCGCTTGGCAGAGAGCACGACAGCGTGTTCTTTCCCCGAAATTATATATTACATGGGAACATCAGCACTGTCTCAAAAGGGAGCCCTGGAGAAGTTCTGCTGACAGTCGCAATGGAAGACATTGCGGCGGTGAAATTGCAGGGTGTCAGGGGAACGCGGCATGCGGCCCATGCTTTGCCCACTGGTGTGGCTCGCTGTCAGCGCACCGGCGTCCTCGCCATTGTTATTTGACCTTCCGAGAGAGAACTAATCGCTCCTGACATTTGGCGATTGTAATGACAGCTGCAGGCAGAGGCTGTCTCATAATTGCAATGTCGGGAAGCCTTAAACATTCACTCAGCTTCGATTTCGAGGTTGTGTTCCATTAGTCCCCGGGTTGGCGTGTTATACAGCCATTAAATCATTGTTTTCACTTGACAGTGCCATCGTTGGGAGGTGGGGGTGGATTAGATTGTTTCTGAACATTCACAGCAAGGGCAATTGGCCACTCAAAGCAGCCGGGGCCCACCGCATCATCCGAACGCTGGGCATACATCAGCAGCCTGGGTTCATTGCAGGATGAGAGTGACGGGCCAAACCCCTGCAGCGAGAGGGTTGCTTGAAGGCCCCCCAAAGACACAACATGCCAAGCTCCCTGATGGGTTGCCAAGGAAACGAGAGGCACAGGTATCGCAACAGGGAAATGGAGGTGATGGAGCAGACAACACAAAGAGAGAGGATGCCAGACGTTGGATGGAGCTGAATCCCTGCTCAGACCTGAATTTCAATGGATGGCTTTGAGCAAGTCATAAGACAAGGAACTGTCCAACCTGCCTCCAGACATCATGCCAGATCATTGGTCTGTCCAGAGCTCAATGATTTCATACACGTCTAAGAGTAGGCCTGGGATCGTCTGCCTGCAAAGCTGGTTGCACTATGTGCGACTCTCAGGGCACACTGGGAGAAGATGCCAAAGGAGAGAAATAAGAGAGGCAGCTGCTCTTCAGGGCTCCCACTGTCCCTCTCACAGTCTTAAACATGCCAAGTCTGTAGAGGATTTATGCTGAAGCAACTATTCATAGCCACTGCATGCCACTGGGAGGCAGGACCGGTTGTGGCATGATGGTTACTTGCCGCTGCTGCCAACATGTCATTTTATGGGAATTACAACTCTCTGCTTGGCATCCACACAAGAAATACCACAATCCTGCCTTTGCTGGAGTAAAATGGCACCCATTTGGCCTGTCACGCATCCTATTCCAGGCCTGGAGCCTCTCCGTCTCGTTGCAAGCGAACAGGTGCACCAGGGCCGTCCTGGCTGGGCATTGTGGCAGTTATATTCCAACACATCTGAAGTGTGCCAGGTTTGGGGCCGCTGTTGGAGAGATGGTTCCAGCCATGACCTTTCGTGGTCAGAAGTCTATTTTAAAAGGACAAAATGTGTGCCAACTGTGACTGCAGGTTCTTTGGTTGAACGTTTGAGGGGAGCAGTTGAACATGGTTGGGCAAGCAGCCAAACCCAGGCATGGATTTCATACACTCCAACAAAGATGCCCCAATTTCTCATTTTTCATACATAACTGCCACTGCCAACAGCTGTGGCTTGTTGTTTGATCATATTGGAGGACAAAGCCATGCACTAGAAATAGCTCTGGAGATGGTTTAAAAATGAGCTCATTCTTCCCGTCCGGTTCGAAGCTCCGGCAACAGACGTCCGTCGGCAGCCTTTAATTATAGGGCGCAAGTGATCAAAAGTGTCAGGGAGGTTGCCCAGGCTCCGTTGCAATGAGCAACTGAAACAGCCCTGATCCAGTCGAGAGTTCAGTTGTCATCCGCTCCAAACATTATTCTCCTCGTGGCATGCCTTCCAGTTCAGGAGACAGAACGCAAAGCTGTCGGCGTGATGAATAGAGAAATATACCAGCTTATAACAATCCTACAAGTGCCAAGAACAGCCCTTTGGGGATTTTGACACTGCAGGTTTACATTGGTTTAATCATCAGTGTCATCTATCAGGGAGTTTGGGAGCTGTCGTACGCATCGGCACGAATATAGCACTTTGGATGTGGAGTAATCGCAATTCCCAGGACACTGACAACGGCAATGTAACACTGGAGTATTTTTCCACCACTGATATAATGGCTTGATCTCAAGATTCAGCCAAATGCTGATGAACTGAGCTCGGCGACACACTTTTTCATACCCCACAGCTTTGGGCACAACTGGGGAATTTAAACCCTTGGGAAGACTCCACTATCTGTGATTGGAATAACAGTGTCTTGTAATTTAGCCTAACCCTAGGATTCTGGCTGGGTATAAAAAGCGATGTCTGTCCATTCCTCTTGAGGCACCAGGAGGGGAAGAGATAAGGAAAGACAAAGCAAAACCCCACCACAAATTCCTCCTATCTATTCATTTCCAGAGAGAACACTCATCCGAGAGACAGAGCATATGTTCTGCACGCAGAAGGCCAAGGTTGAATCTTCAGTATTTCCAAATAAGACTGATTCTTCATCAGTGTAGATGATATTGAGTTAGGTGGATCAGTGGTTGAAGGCCTAACCCAGCAGGGTGCTACGTTCCTACAGGACTTCCCCAACAATGCTCCAGCACTTCCCAATATGGATATTTTCCAGAGAAGCATAGCTCAATTCTAAGCATGTCTCTCAGAAGTAAAATCCAGTGTAACAGGATAAAAACCACTATAGGGTAGGGTTTCATGCAACCACTAATAGCAAGATTAGTGTATCTTCCATTACAGGAACAGGAACAACACTAATGCAGTTTTTGTCAACACAAAGGGCTCCATTTGCCTGTGTGTTTGCAGAGAGACGCCGCTTTCCCCATCTCATTACAAATCTTCTTTGCGTGCGAGCACACAATTACCCAACGGAATCTTATTACAAGGACAGGAAAGGGCCGGGGCATCAGCGTCGCCGCAAATTGAAAAGAACAGAAGTGTTCGGAGGGCGTCCAAAAAGAAAAAGAAAAGACGACAATGCAGTCACCTTTCTTTACTTTACCGAGTCAACAAGCCGCCCCACGGGGATCACCGGATGAGTTTGCCACAGCAATCCACTCTCTGAACAGATAAAAGGAGGGCTCGCATTCCTCCAGGGCCAGCGAAGGAAACAGACCAGACCTTTTAACATGAAGCTTGGAACACTCAGGTAATCAAAAAGGCTGTCGGGAGAGCAACGTCCCTCGGTTGTCAATGAATCAGAGCTGCCTGCTCAAAGCAGGCCCATCTCCAGAGGGATGAAGTTCGGATTTTGAGATAAAACCAGATCATTTGACAGTCCTTATGTGATGCTGAAAGGGGTCATTTGGGCCACTGGCAAAAGTTACCACCCCAGAGATGACTTCAAGAGAAACGCTATGCTTTCAAGACTGTCCTCGCTTTTCCGATTTGAAACGGCAGGAGAACAGCTGATATACACGAGTGTCAAGGCAATCGTATCAAATCACCAAAGGAAAATTAATTCATTGACATTTAAACATTTGGGAAAAGCCAGAAAATTCATTGTGTGATCAATGCTTTCTAAAATGACCAATACTGTGTTCAAGGAAGGAAAATGTTGGCATTTAATGGCAAAGCCCTCACAAGGTAAAGCTGTTGGCAAAAATGTCAACACATTAGGGGTAACAAATTTATTTTAATACACTAGAGTAGGCCCTTGATATCCATTGCTGTTTGCTTTCAGAATCCCCCATGAAGACCAAACTCCATGGATGCTGATGTCCCATTATAAACACTGTCACAGTTAAATGGCATCCCTTATATAAAATGGTGAACAACAAATATTTTTGAGCCGCAGTTGGTTGAATCCGTGGATGCACAATCAGTGGATACAGAGGACCTACTATACAACACAGCTGTGAACAAGAGAGCTGTTTAGAACTGGACCAACGTCACATCTAAGGAGCATATATTCAACAACGTAGTGGCAAATGTTGAGGTGCGAGCAGTGCAATCCCCACTCCCATACCTCCAAGGAGTGTCCATACAGACAACTGTCCTGATCCATATCACCAAACCACTCCTGACAACTTTCAGGTACACCAGAAGCAGATCTTTTGTAAAACTAATGGGTCTCAATTGTCCATTTGAGACCAAACCTCAGTATTTTGCATTACAATTTTTGTTGAAGTTTGTTTTATGGGAAGCGGGACAGCAATATCCAGAGAAAACTGTGTACCCCACCAATGGCGGATATGAACCAAACTTGGCACACATTCTCAACATGCCCAAATTTGAATACCAATGGCAACATTCACACTTGCCTCCAACAGGCAAGAGTTCTTTCTCCCACCCTGGACATTATCCCACAGGCATATAAACCCAACTTGCCTAGTTTTCAATAGACCTCACAACCTCTGAGGATGTCTTCCATAGATGTGGGCAAAATGTCAGGAGAGATTGCTTCTGGAACATGGCCAGACAGGCACCTACCCTCATACTTTTAGGGAGGACTTGAAAACCTGGCTGTTTAAGTAGGCTTTTGACAATAGCACCCAGTCAGACAGGACTTTAAATGGTTGATTATTAGAACTATAATTTATAATGCTGGATACCCTGATCATAGGAATTGGCTGGTTTTCGTGTTTATATAAGTACAGTAGAGTCTCACTTATCCAAGACTTGCTTATCCAAGGTTCTGGATTATCCAAGGCATTTTTGTAGTCAATGTTTTCAATATATTGTGATATTTTGGTGCTAAATTCGTAAATACAGTAATTACAACATAACATTACTGAGTACTGAATTACTTTTTCTGTCAAATCTGTTGTCTAACATGATGTTTTGGTGCTTAATTTGTAAAATCATCACCTAATTGGATGTTTAATAGGCTTTTCCTTAATCCGTCCTTATTATCCATGATATTCTCTTATCCAAGGTTCTGCTGGCCCATTAGCTTGGATAAGTGAGACTCTACTGTACTGTTTTAGGAGGGCTTCATAGTCTTTTAAGCTGTTTGTTTGTTTATGTTGACACTCCTGTGCTCTTTTGTTTTTATTGATATTATGTATTGTTTTCATTTATTTTGTTGTAAGCCACCCCGAGTCCCTTCTGTTGTTATTATTATTATTATTATTAATTTGATGTTTAATAGGCTTTTCCTTAATCCCTCCTTATTATCCATGATACTCGTTTATCCAAGGTTCTGCCGGCCCATTAGCTTGGATAAACGAGACTCTACTGTACTGTTTTAGGAGGGCTTCATAGTCTTTTAAGCTGTTTGTAGATTTATGTTGACACTCCTGTGCTCTTTTGTTTTTATGGATAATAATTATGTATTGTTTTCATTTATTTTGTTGTAAGCCGCCCCGAGTCCCTTCTGTTGTTGTTATTATTATTATTATTATTATTATTATTAATTATTCTTCCAGCCTTCCCGGTGTGTTGTTGGTGAGAGAGAGGCCCTGAGGAAGAGCCCTTGCTAAGGCGGTGCGAGGCCGGGCGCGGGAGGGAGCCTCCGGAGGCCTACCGCAGGGAGCTGTCCAAGGCCTTGGAGGGTGAGCCTCTTCGGGTCGAGGCAGAGGGGCCCGGCGAACTCCTGGTAGGGCTTCCCGCTGGGGCTGAAGTAGCCCTGCCCGGTGAGCTGCCTGACCCTCCGCCGGTAGCCTTCCAAGACCACCTGCCGCCGGGTGGCCCCTTCGGGCAGGCCCCGAGGCTCCAGGCCCCCCGGGGAAGGCAGGGGCCGGATCTCCACGAAGTCCCTGGGGTTGAGCGGCATGCCGGCCTCCCGCCTGGGCCTCGGGCCTTCATCCAGGCTGCCCCTACCTTCCTTCCGGTTCCGCCCCTCAGGCGCCTCAGGGCCCGGCTCCCAGCTGCCCAGCGCCAAAGACCGAGCCTGGCGTCGCCTTAGCGACCGCTTTCAAAACGCGCGCGGCTGGCAGGCGGCGGAGCACTTCCGGCGACGCACGCGAAGCCGCTTCCGCCCGCCCTTGGCGCCCTCTCCTTTCAAAAGCGCATGCGTGATGCAGCTTAACTCAGGGACATTCATTTCTTGCTTTAGACAGACTGGATGTCTTCTCCTCTTCCATCATCCTCACCATCATCATCCCATCTTCTCCTTCTCCATCCTCATCATCCTCATCATCATCCAAGACTGAATGTCTCCTCCTCCATAATCATCCTCATCATCCTCATCATCATAGACTAGATGTCTCTTCTTCCTTCTCCTCCATCATCCTCATCATCATCATCCAAGACTGAATGTCTCCTCCTCCTCCTCCATAATCATCCGCATCATCCTAGACTAGATGTCTCCTCCGCCTCCATCATCCTCATCATCATCCTAGACTGGATATCTTTTCCTCCTTTTCCATCATCCTCATCATCTCAGCATCTGAATGATGTTGATTGAGATTTATTTTATTTATTTCCTGCCAAAAGCATTGCCTAAACAAATACAGTCAAGTCTCCCTTATCCAAGCAAATTAAGCACCCAAACATCATGTTATACAACAAATTTGACAGAAATAGTTGTTCAATGCGCAGTAATGTTATGTTGTAATTACCGTATTTATGAATTTAGCACCAAAATATCACAATGCATTGAAAACATTGACTACAAAAATGCCTTGGATAATCCAGAACCTTGGATAAGCCAGACTTGGATACGTGAGACTCTACTGTAAGTATAAAACTGATAAAATGAAGGAGTCACAGGCAGCTGAATAATTTTAGACCAAAAACGGGCAACAGCGACTGCATAGTCTGCAGTTTTAAGCAGTTCTTTTGTGCTTGAGGCAGGGCACAGATTGAGATTATTGTCATAGTTGGTCCCGAAAAGATTTGCATGCACACTGCAAGTCGCTTCTGGTGTGAGAGGGTCAGCCATCTACAAAGATGTTGCCCAAGAGATGCCTGGATGTGTTATCTACAGAGATACAGAGGAACACCTCAGCAAGCAAGAGTCCAAAAGTGGCAGGCTAAAACCCGGAAACTCAATTAGTGGCTGAGACCAGGTGAGAGACTCCCTCCTGGGCACACAGAGGACTCATTGACTTAGAAGACTGACACGATAAATAAATCCTCATCATCATCCTCATCATCATCACAGACTCGATGTATTTCTTTTCGATGGGTTGGATTGGGTTGTATACTTTCTGGATTGATTTGGGATTATCTCCTAACTGCCCTTAGGGTGTATTTCCATGGTTGAATCCAATCCATTGGACACCATTTGACCTGCCATGGCTCAGTGCGATGGGATCCTGGGAGCTGTAGTTTACCAAGGTCTTTCTCCTTCTCTGCCCAAACAACAAATCCCATGATGTCATATCAATGAGCTGTGGCAGTTCAAATGAGGTCAAACTGCATCCAATCTACAGTGTAGACCAGGGGTCCCCAAACATTTTAAACAGGGGGCCAGTTCACAATCCTTCGGACTATTGGAGGGCCAGACTATAGTTGGCCACTGAGCAATAATAATTAATAATAATAATAACAATAATAAAAAGAGGGTTGGCAGAGACCCTTTGGGCCATTTAGTCCAATCCCCTTTTGCCTTTGTGCACCGAAAGCACAAGCACAGCAGCCCTGACAGATGGCCACCCAGCCTCAATGTTGTTAATAATAATAATAATAATAATAATAATAATAATAATAATAATAATAATAATACAGGGTTTTGGAACACAATACTCCTGACCTCACAATTGTGTTAAAAACCAAGTATGGATTGCTGATGTTGCAATCCCAGGTGACAGAAGGATTGAGGAGAAACAACTGGAAAAGCTGACACGATATGAGGATTCAAAGATCGAATTACAAAGACTCTGGCACAAGCCAGTCAAGGTGGTCCCAGTGGTGATTGGCACACTGGGTGCAGTGCCTAAAGACCTTGGCCTGTACTTAAACACAATCGGCGCTAACAAAATTACCATCTGCCAGCTGCAGATCTGCACACATTATTCGCCGATACATCACACAGTCCTATGTATGATCCAATACAACAGCCAGCAGAGTGTCTGCTGTGGACTCATCTTGTTGTGTTTCCAATAATAATAATAATAATAATAATAATAATAATAATAATAATAATAATAATAAAGGGTTTTAAGAGAAGAGACCCCTTGGGTCATTTAGCCCAACCCCCTTCTGCCCTTGTGCCGTGGGGGCCGGATAAATGGCTTCGATGGGCCACATCCGGCCCCCGGGCCTTAGTTTGGGGACCCCTGGTCTAGACGCACCCAATCAATCTAACCAAGGACAGGCATTTTTCCTGACGATTCTTATTGGGATCGTTGTTGCCGTTGTGATGAAAGGGCATCGAGATTCCAGTCATGCCTGGTGCTGATTTTGGAACGATTGCCGCCCGCCCTCCCGCCCGCCGATACGGATGCAAATGAGCCTTGTCTTGATGAACAAGGAAAACAAATGGAGTTTTCAAAACCCAGCTAATCAAGGAGTTAAAGAGAGGTTAATCCTCGTGGATTAATCAAATGGCAGGCAGGAAAAGGAAGGAAAGGAGGTGAAAAGGTAGAGAAGAAAGGAAGGGAAGGAAGCAGGGAGCAAGGAGAGACTCAGGAGAGAGTCTCTCTCAAAGCTGCTTCTTATACGCATTCATGGCTTCCAAGCCTTGGGCCATGTTGGTCACTTTCCATCTTGTCCGTCTCCTTCTTGAATTGTTTTGCCCAGAAAGTGGACACCAGGTTATTATTCCAAACAAGGCCCAACCAAAGCCGATTATGGCAGGACTATGACTTCCCTCCATCTCGACGCTATAGTCCTCTTAGTCTAGAATGGTGTTGGCCTTTTTCGCTACCGCATCACACTCTTGGCTCATGCTCAGCTTGTGGTCTCCTAAGAAACCTGGATCCATTTCCCATGGACTGTTTTCGAGGCAGGTATCACTCGTTCATATTTGATATTACTTCTTTCGATCACGACACTACACTCCTATTGATGCAGCCTAGAATCACATTGGCTTTTTGAGCTGCTGCATCACACTGTTGACTCATGTTTGGTGTGTGGTCTAGATCCCTTTCCCATTGAGTGTTTCCAAGCCAGTTATCACCCCTTGTCATTTCCTCCCTGAACTGTACAATAATTCATTTTGTAACTCTTGACCTTCCTGACTGGGAGAGAGAGCTGTTCAGCAGTGGAACTCTCTGCTGTGGAGTCTGGTGGAAACGCCTTCCTTGGAAACTTTTAAATATAGACTGAATGGCCATATATATATGTTTTTAAATTTTAGAATGTGTTTTAATAGTATTATTAACTGATTATAATAATTGATAATAATATTAAAATGTTATACAATATTATACTAATAATATAATATAATAATATTAATTATATGTTATATATTAAATGTAATATGACTAATAATGTTACCATATAATGATATAGTACAATATAGTAATTTAATGCTTATATTGTGCTATGCTAATAATCTATTGTATGTACATTTGATTTGTAAGCCGCTCTGAGTCCCCTCTGGGGTGAGAAGAGCGGGATAGAAATGTAGTCAATAAATAAATAAATAGATTTGTATTTATTGTTCTGATTTTATTGCTTGTGTTTTGGGCATTAAATTTTTGCCGACCTTTGTAAGCCACCTCGAGTCCCTTCGGGTGAGGAAGGCGGGGTAAAAAAAACACCTGCAAATAAATAAATAAATAAATAAATTAAATAATAAATAATAAATAATAATAAAATAAAATGTTGGGGGTGCTTTGATTGGATTGGCTTGGATTGGGGGTTGGGCCGGATGGCCCGTGAGGTCGCTTCCAATTTTATGATTTTATGATTGTGCTTTTGAGTTGGACTAGATGGCCCATGTGGTCTCTTCCAGCTCTATGATTCTGTTCTAAAAGCATAAACGCCTGCTTCGGTTGCCATCTCCGGTGCCATTGATGCGAACCGGAGTGTCTCCCTTTGTTGGAATTCTGCGCCACGTTGCCATCTCCATATTCAAGCAGATATTAAGCCGTAAAACGTAATACGTTATGGCGCCATAAAATGCCGCGTAATTGCCACCAAACCATAAAATGTAATGCAGTTGGCTCGGTGGCCATTATCTTCTCTCCTCTAATGGCTCGGAAGCGATATCGAACAGCGAGGGCAAGCGGGAATGTTGCGGGAAAAGCTCTTTTGGGTGCCGCAGACGGGGAGGCAAGGAGAAATGACCTCAGGTGCCCTCTCCTAGTCTCCAGACTCCTGGAGAAGTTCCAGGCTCTTTCTTTGGGACAGGCAGCCAAAGTGCAAGTATGTTTGTCAATATATAAATGACAATGACTGCCAAGATCCCCAAAGAGAGGGTTCAGCACCTTGGACAACTCCATCACTCAGGATCCAAAACTGGAGGGGCTGGATGGCTATCTATCTGGTGGGCTTAGATTGTGTCTTCTTCCATGGCAGGAAGGGGTTGGATTGGATAGTCTTTGTGGGTCTCTTCCACCTCTAGGATACTATATTATTATTATTATTATTATTATTATTATTATTATTATTATTATTACAGTAGAGTCTCACTTATCCAACACTCGTTTATCCAACATTCTGGATTATCCAACGCATTTTTGTAGTCAATGTTTTCAATATATTGTGATATTTTGGTGCTAAATTCATAAATACAGTAATTACTACATAGCATTACTGCGTATTGAGCTACTTTTTCTGTCAAATTTGTTGTCTAACATGATGTTTTGGTGCTTAATTTGTAAAATCATAACCTAATTGGATGTTTAATAAGCTTTTCCTTAATGTTTCCGGTAAGTGAGACTCTACTGTATTATTATTATTATTATTATTATTATTATTATTATTATTAGTTCTATATACTGTATATACTTGAGTATAAGCCTAGTTTTCCAGCCCTTTTTTAGGGCTGAAAAAGCTCCCCTCGGTTTATACTCAAGTGAGGGTCCTGGCTGGCTTCTATTCAGGCCGGCTTATACTTGAGTATATAGGTATTCAGAGTTGGACAGTCTTACCTTATTGAAGTCTTATTATTATCTTAAATTACAGGTTTATATAAATATTAAAAAACATTTAACCTACTGATGCCTCAAATAATGCAATTTTATTAATATCTATTTTTATTTTTGAAACTGCTGCTGCAGTTCCCCCCCCCCACCACCAATGAAGTTGACTGAATTGTACTTGGTGGTTGATTGACATTATTACTGCTGTATTAACTCCTGTTTTATTGTCTTACTGTGCTTTATTTTTTGTATATTGTGCAATGTATTTATGCTGTTGTTTTTGTAAATTATGCTGGTCGGGCCTTGCCCCATGTGAGCTGCCCCGGATCCCCATGGGGAGATGGTGGCAGGATATAAATAAGGTAAATAAAGTAAATAAAGACGACCCAGACTGATGTATGGATAAAGTATGAGGATATTGGATGAACGGATTTTAAGCATATGTTTTATATTTTATACTGTATTTAACTGTTTGTAATAGATTTTATATGCTGTTTGTTTTTAATGATGTGTCGGCATCGAATTGTTGCCAATTGTACGCCGCCCTGAGTCCCTTCGGGTGAGAAGGGCGGGATAGAAATATTGGAAATAATAATAATAATAATAATAATAATAATAATAATAATAATAATAATGCCAGCTGCAAAAGGCCACCCTGCTGGGATCTGCATGCATCATCCGAAAATACATCACACAGTCCTAGACACTTGGGAAGTGTTCAGCTTGTGATTTTATGATATGAAATCCAGCATATCTATCTTGTTTGCTGTGTCATAATAAAATAATAATAATAATAATAATAATAATAATAATAATAATAATACTAAAAATATTGCATTGAGCCTCAAGATTGAACTTCAAAGACTCAGGCAGAAACCAGTGCAGGTGGTCCCGGTGGTGATGGGCACATTGGGTGCCGTGCCACAAGATCTCAGCCGGCATTTGGAAACAATAGACATTGACAAAATCACGATCTGCCAGCTGCAAAAGGCCACCCTGCTGGGATCTGCGTGCATCATCTGAAAATACATCACACAGACACTTGGGAAGTGTTCGACTTGTGATTTTGTGAAACGAAATCCAGCATGTCTATCTTGTTTGCTGTGTCATACAATAAAATAATAATAATAATAATCAGGACAGTAAATAAAGAACAACAACAACAACAACAACAACAACAATAATAATAGTTCTTTATTTACTATCCTGATTGTAGAGTTTTTTAAAAATACACTCTTAGATGCAAAGAGTTAAACACACAGAGTTAAAAACGTCAGCACGGGTTTATTTGTCACAGGAGAGGACAGGGCTCTTGGGGAGAAAGAAGAAAATATTCCAGACTCAACTATGTCATTCATGTTGTGGTTTTCACGCTGCAATGTCAACCCCTCCAATACAGATCTAGGCTTGTTATGCACATGAGCTTAAAGAAAGAAAGAGAAGCAAAGCTTGGTCAGGTTGGGAAAACTCCACATTTCACCTACATCTTCCTATTGTCATAAATATAAACACGCACACACCCGAAGTCGGCGAAAGACGGAGACAATAAAGCAGGTAAGACCTTGAGAAAAGCACGGGCCCTCCCAGGGAATCCGTTGGCCAAGGGTGTGTTTGATAGAAGCACACATGCGGTCGAAATCCCACGCAGAGGAGAAGCGGTCCAGAAAAGGGCCCCAAAGACATCTCACAGTTTCACTGCCAGCGTGGCTTCCACACTCTGGGAGCACATGTAAACGCGGATGGATCGTCCCAACTTGTGGGGGGGGAAAAAAGACGTCGGTGCAAAATAAAAATAGAATAGTCGCTTTGGTGAGCTCTGGATGTTCAGTGACCCCAAATGATCAAGAATAGTGGGTTAGATGCTCCAAGAGGATCGAGAGAGGCTCTCCAGCATGAACGCGGAGAAATGACATACGCCATCGACGCCTTTGCGAAAACCTTAAACTTTTCTTGTGTTCTTAGAGCACTTCTCTGTTGCGTCGGAGGAAGAAGGCAACACATAACCAAGTGACAAAACTATTTGAGTCCCAGGGAGCTTCAGCTAGAACCAAAGGCTGCAGGACCAGGATCTGAATGTTGCTTCACTGAAGGCTTAGTGAGCCCTTATAGGAGGAACAATGGCAGAGCGCTGGGATGTGGACTGAAGAATGGTTGGGCCTCCTCACCTTGGACAGCTATGGACACATTGGAGCCAGGCTTTGACATAAAGTTTGCAATATCCATCAGAGAGCCAGCCTCCTGGTTTGAGTGTTGGATTGTGTCTCTGGAGACCAGGGTTTGCTTCTCCACTCAGCCATGCAAGCCCTTTGCGTGACCTTAAGCAAGTCATATACTCTCCGCTTCAGAAAAACCCACGATCCTTCAAACTGAATGACTTGAAGGCACACAACTCTCCTTCGGCCACGGTCAGATCTTCAGGAAGGGACCACCATATGGACTCATTCTGGGCTTGCTGTGAGCCAGAGTTGGATTTCGACTTTGAGATGCCTCAAGGACGTGGCAGGGGTTCAGAAGATCTCAACCTCCGCCTCTTCTCCTCAAATTCCTCCAGAAATTCCTTTCCAGAAGTATGCGTTTGGTGGGTGCTTTCCAGCTGAAGATTGCTCCCAGTGCGACGGTGACCTTGTAGGCCAGATGATGAGATATGGAAGCCTCAAAGATCAAGCCAACATCCGATTCTTAGTCCTTATTGGAGACGTGTGATTCGTGGACAGCGACCCCAATTTGTCCTCTGGAGTTCAAAGGGAGTCTATTGGGTAGAGGAGAGAGGAAGTGGGGTGATGTTGCCCTTCCCAGTTGGCTCCGACCAAAGCAATCTGCTGCAAAACATTGGACGACTTTCAATAAAGTCCACACATAGGCCTCTTCCACAGATTCAATGGGTCAACTCTGGTTGGGACTAGCAGTCGGGCAGTTGTGTACTCTTGCCACGCGGATCCAGTCAAGCCATTGCAGGAAGCCAGCAGAGGACGGGTCAGGAATGGGCTTTGATAAGGAAATGTACAACGTCAATTTGGCGGCCGGGGAAGGCGATCCTGGGCAGCGGGGCAGAGGCGGCGGTGGCGGTCGGAGGGGAACGGGACGGCCCTGGGGGGCTTGCTTTAGGCACAGGTGGCTTCTTGGTTGTCGACGGGGATGTCGTCGCCGTAGCTCAGGTCTCCGTATTGGCAGTAGGGCGGGATCTGCGGCGCCTCGATGATCAGCAGACCCTCCGGGGACAAGGAGGCAAACACCGTGGTGGGATCCACCTCTCCGGGAAGCCTAGGGCAGACAACAACAAAGCGGGCATTTGAATGAGATATGTCTCTTCTAGCTTGGTCATTGCATTGAACAATAGTGGGCTCTTCTGAACAATCTCCAAGGGCTGCCCCATCGAGAGCCCAGTGCAGTAGCCAAACAGGGACCCTTTTCTGGGAAAGCTTTTTGGGTTGGTTTTCATGCCTGTTTACTATTTCAATCAGCCCTCCAACTTTGTGAGGTTGACTTTTGTGGATTTTAGCAGGGAGAGAATGCCACAGGCTTACGGTAGGGGATTATGGGAGTTGCAGTTGACACGTCAGTGGGCAATAAACCTCTGCGTTATAAGCAGAAGACTGAAACGGAGGTATGGCTCCCAGGTTTTGGTTTGCCAGATATTTCAGACTCCCAGAATCCCTTACCCTCGACCCATACTGGGGATTAGGGGGGTTGGAGTCCAAACCATCCAGAGGACTCACAGCTTGCACAAGGCAGTGGAGACTTTGCCCACGAAGGAAGGAAAACAAGCGAATAAGAGACGTTGCCAACTTCATCCTCAGCCCTCAAATTACCCTTCGAGAGGCTGACTCATCCTCCGGCAATTAAAAAATCTATTTCGGAGCCCATGTGTCATCCTGATCGCTTTGGACAGGTGACGGGTCCTCCTCCCAAACTTTCTCTTTCCGTCTCTTTTGTAAAAGCAGTTGGCACTGGGTCTCTTTGGCGCAAAGGAGAGGCCGAGAGGGAACCGAACATTGCTCTTCCCAAGCGGATCAGGCCAAAGCAAACCGCGGCAGCGGCGTCTCCCTGGTTTCGCTCTCCTTCCTTTCCCACGTTTGCCACCATTTGAACCACTGTTTCTAGGCCTGTGTGCAGAGAGCGAATGCCTGTTTTGGCCTGTCTCTGCCGTCTCCAAAGAACTCCTTCTTTGGGCATGTTGGAAAGGCAAACACTTCCTTGGATGTCTTCGCCTTGAAGGACAGAAAGGCATCCGGCTCAACCCGCTTGCCAAAGCAATTACGCAGATTTCACACAAAGCCTGCATTACAATATAGGGAGTGCGTTGAGAAAAAAAACAAACAATCAGCATGCATAATATCCACCCTAAATCTGCCCTTCCCACGCCATTCCATTTCTCCTTCCTTAGTGAAACTTGAAGCACGTCAGGAGCGCTTCCAGTCACAAAAAGTGGCCAAGTCATCAGTTAATTCCTAAAATAACAATGGATTTTCTTAATTAGTTGCTTTGAGTCTCATTTCAGAGAGTGAAGTGGGATGTAAATATAATAATAAATATACTAATAGTAAATATAAATATAATAATATCATATAAAATATAATAGTGATAATAATAATAATAATAATAATAATAATAATAATAATAATAATAATAAATCCTTATGTTTTATTGCTATGTTTTAACTTTGTCTTATTAATGGTTGATTTTAATTGTATGTTTTAATTTTTCATTCGTGCGTTTTCGATATTTGAAGTTTTATGTATGTATACTTGTTTTGTATTTGTAAGCCGCCCTGAGTCCCTGCGGGGAGATAGAGGCGGGGTACAATAATAAAATTATTATTATTATTAAATACAATAATATGTATTTATTTATTTATTTACTACATTTATATCCTGCTCTTCTTTCTCACCCCAAAGGGGACACAGAGCGGCTTACAAATCGAATGTACATACAAAATATTATTAGCATAGCGCAATATAAGTATTAAATTACTATATTGTACTATATCCTTATATGGTAATATTATTAGTAATATTACATTTAATATATAATATATAATTAATATTATTACAGTAGAGTCTCATCCAACACTCGCTTATCCAACATTCTGCCAGCCCGTTTATGTTGGATAAGCGAGACTCTACTGTATATTGTATTATTATTAGTATAATATTGTATTATACTAATTGTATAATAATAATAATAATAATTGGGTGCCGTTCCAAAAGATCTCAGCCAGCATTTGGAAACAATAGACATTGACAAAATCACGATCTGCCAACTGCAAAAGGCCACCCTACTGGGATCTGCATGCATCATTCGAAAATACATCACACAGTCCCAGACACTTGGGAAGTGTTCGACTTGTGATTTTGTGAAATGAAATCCAGCATATCTATCTTGTTTGCTGTGTCATAATAATAAAATAATAATAATAATAATAATAATAATAATAATAATAATAATAATAAGCTGGCTGGGGCTGATGGGAAATGTAATCTTCTCCCATGGGTGGTTTCAGACAACTGGGAGCCAAACACAACCAAAAAGGCCAACCAGGCTATTACATTTGTATTTTCAATTCAGTTTGCAGCAACTGAAGTAAGCTGAGGACAAAGGGGGAAGTGAAGGAAGAGAAAAGCCGGGACGTTTGAAAAGTAGCGACATATTGGGAAGGCGGAGGATTCATCAGGACTATCCTTGCTTTTCGGAGGGTATGAAAGACACCAGCAACATTGCTACTTAACCAGAAAGCTTCCTAAGTGTGAAAGATCGGCACCAATTCTGGCTCAGGACCCATTAAACAGCCCCGCACGGCACCGTCCCAGGGCAGCAAGGGCAATCTGGGAATCCTGCGGGCATTTCTTTCCATTTGCTTTCCTGGAAGACTGCCTCTGTAATGCATCCCCGCTTGAGACTATGCTTGGCATCCGGGTCACAGGTTTGGGTTCCAGGTAGGAATCCCGTTTCCTTGAAGCCCAGCTCTGCCGAGAAAACGTCAAGCAGCTGCTTCTGCACTGACTGTTCTTCGGGGACAGCAACATTAAAACCTGTGTCTGTCTACAGTCGAGGATCTTATCGGGAGATACGGTTGTAGCAAAATGCTCCCCTCGAGTGAATCGTTGGCCTTTTCTTGACTGGTTGAAATACTTACTGGATTTTCTTGGTGAAGTTCTTCGATACGATCCCGCCTTCCACTTGTTGCTCTTCATGTTTACCTGCCGGGAACACAATGAGTTGGTTGAGACTCTACGAGATATTCATTGAAAAATCCACAGCTATGTGGGACAAGGTTTACTCCGGCATAGATTCTGTGACGTGGTCTAAACTCATCCGCGACAGTTGTCCAAGGGGCCGTGGCTAGCACAGCGGGTTAACCGCCAGCTACAGAAGATCTTGCCAACCGGAAGGTTGACAGTTCAAGCTGCGGGGAGAGCGAGCTCCCGCCGTCAGCCTAGCTTCTGCCTACCTAGCAGTTCGAAAACAGCGACGTGAGTAGATAAATAGGTACTGCATTAGCAGGGAGGAAAAAGGTGCCTCTGAAAAACATGCCAAGCTCCTTGGGGTGGAAGAATGGAACAACAGCACCTCCCCATGGCCAAGTCGAGCACGGCCTCCAGATGCCGGAAATGAAAGAGGAAAGCCTTGCCTCTGTTTATGTATTGTCTGTCTCTGTCAATTGTTTAATGGCATTGAATGTTTGCCATACATATGTACCTGCGAGAGCAGATAGAGCAGAATCCGGGGAGCAGGGTGAGCTCCTGCTGTTAGCCCCAGCTTCTGCCAATCTAGCAGTTCGAAAACATGCCAATGTGAGTAGATCAACAGATACCACTCTGGTGGGAAGGTAACGGCGCTCCATGCAGTCATGCCTATGGCCACATGGCCTTGGAGGCGACTACAGACAATAATAATAATAATAATAATAATAATAATAATAATAATAATAATAATAATAACTTTATTTTTGTATCCTGCCTCCATCTCTGCGAAGGGACCCGAGGCGGCTCACATGGGGCCAAGCTGGCTCTTGAGCTTAGAAAGGGAGATGAGCACCAACCCCCAGAGTCGAACAGAACTAGACTTATTGTCGGGAGAAAACCTTTACCTATATTATTATTATAGGTAAACTACCTCTCCCATGTGAAGTTTTCTGCATTTTGGCCCCGATCCATGTTTTAGCCTCCCGTTTTTAACATTTTAAATTGTTTGCTGACTTTTGTGACTGTTTTACTGATGTTGAAGTTTTATTGATGCGATTTTGTTTTATTGTCTTACTACTGTTATTGTATTGTTGTGTCGGGCATGGCCCCATGTAAGCCGCTCCGAGTCCCTTCAGGGAGATGGGGCGGGGTATAAAAATAAAGTTATTATTATTATTATTGGTGCAATCTTTTCCCAATCCTCCCTCCAATGGACAAAACCTTCCCTGTGCCAAATGTGTGCCTCTTGTCCTTCAGTGTATCGGGTCCACCCATCTGCCTTCCATCTAGAAGAGCAAATGTTTGGCCCGCGTTCCGTATTGAAAGTTCTGCTTGTGCCTTTCGGTTTGGAAAGCCATTCCCCTCCCTTCCTTCTGCCTCTGTTTTCTTTCTCTGGCCCAGAGCCCGGACTTGCTTGGCCTTTGAGCAATAATGCCAGGTCCGTCAAAGACAGAACGCTTGGGCGGCAGAGGCCTGGAGTGCTTATTCCTCTCCTTCCCAAACCGGGCTGCTGGCTGGATGGACAGATCAAACCAGGAGGAGAGCTATACAAAGAACCGCAGAGAAGGACTTCAGCCTCATAAGAAACTGGGAGGAGAGCCCTGTAAAGGCACCCAAGGGAAAAAGGTTGACGGGCTCTCCAGATCGACTGCAATATCGTGAACGGCTTAGACCAGGCATGATCAAACTTGGCTCGTCTGGATGTTTTGAACGTCAACTCCTAGAATTCCTAACAACCGGTAGTCTGTTAGGAATTGTGGGAGTTGAAATCCAAAACATCCGGACGGCGCAAGTTTGCCCATGCCTGGTTTAGACTAAGGGTCCTCCAAGTTTTTAAACAGAGGGCTGGTTCAGACTGTCGGGAGGTCAACAGCAACAACAACCATTTGTTGATTAGCCAGAACAGACAGTACAAACACAACATACAACATACATCTAGTTCACTTAAAATAAAATACAGATATACAGGTGTTGGGAGGCCAACATAAATAACACAAACGTACCAGTCTTTCAATGGAAAGTATGGGTACATTTTTGGCTGATGAGAGACTTAATAATAATAATAATAAATAATAATGAAACTTTATTTATACCCCGCCACCATCTCCCCGTGGGGACTCGGGGCGGCTTATATGGGTCAGAGGCCCAAACAACATAAGGACAAAAAATAGGCAGCATAATACAATCACAATATAAAACAGATAAAGCAGGAATGCAATATATCAATTAAAGCAATACAGGATAAAAAATTACATTAGAAACACATAAAAGGTAAATCAGGATTGTTGTTGTTGTTGTCAGAGCCGGCCCTAGGTATTTTTCAAGTGTAGGCGAACAAAATTTCGCCCCCCCCCCCCCCCAAAGCAATCACTGAAAAATAAAAGCATTGGATAAGCGAAAATGTTGGATAATAAGGAGGGATTAAGGGAAAGCCTATTAAACATCAAATTACATTAAGATTTTACAAACTAAGCACCAAAACATCATGTTTTACAACAAATCAACAGAAAAAGCAGACTCGACTGTGCCCCTGTATGTTTTGCGCCACAGGTGACTGCCTAATTCACCTCATTGTTGGACCGCCTCTGGTTGTTGTTGTTTGCCTTCAAGGTGTCTCAGACTTAAGGCAACCCTAAGTTTAAAGTTTAGGGCAGAGGGGAGGGAAATGATCTCAAAGGGCTGCATCTGGACCATGGTCTGTCATTTGGAGACCCCTAGTTTAGAACTGCTTAAATGTTCATTTGATAAAGCGGGCAAGAAAGGCCACTGTGGAAACCGAAACGCCACCCGCACCGCTCACCTGAAACTTCCACGTAACCGTCCTTGGTCTTCACCGTCAGCTCCTCGGGCTTGAAGCTTTGCACGTTGACGCAGACTTTCCAGGGCTCCCCGGTGAAGGGCATGGGTGGGCCTCCAAAGGGCGCTCCTTCGGCGTACCCGCCGAACCGGGTGTAGCCCGGCGGGGAAAGGCCGGCGGTTCGGACCATCCCGGATCGAATGGGGCCCGACCACGGCGAGGTCAGGCGTGAGCGGGCCCAGTCCGGCCAGTCCGCGGTCAGATCCCCCGAAAAGGGGGACATGCCAAAGTCTTCATCCAAAAGGCGAGAGGAGAGGCTGGGCTCCCGGAAAGGGTCGCGAAGGCTGCGATGCCGCCCGGGGTAGTGGCACGAGAAGGGCAGCTGGCTGTCCGCCATGCTCTGCTTTGAACCAGGGATCGGCGAGCTACAAAAGAAGGGACAAAAGACAGAAAGATCCAACCAATGCGGTGCCGGACACCCAACGGTGGCACAAAGGATGCTCCAATGTGCCTACTTTGCCAGAAAATCGTGTCTTATGTTTAAGATCCTTGTTTCTGTAAAGTCCTCTGAAAAAAGAAGAAGGAATGCCTTGTTCCCAAGGTGCACAGCTTGAGAGAGCCAAAGCCTTGGCTTCGGTGCCAGAGAGAAATCCCTGTGCTAGCCGGATTGAGGAAATCAATAGACTTTATAGCTCCTGTCTCCTGGTGGAAAGGTCTGCTCCGCCTCTCCTCATACAGGAGCTTAAATAAACCTCTCCCCGACGAGCCGAGAAACTTCTTGCAAGTTCCTGCCTGGCTTCTATTTATACATGCGCCTCAAGCGCTCCAGGGCAGGAGCGGGAGTATTTTTGGAGGCGATGAAACAGCCCCGGAGAATCTGGGCCGTGACAGCTGACTTCATCCCAGTGGGATAGGCGTGCGCCATCGAGAGCCAAGTTTAGACTGCCTGGCTCATGCAGGCCTTGCGCCCGCCTCTCTTCTTGGCACCAAAGGGACATGCGGCAGGTGGGTTATCTTGAACTTTGGGTTCTTGAGCTCATGGCTTTGCTTACGACCGCCTTCTGGGATTTTCCAAAATGACTGCAGCCTCCAGAATCCCCTGCCGCTAGGGATAATTTGGGGAGTGGGGGACCTCTTCCAGATCAAGCGTCCCTATACCCTACAATGGTCCCAACTCATCCAACTAAAGACCTTGTCAACTCCAATCATTTTACAGCATTGAGCCATGGCAGTTTTCAAAGGTCTTGAGCTGGAGCCTCACCAAACGACAACTCCCAGGATTTGAAAGCCTTGAGCCAGGGCAGTTCAAGGGATATCAAACAGCATTCATTCAACAGTGTAGATGGCGATGCACCCCTTGCTGATATTGGGATTAAGCTGCAGAGAATCCTTATAGTCCATTTGAAACCAGACTTACAATAGTGGTTTGTTTTAACAAACCAGCATTCATACGAACTATGGTTTAGCGTCTGACCATAACGGTAAACCATGGTTAATTGAAAATATGTGTTACCATGTAGTTTTACTAGCTCTTTTGCATTCTATGGACAGCAGCCACTGAAAAGGCCCTGTTTCTTGCAGACTTGTCTGCTTTAGTGGGCCATTGGTCCACTTTATCACCGGCACTGCGAGCTTCACTCTGCACAATACACTCCTTTTAATGGTGGAATAAAATTCAGAAGACCAAACAGGGATAGTGTTGACCATGGCTACGTAGGTGCAGTCTATCTGAGCTTGTGGTGTCGTCACCCGTTTCTGGGAATAGTCCATGATGGGTTTCTAAGATGCCCTATGCCATCACGGGGTCTGGGAAAGAGCTGACGGAGGAACAAACGTCGATCCCATTGAAGGGTCTATTTATGGCGCAGAGCGACAGCCAGCTTTCGAAGCACAGCAGGTAGGGAGTGCTAAAAAAAAAAAGGTGTCAACCCTCTCTCATCGTATCACGGCATCTTAGACATTGCTCTAAAACGGTTGTGGCAGCAGCAGATGATGACGTCGGCAGCCATCATCATTTATATTTATACCCTGCCTTTTGGCTAAGAAACCTGAACTGCTGACATCCGCAGCTTGCTGGTCCCTTTTTAAAGCCTCACAACAGCCCTGCGAAGTGGACCAGGTCATGATGTTGTCAGGTGCCTTCATCTCACTTGGACTGATGGCGGGATTTTCTGAGCTAACCATAGTTTAATAGGCAGCCGTAGTGATGAGCCGTGTTCCTGTTTGGTTTGACCCTGTCGAACAAATGCCGTTCCCCTGAATGGCCATGGCTCCGTCCTGCGGAATCCTGAGAGTTGTAGTTCCACAAGGTCTTCAGTCTTCTCTGCCCAAGAGTGCTGGCGCCTCGCCAAACTACAAATCCCAGGACTCCATAGACTTGATCCAAAGTGGAGAGAAAAAGTGGGGTGTAAATAAAAATAATAAACATAAGAATAATATGTTGTTACAGGCTTTCATGGCCAGACTCACTGGGCTGTTGTGAATTTTCCGGGATGTCTGGCCATGTTCCAGAAGCATTCTCTCCTGACGTTTCGCCCACATCTATGGTAGGCATCCTCAGAGGTTGTGAGGTCTGTTGGAAAGTGGGGTGTGTATATCTATATATATAAAAGAGTGATGGCATCACGGCGACCCACAAAACAACAAAACGACAGGCCCCCCAACCTCGAAATTTGACAACACAACCCATCATCCACGCCTCTAGGTTGATACAACAAAAAGAAAAGAAAAATAAAGTCCTAATTTGAGAGAGAGGAATAATTGCTTTTATCCAATTGTTGCCAGTTAGAAGGCTAAGCTCCTCCAACTTGGTCTCCTAGCAACCCAATAAAAAATAATAAAAAACACTAAAAATTAATACAATAAAATACTATAATAACAGAAAATAACTAAAAATAATACAAGAAAATAATAAAATATAATAAATAAAAATATAACTTACAATAAAATTAATAAAAAAATGCAAATAACGTCAAATAAAAATTACACAACAATTTTTAACCAATACCACCACCACTTGGCCACAGCAACGCGTAGCCGGGCACAGCTAGTGTGTATATATATATATATATATATATATATATATATATATATATATACATACACATACATACACATACACTCTTATCTGCTTGAAGCAAGTGTGAATGTTGCAATTGGCCAGCTTGATGAGTATCGAGCAGCCAGGCTTTGAAGCTGCAAGGCTATTCAATTGCCATCGGAGATGGAGAGGTCTCAGAAGATAAGAGGCATTTGAAGCACAAAAAAAATACCATTCTTGACTCAATCCTTTGAGTCCAACTGCCTTTGCTGACTAGGATACCCTGAAGGCTGTGTCACGCCCCGTCTTTCCAGTCCAACATTCAGTTGGACTTACATCATTCCGATGAGATAATTGCTGTTTGTAGTCAAGAATGAGGCACTCCCAAACTGGAAGACACCGCTGCCAAACAAGAGCAGCACCCAGTCCCGGAGAGCCCTGAGCTCCATTGACATCGCTTTGGGTGCATCTACACTGCAATATGAATGCGATTTGACCCCACTGGAACGGCCATGGCTCCATGTTATGGGATCCTAGAAGCTGTAGTTTGGGGAGGCACCAGCACGCTTGGGCAGGGAAGGCCTTGGGAAGCTAACAACTCCACCCAAGGTAACATAGCATGGAGCCAGGGCAGTTCAAGTGGGGTCAAACCGCATTAATTCCACAGTGTAGAGGCAGCCCTAGGCCATCAGGAGGCTGGGAGGAACTTCTCATGGGCTTTGCTAGGCAACGGCCAGTGTTGTCCGGATCAACAAAACAACTGGGAAGAGCTGAGGGTTGGAACGAATGTGATGTGGGAAGTCTGTAATTAGAGCTTCCCAAAGTTTTCTTTCCTTTACAGCAACCAGGAGGCATATCCCACTCCAGTCCCTGACTTTTCAATACCTCCCATTCCTATTATTATTATTATTAATTATTTTATTATGACACAGCAAACAAGATAGACATGCTGGTTTTTGTTTCACAGAATCACAAGTCGAACCCTTCCCAAGTGTCTAGGACTGTGTGATGTATTTATTATTATTATTATTATTATTATTATTATTATTATTATTATTATTATTATTATTATTATATTATGACACAGCAAACAAGATAGATATGCTGGATTTCCTTTCACAAAATCACAAGTCGAACCCTTCCCAAGTGTCTAGGACTGTGTGATGTAATTATTATTATTATTATTATTATTATTATTATTATTATTGTATGACACAGCAAACAAGATAGACGTGCTGGATTTTGTTTCACAGAATCACAAGTCGAACCCTTCCCAAGTGTCTAGGACTGTGTGATGTAATTATTATTATTATTATTATTATTATTATTATTATTATTATTATTGTATGACACAGCAAACAGGATAGACATGCTGGTTTTCGTTTCACAGTATCACAAGTCGAACACTTTCCAAGTGTCTAGGACTGTGTGATATTTTTTTGGATGATGCGTGCAGATCCTAGTAGGGTGGCCTTTTGCAGTTGACAGATCGTAATTTTGTCAATGCCTATTGTTTCCAAATGCCGGCTGAGATCTTTTGGCACGGCATCCAGTGTGCCGATCACCACCGGGACCACCTGCATTGGTTTCTGCCAGAGTCTTTGCAGTTCAATCTTGAGGTCCTGAGAGCGGCCGAGTTTTTCCTGTTGTTTTTCGTCAAGTACTGGGGGTTAACCTGAGTCCCCGTTGGGGAGATGGTGGCGGGGTATAAATAAAGTTTATTATTATTATTATTATTATTATTATTATTATTATTATTATTATTATTATTATTATCCGGGCAGGATGTCAGTTGTAGTTCACCCACAAACTTATGCATGTTGTACAATTTTAAAAATGACTTTTTCAAATAACCTGGGCAACACCAGAGACCCAAGCTAGTAATATAATAATTCTAAGAAGAAGAAGAATCCTAGGATGTTCTCTAAGGAACGATTTGATAGCTTGCCGACGCAGACCGTGCTGAGTCAGGGCTCGCTCTTTGCTTCGCAAGGCTCCTCCACTGGTTGTCTGTCCCTTAAGCTGGGTTAAAAGGCACCTTTTTGGAATTTCTCAGCCTAGAAAAATCCAACTCACGCCTTGGCAGGAATGCAGTACGAAGCCGGCTTTTCCTGTTTGCTCTTTGCAGTGTTTCGGTTCTTTCTGGAGCAGAGTTGTTTTGCAATCCCTTACTCACAGGCCCACAACCAAATAGCTCACATTCTTTTTCTCTCATACTATGATTGATAAGCCATCCTTCCTCCCATGAATTTGAGGTGATGTATAGACTCTGCTTCTCCATTTGATCTGAACAACAACCCTGTGAGGTGGATCTAACAAAGGCCAGATCTACACTGCTGACTCACATCGTGCAGTGCAATGCATCTAATAATGCAGTGTAGATGCATCCAAAGAGAGAGAGAGACTTTCCCCGAGCATATTAGTCAGTGACTTGCATTCCCAAGACCCTACTGAATTTCCAAAAAACCCCTCCGCACTCCTTTGACACCACAACAATCTGTCAACATTGCTACATTGAACATTGCCCTCCAAAACCAGGTCTAGCAAGTCCTCTCTTTCAACTCGGAACGAAACGAGTTAGGAGTTGCTTACCCACAGCGTTATGGGATCGAGAGGAGATGCCCGGGTGGTGCCCACTCAGTGCTGGGTCGCCGAGGTTGTCGCGAGGGGCATGGGCTTGGGCCAGCTTCGGACGGGCACAAAGCTCCCGCTTCTCTGTCCGCTCGGCAATGCAGAGAAGGGGGAGAGAAGCACCGAGTTTGCAGAGTGTCCTCAGCTTTCTCCTGGGCAGGCAGCCACGGCCAGTTCTGGGCAGAGGTGGAGCCGGGCACGGTGCCAGCCTGCAGCTCACTTGGGGCCCCGGAGCCATGATGGGCTGGCTCTCGGCCAGTTCTCATCTTCCGGCGCCAATGACCCTGGCGCTGCCGTTAACTCCATCCCAGCCTCAAGCCGTCCCTTGCCCTCTCTTGATGTGGGAGAAAGAGACAGACACAGAAGAACCCTCCCTTGGGCCCATGGGTGCCAGTGCTTACCTACCTGGCTGCTGTTTGGTCACGGCACGTTCCAGAACCCCCCATCCGACAGATCCAGATGTTTGTTGGATGGGAAAAAGAGTCTCCATCTCAAAGGAGGGAAGGTTGCCAGATGCTGAGCAGTGTCCTGGGCTGCTCTTTAGTGGGAACAGTTAGCTATGTGATTTTCCCCCCAGCACCTAGAGACACCTAGATTTTCATCCCCAGCACCTTGTCCACCAAATCCCATCAGATCTCAGAAGCTGAGCAGAGTACTTGGACGAGGGACCACCAAGAAATCCCAAGCGCCGTAAGAATTATTTCAGAGGAAGGCAATGGCACAAACCCCCGTGACTATTCCTTGCCTAAGAAAACCTGAGAACACTTGTTGTTGATCCATTCAGACGCTTCCGACTCTTCGTGACCTCATGGATGAGCCCACGCCAGAGCTCCCTGTCGGTATGACACTTATGGGGTTACTATAAGTCAAAAGGCCACCAGAGTGGGATATACTGTATATACTCAAGTATAAGCCGACCCGAATATAAGCCGAAGCAGCTAATTTTACCACAAAAACTGGGAAAACTGATTGACTCGAGTATAAGATGAGGGTGGGAAATGCAGCAGCTATGGGTCACATTCAAAAATAAAAATAGATATTAATAAAATTGCATCATTTGAGGCATCAGTAGGTTAAATGTTTTTGAATCTATATATATAAAAGAGTAATGAAATTTCGGCCTAGGACAAAACAATAAAACTACACATCCCAGAAACGCTAAACTTGGCAGCACAACCCCTCATCCATGCCTCTACATTCATACAACAAAAAGAAAAGAAAAATAAAGTCCTAATTAGAGGGAGAGGAAGAATTGTTTTTATCCAATTGCTGTCAGTTAGAAGACTAAGCTCTGCCCACTTGGTCTCCTAGCAACCCACTCACCCAGGGGACAGGCAGAGTTAGGCCTCACTTAGGCCTCTTCCACACTGCCTATAAAATACAGATTATCTGATTTTAATTGGATTATATGACAGTGTAGACTCAAGGCCCTTCCACACAGCTATATTACCCATTTATAATGGACTTAATGTAAGGTAAAACTACCCTTTACCTTAACTACCACCAATTCCTCAATACGTTTATTTCCCAGACCACCAGACTTCGCCACAGCAACGCGTGGCCGGGCACAGCTAGTATTTATATAAAACTGTAATTTAAGATAATAATAAGACTTTAATAAGATAGGACTATCCAACTTTGAATACCTTTATACTCAAGTATAAGCCGACCTGAATAGAAGCCGGCCAGGACCCTCACTCGAGTATTATTATTATTATTATTATTATTATTATTATTATTATTATTAAACTTATATACCGCTACTCCCGGTTTGGCTCGGAGCGGTTTACAAAAATAGATTAAAACAATACACTTGGCTTTAAAATAACAATAAAAACAATAAAAACAACAATAAAAGCAACAACAAAGGGGAGCTTTTTCAGCCCTAAAAGAGGGCTGGAAAACTAGGCTTATACTCGAGTATATACAGTAATTATTATTAATAAATTAATAATTAATAATTATTAGAAACACTGACTATTAGGAGGTTTGTCCTAATAGTCAAGTGGGAAGCTCATCCTCATTGTTTCTAAAATGCTTTTGGCAAAAAAGAAACCAACCCAAACACGCACTTTTTGAGAATGAAACACAGCCGGATTGTCAGTTTTATTGGCCTTTGTGTCGGGCGAGTGTGGATGCGACGATTCTTCAGGAAGACTAAAGAATACAGTCAGATCAAAGAGCAGTGTCACCGTCCGAAATGGGGCACGCCACTCTTTTGGCTCCGTGGCTTCCTATACACGGTGCCTTTTCCTCCCACCGCCACCCAATGTTCCACCCCGATTTTGGCATTCATCTCGAAATAGGAACTTGCCATGGCTGCTTCATATACTGTAGAACCAAGTTGTCCTTTGTAATCATCTGGGCAGCTTTGGCATTTGTCGAAGGAGTGCTAGATTTGGACGCGGTGTCCCGTTCTACTTGTCTCATGTCATTTTGGGCTTCCCTTTATCTTGCTCAACTGTTTATTAGAGAAATCAAACAGATGTGTTTCACGACGCTTAGTAATATGGCCTCTCTTTGCTACAAATCCACCTCATTCATGGCAGCGTGGTTCTCAAAGCGATCCCTGATCAAGAGCAGAAATAAATACGAAACGACGGCGGACATGTTCTCCGCCTCTCGTCAGACAAACAATGTATAGCGATGATAATAATAATAATAGCAATAATAATAATCTTGTCGGAGCCTCCAGTGGCACAGTGGATTAAAGCCTTGCTACTTGAAGGTTGGGTTGCTGACCTGAAGGCTGCCAGGTTCAAATCTCACCTGGGGAGAGCACGGATGAGCTCCCTCTATCAGCTCCAGCTCCATGCGGGGACATGGATGATAAAAACATAAAAAACAAAACAAAACAAAAAAAATCCGTCCGTCCCTTGGGCAACGTCCTTGCAGACGGCCAATTCTCTCACTTCAGACACGAAATAATAATAATAATAATAATAATAATAATAATAATAATAATAATAATAATCTTGTCGGCATCTTGTCGGGGACTTAGGTCTGAAGCAAACGGAACGGCACCGTTCCGTGATGTCGGCATTCACCTGTGACGCTAAAGTGACCCAACTATCCTAGAAGCAAAACTTAAATATTTGGATTACAACTCCCAGAATCCCTTTGGTAGTCTGGAAACAAAGAAACACAAACAATCCCGTGTTCATCTTTTGGTCCCGGCCAAGTTTGGCATAAAGGTGAGGAAAACGGCATGGCGTGGCGAGACTGAAGGGAGCCTCGCCCCCCCAAATAAAAATAAAATAGCAGCAGGCCATTCTTGAGCCACTTTTGCAGAAGACACAAAACAACCCCAAATATAACAATAACTTAACCCACCCCAAATGGCCATAAATTAAATATTGATTGTGAAAGCAAAGAGCTTCCTTTTGACGCAGAATTCCAAGGATAATAAATACTGCAATTAATAAATAACCCAAGAGGCATGTAGGGATGCGGAGACGCTCATGGAGTTTTCGCTGCCGTGGATTCATGTGGCTGCGGAGAAGGTCGGCCCCATTGGAGTCCATAGATCCACATGGTCGGGTTGGGTTTCGGGGACGAATATATGGAGGGGACATTGTTCCGAGATCCTTTCCAAGAAAGAGACAACATTAGGCCTTTGGCTTCTATGGATACAGGTTTTACAATGGCTCAAAAGTGGGGGGAAAGCCTGTGGATCGAGAAGAGTTTCCCTTTGTCAAAACCAGAGAGTAAATCTAATAGTTTACAGCTCAAGGGGCGTAATACACATCATCGTCCTCTTGACCCGAGATCGTTGCACAATTCGGAATCAGCCTTTCACGTCGGGATTTTTTTGTCAGTATTTTCATGTAATTCCTTCGAAATGCCCTGGGATGTGGTGTAGTTCTAAAAACAACGCAGGAACCAGCGCTTGGGGGAAAATTCCATTGTTTGGACAACAGCTCTCATAATTCCCGAGCCACTCATAGTCTTCAAACACCAAACGGAAAGGAGCCCGTGCCACCACAGCTGCCGGGGGATCCCTTAGCGCCGCATGCTGGCATAGCTGCCGGTGGAGCCAGAGCTCCGGCTGCAGCTCCGGCGACTGTGCCGTGCCCCCGAGCTACTGTCGCTGCTCCAGCTCCGGCTCCGGCTGGTCCTGCTGTTGGAGTAGCTCCGGCTGCTCCGGCCGGGAGAGGGACTCAAGCCGCTGTACCAAGAGGAATAGCTGCTGAAGCTGCTGGGAGAGGACGACGAAGACGGGCTGGGCCTGTAGTACGGGATCGGGCGCTTCCGGGCACTGCGAAAGAGAGGACAAGAGAGAACGTTAAGAGCGCCAATGGTCTCATAGCTTTAAATAGCCTGACATCAGTCTAAAAGTGCATCTACTACACTAGGGGTCCCCAAACTACTTAAAAAAAAAAACATTTTTATTGAAAATTTTGTATTTAGGGTTAGAATGAGAGTATAGATTAGCAAGTAATAAAATTTTCACATCGAAAGTGGGGGAACACTGATTGTTTATAGGAAAGTAGGAAATGAGATATAAATCATAGAATCATATAAAGAAGAGAAAAACAGAAAAAAAATAAAAGGAAAAAAATAAAAAAAATAAAAAACTGACTTCTATCTAACTTTAACTGGTTCATCATAAAGAAAAAGAATATATATATATATATATATATATATATATATATATATATATATATATATATATATGAGTGATGGCATCACGGCGACCCACAAAACAACAAAACTACAGGCCCCCCAACCTCGAAATTTGACAACACAACCCATCATCCACGCCTCTAGGTTGATACAACAAAAAGAAAAGAAAAATAAAGTCCTAATTAGAGGGAGAGGAATAATTGCTTTTATCCAATTGCTGCCAGTTAGAAGGCTAAGCTCCGCCCACTTGGTCTCCTAGCAACCCAATAAAAATAATAAAAACACTAAAAATAATTAAAAACACTAAAAAATTAATACAATGAAATACTATAATAACAGAAAATAACTAAAAATAATACAAGAAAATAGTAAAATATAATAAATAAAAAGATATCTTACAGTAAAAATAATTTAAAAATACAAATAACGTCAAATAAAAATTCCACAACAATTTTTAACCAATACCACCACCACTTTGCCACAGCAACGCGTGGCCGGGCACAGCTAGTATATATATATATATATAACTAAATGTTCGTAAAAATAAATCACCATACCCCCTTCGCCCTCCAAAGTCTCAAAGATTGTGTCTAATTCAACAGATAGGGTCCAATTTCATTTGTTTTAAATAATCCTCTACCAGGTCCCAGTTGGTTTCTTTCTTTGGTAAATGGTCCCCAAACTTTTTAAACAGGGGGCCAGTTCACTGTCCCTCAGACCTTTGGAGGGCCGGACTATAGTTGGCCACTGAGCAACAACAACAACAACAACAGCAACAACAATAATAATAAAAAGGAGGTTTAGAAGAGACCCCTTGGGCCATTTAGTCCAATGGCCATCTGCCTCTGTGCACCAGAAGTACAAGCAAAGCACCCCTGACAGATGGCCACTCAGGCTCAATGTTAATAATCATAATAATCATATTAATCATAATAAATTGGGCTGGAAGAGACCCCTTGGGACATTTAGCCCAACTCCCTTCTGCCTTTGTGCACCCAAAGCGCAAGCAAAGCACCCCTTAATAATTAAATAAACAAATAAATAAATAATAATTAAAATACCATGATAAAAACCACAAGCAAAGCATTGGAAGACGCATACTGGGTGCCGCCACCACAGGCCCGGATAAATGGTTTCAAGGGGCCGCATGTGGCCCGTGGGCCGTAGTTTGGGGACCACTGTACTACACTGTAGAATTGATGCCATCTGACTCTACTGGAATGGCAACTGTTCCATGGTATGGGATCATGGGCATTGTAGTTTGGTAAGGCACCCAACTTCTTTGAACTTGCAAAGCTACAACTCCCAAGATTCCATCGCATTGAGCCATGGCGATGAAAGTGATGTCGAGTTGTATTCATTTCACAGAGTAGATGCATCCTGGGCTTCTCTCAATGCAGCCCAGACGGCCGATGAATCATGCCAGAGAGCACACCTTGTGATGCGACGGGCCTCCAGGTGGCTGGGCGAATCTCTCCGGCGCTTCCTCAGAGGGGAGTAAGATGATTTGCGATGCCGGTGTCCACGGTGCCTGTGGGGGTCCTTCCCGGTGGAACCATACTTGTGATCTGGTTCGCGATCTCTGCGAAAAAGAGAATCCCATGGCGGGTCAACACGGCACGGTTTTAGCCCATTGGTCTCCCATCCAAATCCCAACCAGGGCTGACCCTGCTTAGCTTACAGATCAGATGGGAATCTGGTTCCTGTGTAGGGTATCTAAGCCTCTGTTCTGTACAGTGGGGAACTGATGGCTAATGACCTACATCAGCTTCCAAGGGCCTATTTGTAGTCGCCGTGTCCAAAAATATTAAAATATATTTGCCCTTGAAAGATCCCAAGTACCAGCTATGGGATGTACCTGGTCAAGGTACCAAACAATGGCAGAACATAGCAGGGAATCTTAGCTACCTAGCTGTACCACACTGCCCCCTGTAGGCCAAAAGTTGCCTTTGCAAGCCTGATGGCACACTGCATATCGCTTGACCTCACACTGATCTCGATCTACAGAAAAAAGCAAGGTTGGGTCCAGCTCCCTGGATCACTCTTTCTTCATTCCGACCCCAAACCTTCGAGGGGTGTGCCGTATCCATACCTGCTGTATCGGGAATAGCTGGGGCTACGCCGTTGCCTCGAACCCCTGTTTTCGGCACCCCGCTTGTATGACTTCGGGGAGTAGCTGGGAGAACGAGAATAAGACCTGGAAACAGGAGAAGAAGGATAGAGTTTCCTAGTTCATGACACATTCAAAAGCCAATGAAAAAAACCCATAAAAGTACAGCACGCCACATTCTGAACTCTGTTCCACCTCATCGTTTATGTCTGTTTTTCGGACTGCCTGTTCTATGGGGTGTTTACTTTGGAAAGGGATGTCCTTCCTGTTTTCACTGGGTCATGAACTCACCTTGTATCCGATGAACAGGATCTGCTATGGGATGACCTCGGACTGGCCTTGTGGTATGGCGAATGGGAGCGGCTGGACTCTGGAGATGACCGGCTTGAAGAGGACGTGTTCCGGACACACGGACTAAGCGGAGAGCGACTGAAAGGGGCCGAGACGAGGCTGGCTTTCTTCCTCTTGGAATGGCCGAGCGATTGCAATGGTGTTTCTCTGGAAAGGTACAAGGCATGTCCAGGAATGTTATTCACGACCCTGGTTGGTGGTCAATAATTTTTTCTAACTCCTTTCCTCCCTCATTGTCACCAAAACCACCTTAAAGATAAAGCTTGGATGTTTATGGTCTGAATCCCATATCCCCTAAGGTGGCATTACTTGCACTCTTGAACAGAGAAGGTGAGCGGCCTTGTCAAACTACAACTCCCAGGATTCCAATGCATGTAGCCATGGCAGTTTGTGGGGTGTCAAATTGCATTAATTTGTTGGCGCTCAGTAAGGTGCTGGGGATTTCTCAGAAGATGAGGGGGATGATGGGTTTCAAACTGAGGAGTCTGTGTGTGATCAGGTTGAATTGCAGGCTTTAGATCAAAAAACAGTGCAGGCAGTTGAGGATGAGATGATGTTTTGGATTCCAATGTTCGTTCCTTAGCAACACGGGAAAGAGAAACTTGTAGAAGGTCCATTTCTCTTGAGAATCGGCCTTCAGCTGATGGGGAGTTTTCCCGTGATATCAGATTAGGTCTCCGGATGGAGGGAGTGAAGGATAGATTAATTAAGCTTTCAGAGAGACTCCATGATAAATGATTGAAACCCAGGTGTGTGAGGCATGATCTCATGGCTTCTTGGCCGGGCTTGGGCTTAAATTAAGTGCTGTTTACTGGTGTCTCTCAGAGCAGACAATGTTGCCTAAAGCTTCAGGTTCCTATTTTAGCAATCAGGTTCATGATGCAAGTTTCCTGTGCTTGCCTTTGTTCCTGGAAGAGTTTTCCTTGGGAAAAGTTCCTGCTTTCATGCTTAAGGATTTATGCCTGTGATCTTGACTTCCTTGATTTCATGCCATTTATGGACTATTGTTCTTTTGTGTATGGACTACTGCTATTTTCTAGCTCTGTTTCTATTGCTCCTTTGGAAATTTCCCTTTCCCCCCCTTTGTACATGCTTTTGTACCGCTGTAGTTAGTACTACTGGACTCTGGGGTGGTGCTGGGTGAAAAGGTGTCTCAAGGCTAGAGTGCAACAGAATTCTGCAATGAAGATCCACGCAAACAGCACGGGCTCACCCAGAGGCGGTCCACAGGCAAGACCAATTAGGCGGTCACCTGTGGTGCAATCGTTCCAGGGTTCCGGCACTGCTGTGGGGTTGATGTGCAAGGTTGATGGGTTGAAGGCCCGCCAGCCACCTGTCCGCGCAGGCCTTCTCAACCCATCAACCTTGCACTGTCTGTACATCAACCCTGTGGTGGCGGCTGCAGCTGTGGGTGAGGCTGTGGCGCATGCTGGAATGCAGGGCGGGCAGGCCCACGCCCACATGCGCCTGCTCGCCCTGCGTGCCGGTGTCCGCCTGCCCTCCCTGCGTGCCAGCTGAAGCGGCTGGAGAGTGCGCATGCCGCTCGGAAGGCAGGCTCACGTCGGCGTTCACCCGCTTGCTCTGTGTGCCAGCATGCACCCGCCCGCCCTGTGTGCTGCCGTGTGCTGCCGCTGCCACCTCCGCTCCTCCTCCGCCACAGCTGCAGCCTCCGCAGTCGCCGCTGCAGCAGTGGCCTCTGGTTTGTGGGGGGTGGGCGCCAAAATTCGGGGGAGGGGGTGCCAGAATTAGGTTTGCCTACTACTTAGAATTACCTTGGACTGGTTCTGGGCTCACCTTTGAGTTGTCTCTTGGATCTGTGGAGATGGGTCTGGGTCGCCCAAGGCTGCTGCCTTGGTTTGGGAGAGGCAGCTGGTGAAGGAATTGCCCGAATCGGAGCTGCTCCCACCGTTGGCCTTCCCAGGAGAGAAGGTCCGGTCAAAGCCATCGGGGACCGGGCAGTTGGCTTCTTCGCCGGCCTTTGACCTGGAAGTACTCGTCCGAGCGGATGGAGGGGAGGCGGTGTCATTCCCCGAGTCGTATTCACGGGGCTCTCGGTTGCCTTTGGCTAACTGGCCATGTTGACCCTCTGCTTTTTGAGAAAGGTCAAGAGAAACCCCAGCCTTTGAAATCTGCAAGCAAAAGAGCCATTTGGCCGGCATTTAAAATAGAGGAAGATGTATGCCACACACACACACACACACACAGACACACATCTATATCTACGTCTATATCTAGTCAGCATTAAGGGAGTGCGTGTTAGCATTGCCTGTCCTTAGCTATTTATGTCTACTTCATTTGACAAACAAACCAGTTTTTAGTCTTATTATTTGTTTAAAACCATCACGATGCACAGTCTGTAATCAAAGGAAAGAAAGAAAGGCAGAAAGAAAGGAAGGAAAGAAGAACAGAGGAAGGAAGAAAGGAAACCAAGAAAGAAAGGCCAGAACGACAAAAGGAAAAAAAAAAAGAAGACCCACATCTCCCTGAAAAGAAAGAAGAAAATGCCTTTTTCTTTTCCCCGTTGGATAGAATTGGAAGTTTCTTTCTTTTTGTGTGTGTTCAAAAAGGCATCATGCAAAGAAGTGATAAGCATGCTCTCTGTCTTGAATTAAAGGTCGTCAACCAAAGCCAAAACCTTTTCTTCATTAGAACAAAAAATATAGAGAGAGAGAGAGAGAAAGAGGAAAAAAAAGGAAAAGAAAGATAATTTTTATTTCAAAAATAAGGGGAAAAAGACACATGTTTTGGAAATCAAAAGAAACCAGAACAAAAAATCCTACGAGCACAATCCAGCTAAAGTGAAGCGCTTCTGCATCCCATTGGTTTCAGTGGGAGAGTTTCACCACTTCATCACATTTACGTTCCATCGAGTCCCACATTTCAAATCTGGGAACCCCACTTTAAATATCATCGCTCCATACTATGCGTTCCTGGGATTTATAGTTTCCCGAAGTCCATACCCTTCTCTGGGTACATCTGCACTGGAGAATAAATGCAGCCGGGACCCACTTTAAATGCCATTATTATTATTATTATTATTATTATTATTAGTAGTAGTAGTAGTATACCATGTTTCCATGCTATGCAGTCCTGGGAGTTATAGTTTCCCAAGATCCATATCCTTCTCTGGGTGCATTTACACTATGGAATGAATGCTCTTCAACCCCACTTTCAATACCATAGCTCCATACTATGTGGTCTTGGAAGTTATAGTTTTCCAAGGACCACACCCTTCTCTGGGTGCAGCTGCACTGGAGGATAAATGCAGCCAGGACCCCCTTTAATGCCATTATTATTATTATTATTATTATTATTATTATTATTATTATTATGATGCTATGTGTCCATGCTGTGCAGTCCTGGGAGTCATAGTCTTCTCTTGGTACATTTGAATGCCATGGCTCCATGGGAGTTATAGCTCCTCCTGGGAGTTATAGTTTCCCAAACTATAACTCTTCCTGGGAGTTATAGTTTCCCAAGTTCCATACCCTTCTCTGGGTACATCTACACTGCGGAATGAGTGCAGCTGGACCTTACTTTAAATACCGTAGCTCCATACAATGCAGTCCTAGGACCTACAGTTTCCCAAGGTCCACATCCTTCTCAATGTTCAATGTGATGAAGTGGCTGATCAGACGTTGACATTCCTCTCCATGCGAATCCACACAGCATTTAAGGCTATGTGATCCGAAAGCTGCAATCCAATATTCTTATTTAAGCATTTATCATCTTACATTAATACGGGAATTAAATCCCAGTGAAGACCATGGGACATACTTCCAGTTTGCATCCGACTGGATTGGATGTCGGCTTTTGTTCCATTGAACTGAGTCAATCTGATTGACTTTTGAGTAAACATACAGAGCGAGATGAGGTCGGACGACAGCGCCCATCATTCCTGACGACGGGGCACATGGCGAATCCAACCACGTCTGGGGTTCACATTGGCTGGATGGTGCTCGAGGTACCGTTATCTCCATTATAGATGTTTATCTCTGTATCAAAAGGTGTCCTTGTGAAGGAGGAGATAGGAAGACGACCACATCCATTCCAAACCAATATTTAGGAATGACGTAAATTAAAAACCAAAGAAACAAGCCAACGAACCTTGGTAAACAAAATAACCAAAGGGGAGAGAGGGGAAAAAAGGAGAAAATCAAGGAAAACGACAACAAGAAATAAAAGAGAAAAAAAAACCGAAACAAAAACCTAATGAAAAAGCAAAAGGCTCTCTGGAGAAAAAAGGCAGACGTATTGCTTTGTGTGTGTTTTCCCCTCGGAGAAGGTATAGCTAATAGGTTTTTAAAAATATTTCATTTTTTCGAGTGACCGCTAGTAAGAAAGCCCCTCTCGCCTTGCGGTTAGCATCCACTTACCAATCAAGATTTCCTCCTTTAGTAGGGTAAGGTGTAAGAAAAAGGGAAGAGCGGGCAACGTAAGTCCAACATTTAGAGTCTCAAACGACAAGAGAAGAAAAAGAAAAAGAAACCAAAAGCCATCACCCCTCTCTGCCATCCACGGGGACAACCAAAGCGTGGGTTGACGCCCGACCTTAAAGGCTTGGCAAACCGTTTTCCAACATCCATCGCCTTCAAGTCACATTGGTCAATGCCTTTGGGCCGGTTGGTTTTTTGCAAAGCAAGCGGCTCAAACCATCATCACCTTTCAGCACAGACGACATGGAAGCGAGAAAGAAATAGAAAAAAAAATTGGGGTTGCTGAGAGTTTTCCTTTCTGTCTGGCCATGTTCCAGGAGCATCCTCTCCCGACGTTTCTCCCACATCTATGGCAGGCATCCTCAGAGGTTGTTGAGGTCTGTTGGAAAGCAGCCAGGCTTTGAAATTGCAAGGCCATTCAGTGCGAATCAAGGTGGCCAATTGCAACATTCAGGCTTGCCTCAGACAAGAGTTCATTCTGAGTCCTCAGGAAGAAATAGGGTGGTATATACATAAAATGTTGTTGTTGTTGTTGTTGTTGTTGTTGTTATTATTATTATTATTATTATTATTATTATTATTATTATTATTTCTCCCACCCTGGACATTGTTCCATAGGTACAGTAGAGTCTCACTTATCCAAGCTAAACGGGCTGGCAGAAGCTTGGATAAGCAAATATCTTGGAAAATAAGGAGGGATTAAGGAAAAGCCTATTAAACATCCAATTAGGTTATGATTTTACAAATTAAGCACCAAAACATCATGTTATACAACAAATTTGACAGAAAAAGTAGTTCAATACGCAGTAATGTTATGTTGTAATTACTGTATTTACAAATTTAGCACCAAAATATCATGATATATTGAAAACATGGACTACAAAAATGGCTTGGATTATCCAGAGGCTTGGATAAGCGAGGCTTGGATAAGTGTAACTCTACTGTACATAAAATGTTGTTGTTGTTGTTATTATTATTATTATTATTATTATTATTATTATTATTATTATTATTATTATTTCTCCCACCCTGGACATTATTCCATAGGTATATGGCTTAATTTCCAGCAGACCTCACAACCTCTGAGGAGGCCTGCCATAGATGTGGGCGAAACGTCAGGAGAGAATGCTTCCGGAGCATGGCCAGACAGCACGGAAAACTCACAGCAACCCAGTGATTCCGGCCATGAAAGCCTTCGACAACACAGAAAAAAAAATTATCATGAGGAAGGACATGGTCATCAGATATTTGGGCCTCCAACGGTTATGTTTCCCAATATCATCATGGAAAAAAAAAAAGCAATCCTGGGTTCTATTGGCGGTTGAAGTCCAGTGGTGCCAGTGTTGGCACAGATGGACTCAAGACGTCTCGGTCCACTTCGCTGAGCTGAATCCCACTCATCTACCTTTACTCCAAGAGAAGAAATAAAACGGGTGACACGTGACTTGGAAGCAGTCCATTTGAAAGGGATCTTGGCGTCTCCGTGGAGCACAAGCTGAACCTGAGTCAACATTGTGATGCGGCAGCTCAAAGGCCAATGTGATGCTAGTCTGCATCAGTAGCAGTAGAAAGAAAGCTAGAATCCCACTCTTTTCTGTTGGGCCTCACCTGAAATAACCCTGTGTCTCTTTCCAGGCAAAGCTATTCAAGGATATGGATAAGCTAGAACGGGTCCACTAAAACAGTCATATGCCTGGAAACCAAGCTTGATGAGGAGCATCTTAGGGAGCTGGGGTGTCTCCCTTTAACTTGAATAATAATAATAATAATAATAATAATAATAATAATAATAATAATAATAATTTATTTGTATTCTGCCCTATCTCCCCAAGGGGACTCAGGGCGGATTCCAGCAAACACAAACGCAAGGCAAACATTCAGTGCCAAGAAACAACAAACACAAATCAAGGTAAAGGTTTTCCCCTTGACGTTAAGTCCAGTCGTGTCCAATGACTCTGGGGGTTGGTGCTCATCTGCATTTCTAAGCCCAAGAGCTGGCGTTGTCCATAGACACCACCAAGGTCATGACTGCACGGAGCGTTGTTACAGCAGTACCTATTGATCTACTCACATTTGCACGTTTTCGAACTGCTAGGTTCGACCATAGAACATGCTGCCCTGAAGTCCTTCTCTGGAGGTTCTTAAAGAAGGACTTGGATGGCTATCTGCTGGAGTGCTTTGATGGGGCCATTTCTCTATCCCTATATTTGTGCTTCCCCAAAAAGGGGTCCCCGACAAACTCAGCGGGACCCGCAATCTGATTTAAAATGTGAGGACAGCAAGTGGGTTTACGAAATCCCGGTTGGGCCACTGAAGAGGAGGAAAAGGGGGAAATGAAACAACGACGAGAAAGACGAAGGGGGAATGAAAGGTCTTTTACTTACACCCCGGGCTTCAATTTCCACGGAGCGCTCCTCCGCTCGAGAGGCAGCGCACCCGCATAGGTTACCAAAGTCTAATCGCAGCAAGTTTTCCAATTAAACTGAACAAGTTTCACGGTGTTTCCAACGGCCCCTCGGAGAGAAGTGGCTGGCTATCAATTTTCCAAAACGTATGGAACCAGCAATTTTGCTCTCTGTCGGGAGAAGGGGAGGGTGTGTGTGTGTCTTTTGTGCATCTTAAGCTCCAGCTTCAAAGTTAAGATTTCCTCTCCTTGGAGGGAGGTGCCGGGCAGCATGACAAGGGGAGATCGACCCAAAGCAGTGGATTTCGGATACGGATGCTTCCCTTTTGGCTTCCTTGCTTTGTGGCTTTTATCACAGCCCCATGGATGGCTGACTTCTCTCAACTCGATAGGTCCCATGATAGGAAATGCAATCCAACCTGTCGGGAGGGACCCGGTTGGCAGGAACGCAAGGCTCCTTCAAAGCCAATTCAACATGCTGGTTATGATGTCTAATGCTCCATACAACTAAGATCCTGGGTATCTGAGAGACTACGTCTCCTCCGATGAGCCTGCCTATCTTCTCCGATCTTCTGAGGAGGCCTTCTCCACCCCACCATGGATCTATCTGATAGGAACATGGGAGATAGGACCTTCTTGGTGGCTGCTCCCAGGATCTGGAATGTCCTTTCTAGACAGGCTCAATGCTACGGGATCTTGAGAGGTATTGATGTACAACGACTTTCATTTTCACTGTTAAGGAGTGTTGGTGCCTCCTCAATGACCAACTCTCAGGACTCCATAGCATTGTGCTATAGTCACTACTGTTGGTGCAGGAAGTCTATGATGTCATCCCTATGGACTTCTTCCCAGACCAGACCAGGCCCTAATATTGGAGCTAAAATACCAGACAAACGGACAGGATCCGCAACTAGAAAAACCCAGCTTGTGCGTGCAGGTGAAATCACAAGATTTGAGGCATGCTTCTAACTGGGTAATACAGCCACCTCTGACTGTAGCGCACAAACATTTAGAAGGATCAAAAATTATATTCACATTGGGTTTTAGCCTTGTAGGTATGTTGATACAGGACATAGAAGCTGGGCGCATGACAAATGAAGGCCTCATCACACAAGATGTTCAACAACACTATGGTGGGCTTACTTCCAGGAACCATTTGGGAATAAGGATGGCACTTCCACCACATTTGAAGGCTCTGCTTGGACCATTTCCCCCATTGTTTTGACCTCGAGGACCATAAATGTCTAGTAATACCCACAAAGGGCATCGTGAGACGACCCCCATGGCCTGTACAGGGAACCTAAACTCGGTTGGGCAGTTGCACAAGTGGGTATGATGGGATGTTGCGTAGTATGGAATATATGTTCTTGCCCACCGCCACATTTATCCCCTCCGTCAGATATTTCATAGCCAACGTACTCATTTAAATTAGAGTGGAGGACTTGTGGCCCTTCAGACGTTGCTGGACTGTAGCTCCCAGCTCAGCTGGTGAGGGATGATGGGAGCTGCAGTGTCACCACCTTGGGGTGACTCTCAGACCTTGTCCCACCTGACCTGCCTCTGTTATTCTAGGCCACCTGACACCACTGTCCGCGGAGGGACTAGGAAACGCAAAATTGGAAAATACTGGCTTACAGAAGCAGAAATTGCAACCGAGAGAAAGAAAAAAAGCCAGTCGATGCAGAGATAAAAGCCAGCTTCTCAGCATGGCTAAAAATACACCATTTGCAAACGGTAGGTTGCAGTTCAAAACTTCCTCGTTGCTGAATTTCAGGAGGCTGGCAGAATTTTTTAAAAGGCGGCAAGACGCTGCGAAAGTAAGTGATCGGCAGGCCTCTCCGCAAGCGACCTCGCTCAACTGCTGGGCCCCCATTGAAAAGGCCACCTCCCCACCCCCCACCCAAAAACCCTTCTGCTTGACTTCCCTTGGTGAGGCCAAGCTTGGAAAACGCTTGCCGTGAGGCCAATGCAGTAGCATTCCTGGGTGACAGAATTCCTCTTGGACCTTTTTAGGGCAAACCAAGAGGTTGGTCGGTCGGATTTCCTTCCCAAGGTCCTCCAAACCATGGCCAAATCTTCACCCCGACATGAACATTGAAATAAGGTGACTTGTGAAAGTTTGGACTTGATTCTATAAACTCTGTCGATCTTTAAGGCTCAAAACGGCGATGGTGAAAAATGGTGAAACAGGGAACCGTCTGAAAGAAGAAACTAGTTTTGAACCAAAGGTCAGGAGAGACTCTCAGTGTTGGGTAGGGTTGTTGTGGCAAAGAGAGAGGGCATGCTTTCCCCTTTCTGGGGAAAGCATGAGTCCTATGAGCGATGGACTTTGTAACTGTATATAGTTGTATATAATAAAGCCTTAGAGCCGCTGGGATCAGCAGAATTACGACTGTGGTGTCGGTTTGTCGGTGCTGCTTTTGCTGGATGCTTAAGCGGTCTGACTGGAGAGGAGAAGGTGAGAGGACCTGTCTCACCAATAAATCAGGGTGTTGCGGAGGTTAATCAAGTAACCCCCACCCCTGCCACAAAGAAGATGGTGGCAGGCGGAAGTTTACCGTAGCATCGTAAAGAGCAATGAGCCCCATCTCATCAAACAGAAAGCTGGGCTTTATCGCCATGAAACAATGCTGGCAAAGACAACAAGTAAAAAGGAAGTTGTGTTACTCCACGTAAGGTATACAAGAGCCCCTTGGTATCTGCTGGTTCTGGTTCCAGGACTCTCTATGGATAGTCAAATCTGCGAAAGCTCAAGTCCAAGTGCATACAAGGACTCTCTAAGAACATGTTTCCCAAGCTCACTGTGGAACATGCATGTGCGTAAGCGGGCCTTTTGCAGAAAGGAGAATGTCTCTGCCTCACTCGATAGGCAAACATTGGGCATCTCTCTTTCCATTGGCACAAGCAATGGTTTGGCATGCATCATGGTCAGGCCCGCCTTGAATGCCAATGACCCCTAACTTTAGCCCAGCTGACGGGAACTAGTGAGCCTCGCCAGAGCTGTTATCTTCCCTTGAAAGAGAAAAATGCCCTCGGGGATGCGCTTGTGCATTTTCTCCTTGGATGCATCGATTAGCATCCGTCGGCAACAGCCAGTCGGCATTACCCCCAACTAGGCTTGTTGGTTTGGAGACAGTTAAAAAAAAAAGAACCCTTCCCTTCATGCCACCTTCCTTTTGCAAGGACACTCACACCCTGTGAGGCACAAACGTTTTTTCTGAGATAGGCTTAATCTTTCGAAAGGGGAAAAACAAAACGAAATAAGAAAAAGGGGCGCAGGAGGCCTTGGCGAGAGAACTCATCCGCTGAGCAGAAAAAGGATCTTAAAAACCCACCCCGGGAAAATGTCACAACTGGAGGCCGCTGTGTTCCTGCCCGCCTTTTCTTGATTATTCATGGGTTCAAGTTCAAGCCATCTTTCTGGCCCACTTTCCCCACCCTTTCCTGCCCACGAAAGGGCACATTTTCCAACATCGCACCGAGAGAGGGATATATATAGAGACCCCCATCAATAATGAATGTGAGCTTTCAAAAAAAGGACGCTCCTCTAATACGAGCGGTAAATGGCTTCATAAAAATTGCATTGCCAAGGGAGCGGATGGGAGAATACTTACCACTTTGGCGGCAGGGAGGGGGCGGTTGTTCGGGAGGGGGCTGCCCGGGGACGGGGTGGCCACGGTCACCTCTGCAGAGCCGGATGACTTTCGGGCACTCTTCGAAGAGCGCCCGGCGTGCTTCCATCGCGTTTTGTGGCCTTCTTCGTGAGGTCGGGTGCGAGGCCTGCAGGACAGAGGAATGCAACCCCATATTTGCTTTCAGCTCTTCCCCTGCCTGCATCTTATATTTTTCCCATTGAGGCCATGCCAGCTCCAAGCTTGGTGTTGTACTATATTTCCTACGTTTCAGACAAGGACATGCTTACCTGCTTCCGCAACTTTCCGAGAGGGAATTAGTGCTTTCCGAGCCCGAGCTGCGGTGCCGATGGTGGGGGCGGTGGGATTTTTGAGAGCGGCCGTGGGAGCTTTGGGAGAGAAGGGAAGAAAAAAAGGAAAGCACAGAGATACATGCATCTGTCAATAATATGCAGATGTCCTAAAGGCCCGTGGATGATGGGACGAGGGATTTAGAAATCAGGCTGATGAATGGTGAAGGGCAATCAGACCTTTGCCACATGTGGTCGATAGTTATGTTAAATTCATAGAGGGGTTGTATCAAGATGTGGGACGATGAATCTCAGTTGTCCATCCAGAAACATAAGGGCAATGATACACATCGAAAGCAACCAGCTCTACTTACTGTTTTTTGTGTTTTTTCTCTTCTTTCCGTTTGCTTTTGGGGCTCGAGGAACTAAACAAGAGAGAAGCAATCAATCTGTTAATAGCTGTTCTGTTTGTTGAAGGCAAACACTGCAAGCAGATCTAAGGGAGAGCCTTCACGTCTTGCCGGGGTTTGGATAATAATAATAATAATAATAATAATAATAATAATAATAATAATTTTATTTCTTACCCGCCTCTCCTTATGGCTTGAGGCGGGTTACAACGTCACTATAAATAATGATGTCCATCAACATCCAGCCCCCGCCAAGTTGGGTGGGGCTGATGGGATTTGTAGTCCAACACATGTGGCCACTTTGCAAGGGACCTGGGCCAGTTTCTCCTATTGACTATTCTAGCCCTACTCAAGTTCCAGAGCCCATATTATCCTTACCTGTGCCTTCTCTTCTTTGACGACAACCTACAAAATAATATACAGAATTGTTTTAAATCCATGTTTGAGGTGTGGAAAAAAATTCAGCATTTGAAAAATGGTTAAAAAAATACATTTTTTGAGAATACAGGACAAATGTGAATTTTTGCAATTTGGGGCAGGTTCTGTGAAAAATGTGCATGTCATTGTTTGGTATAAAACCCAGCTCTCGCTGTACAGGAAAGAACATTTCTATGCCAAAATAGTATTTCCTACATGGAAAATGTTGACATTGGGATATTATTCTGTGCAAAATTCACACACAGTTGATTTGCTTCCTGTGCAGAAAATACTGTTTCCGTTGCAGAATAACCAAGTGCGGGTTTTGTACGCAATGACTCCCAAATTGCAAAAATTCTCATTTTTGGAAAGCTGTGCAGAGAAAAAGCATAGAATGGCATACCTGCTTCTTTTCCTCTTCTTGGAATTCTTCTTTTTCTTCTTCTTCTTCAGAGGAGAGAGGCTGCAGGATGGAGACCTAGAGAGAAGGCATGGAGAACTTGAGTGATCCTGCTATGACTCCACTTTAGCTGGCATGGCAACACCCTGATTGGCAGTTTAGGGAAGGTGCATCCACACTGTAGTGTAGTTTAACCCCACTTTAAATGCCATGGCTGAATACTATGGGATCCTGGGAGTTGAAGTTTGTTTAGGCACCAGCCCTCTTTGGCAGAAAAGACTAACAAGTCAAGCAATTCAAGAAGGCTATTGACAGGATGGAATGGAACCAAAGAGGGTGGTTATGGATGCATCTACACTGTAAGATTAATGAAGTTTGGCGTCACTTTAACTGCTATGGCTGAATGAAAACTGCAACTATAACTCTCAGGATTCCATAGCATTGAGTTATGGAGTCAAACTGCACTAATTCCGGAGTCTAGATGCACCTCTAGAATGCTTTAGTTCAGTGTTTACCAAACTCTGCTCTCCCAAGAGTTCTGGACCCCAGCTCCCAGAATCCCTGATCATAAGCCAAGGCAGCTGAGGGTTCTGGGAGGTGAAGTCCATGTGTTTGGGAACCACTGGTCTACCTTTCCAAACTGCAAATCGTGGGGTTCCATGAGAGGTTGCCATGCCAAAGTGGAATACAGTGCTATATTCACAGGACAAGGTCTCCATGTGGGATTTCTAGTTTGATGAGGCACAGGTACACTTTGGTAGAGGAGACTAAGGACTCCCAGGACTCCATAGCATTCAGCAATGGCAGTTAAAGTGGTACCAAACTGCATTAATCATACAGCGTAGATGCACCGATAGCCACTCTCTTCTCCAGTTCCTTTCCATCCTGTCGATTGCCTTCTTGAATTGTGCTGTGTCACAATGAGTCAAGGCCTTTCACCTTCTCTGTCAAAGAGTGCTAGTGCCTCACCAAACTACAAATCCCAGGATTCCATAGCAAATTCTAGTAGGGCCAAACTGCATGAATTCAACAGTGTCAATGGGCCCCAAAGTCAACCATCTTCTGCTCACCTCCGTCTCTTCTTCCGTGTAGATTTCTTCTTCTTCTTCTTCCCCTTTGGAGGCGGCGGTGAAAATTCCTCGTTGCAAGATGGGCTTCGGGAGATGAAAGAAGAAGGGAGAAAATACAATCAAATACATTACATTTGCCCGTGTCAATCAACGTCTTGACAGGTCGGATCCCCAAAGTACGGTTGTCTGTGACGGATGGTGTTTTGTGGCAAACGCGCAACGCAGGGTGAATGTTTAATTGTCACGTTCCGGCTAATTTAGTCATGCTTGAAATTAACTGTCTCCTCGAAGGATTTATTGCCGATCTAATGAGAGAGTTACTGTATGTTAACTCACTTGGCGCCGAGTTATTTAAGACATATTTATCGAGGTTAACTGCTTCCATAATAGATTTATACATTTGGCTTCCTTGCGTAAATATATATTAAAATAAATTAATCAGAGTTTAATTCGCAGGGCAAGTGCAAGCACCCCACTGATGTCTTTAAAATATCTATGAATTAGCATGTATCTGACATTGCCATTGATTATTTAAATGGTGTATTAAATCGCAATTGACCAGCAAGAGGCCCGTGACAATTTAAAGCAAAGGGATGTAATTGGGCCAAGTGGAGAAGAAAGAAAAAGCCAAATAAAAGTTTGTTGGTTGGCAATTTGAAAAGTTCATCGCATCCTATTTGAAGGTTTCGAGTGACCTGCAATTTCAAAATGGGATTTGTAGTTTGGTGAGTCAGCAGCATTAAAGACCTTGGGAACGGGCAACTGGATTTAGGAGTTGATCTAGACCCAGTCCTCCTGGCCAGTGCAGCCCCAAGGCAAGAAAAAGTTGCCCATGCCTAATCTAGACTGTGGAATGAATGCAGTTTGGCACCACGCAAACTGATGTGGACCATTCCTATATGGGCATTATGCCAATTCGAGGTGCCACAAGGGTCACATAGTTAAGAAAAATAAACCCGGAAGGGCGAAGAGGTGGGAGCCATGCTCCCCATGAAAGAGCGTAAATTCGGAGCGGCTACCGAGAGCCACATTTTTGTCCCTTTGTTCAGTGGGCACAGTCTTCTTCATCAGGGTCGTATTGTCCCTTTGTTTGACGCCGTGCTTATTTCTTTTCTCTTCCAAAGAGGTTTTCAAAGATGCTGAGGGAGGCCTTTTCGGTGATCCAAACAGCACCTGCTGCGGGCTTCTTCAGAAAGGGCCGCAAAGCGCCTTCTCTGCCTTTATCTGCATCGAGACTCAAGGACACGGGTTACAAAGGACCCAGATGTCTTTCTCGAAATCACTCCCTCCCCTCTATTTTTAGAGGTCGGTCACAGCGATGCGCATGCCTTTTCTTCTGAACGGTGTAAACTCAGTTTCTGAGAATGTTGTAAGGTCATTCGGGAGATCTCACTGGCTTGAGACCACATGAGTTTCCTTGGTTATTGGGTGCATCTACACTAGGCTTGAGTCCCTCCAAGTGTTTTGGACTTCAACTCCCACAATTCCTAACAGCCAGTAGGAATTGTGTCCGAAACACCTGGAGGCCGAAATTTGCCCGTGCCTGAGCTACACTGTAGGAGGAAGGCAGTTTGACTGCTTGTCAACTGCTGTGGCTCCATGCTCTGGAATCCTGGGAGTTGTGGTCTAGCGAGGCACCAGCACCATGTATAACAACCACTCCCAGGATTCCAGAGCATTGTTGCCATGGCAGTTCAAGTGGTGTCAAAGTGTATTCACTTTATCATATAGATGCCCAAATCTGTGTATGATTAAGGAGATTATCACACGACGTTGTTAAAGCGCGGTTACATTGTGGAATCCTGGGATTTGTAGTTCAGGGAGGGGCCGTTCAAATCATCAGTCAGAGAGATCCTGAGCCTCGCTAAATAACAAACTCAGAATTCCAGAGCAGGTAATGCGGAATAACAGCGCTTTAACAGTGCGATAATCTCCATCATAAAACAGCATGCCTTATATAAAACGGCAACATTTGGATTAATCAAACCCGTGAATAATCCATGCTAAACCCGCAAAGGCGCCCCTCCTTTGCTTTTCAATAATGCTTGCCTGGGTGTAAAAAAAAATCCTCAGTCCAAGCCTACGCAGTGCCTTAACACGCTGTCACAGACTATTTCATAATTGCGCTTCCCTAGCCTTTTTCTAACAGCGAGGCAGGCAATTCCGCTCAAAGGCAGAATCTTTCAAAAAGCACGCTGTGTTTTTTGGGGGGGGGGGGGGTGGGGGGGATGTGAAAAGCAAAGATGCACCGCAGGGAGGTAAGGGGCTCAGGTTTACTTGGGGCCAATATGAGCCTCAGCAGAATGGTCCAGGTATATTTTTGAAATAAGACTATCAAGCTGAAAATGTCCCAGAGGGGAAGTGCCAAATAAAGGATCTCTTGAGCAAATGTTGTTTTGTCAGGTGTTACTATCAAGTGAGACATGCCAGCTCCAAAGTCTGGTCTTTGGGTCGTGCAGAACTGTGGCGCTATTGCTCTCTGGTAGAAATATCGAGATCTCTCAATGAATGACAGGTCCCAGGATGGAACGGTGATGGTTAAAGTGGCATCAAACTGCACTCATTGTGTGGTGCAGATCCTGTACTGTTCTGGGGTTATCATCCAGGTAAACACACCTCCAAGACACCTGCATTTGAGTCCCCATACAAAAGATACTTGGTAGGCCTACTTATCCTGGCCGTAAATGATATACCATAGCAGTCCCTATGCAAGGGTTTGGGCCCATAGAGTAACATGCCCAAATTCTGCCACCAACCCGGGCCTGGCTGTAGGCCCCAAGTCTTACCTACGTGATCTGTGCCTCACACAGCCGTTGGTGCTTGAAGTCTCTTGAACCAGATGAGGTTCCTTGGAGGATTTCTCCCCAGCAGAAAGCGACAGGCAGCTGGGCGCTTCGACACTGTAACACAAAGGCAGAGAAAGATACGGAAAATGAAAAGGTGCCCATCTGTTGGGTCAACCCGAGGCATTTTGCAAGTCAAGGTACAAATGACTGAAAGGCTAGCTTAGTTATTCACCACCCAAGTCTGAAAGGGCCACAAATGGATCAATACCATTCCAGGTCTACCACTTACTTTTGTGTTGTGTAGCATAGGCCTTCCCACATATATGGGTATGCCGTCATTGCACTACACCCATCATATGAACCAAGACCGGGGATTTGCAACCGGATGCACAACTGCATGTTCATCTTCATGTGCAAGGGCATAACACGTACAGCTTTGCTTCCGCAACCTTGAGCGGAGTCCCGGTACCTTCCGCACTGCACCAAAATCTTGCCCCTGGTTTCCATTTCCCCATTTTCCATCAAAAGCCTCCTGTGGGCCTTCTATGACACCTGAGCGTCGGGACCATTTGGGGGCATTTCTCCTTGATTATGTTTCCTGCGGGGAGCTTTGGGATAATCCGTTCCTTTCAGATTAGAATAATCGTTTCTATGAAATTGCCCGCATGCAATTCCATCCCAAACATGAAAGTCCGCAAAGGAAGGGAGGAAAAAAACGCAACGCATCCAGCCCCCGTGCCAGTGACGTCCCAGGAACTCAATCCGAACGGATCACCGCGGGTCCCCACCCCCGGCTTAAGCTCCGGGAAGCTTCAGAAATCAATGGAAAAGGATATTGGGTTGAAGGCAAAGCAGGCTTTGATGGGATTGAAGGACAATTATTGGCATCAATAATTGCTTTTGGCCCTGAAGGACTAGTTCAGAGCATGTTCCTGAGCTTTTGCACAGCGTTGTCCCAGTTAACCCTGGAAACGAAAACCCAATGAAAAACAAGCAGGGAAAATGGTAGCCCCAAACCCAAAGTCTCTTTGAGCACCATCCAACTTTTACACAACATTGGATGCCATAATTTAACTTCACATCAGAAGCTGAAAAAAGAACAAACGAGGGAGGAACGAGACCGCTATTCTAGCAAACATTGGAAGCCAACTTTGCAATCTGCTCTGGTCTTAAAACAGTAATGAGAGAAGCACTTTGCCGACTAATTAGATCGGAAGCGATAGGCTTCATCATCTTCCAAAGCCGGTTATACCTTTAACCTTATCTTTCAAGACAAAGAGCAAACAAACCATAACCATCATCTATCTATGGCAATAAAAGCAAATGTGTGTATGGGAGTGTCAAGCTCTAAGCCTGAGAAACTGAGCTTGCTAGAAACTGGAGGCAGATGTGAAGCCCCTCCCCCTCGCCCGGGAGTCTGCACTTCAAAACTGATAGAAAATCAGATTAATCAATTTTCATTTATTACAGTCTGGCTGTACTTCCTTTGGACTCTATGTGTCACCAGCTGCTCCAAAAGGTGGGCCTGAGAGACCGATCTATTCTGCACAGGGAAGTCTATTTCTGCATCAAAATACTATTTTCTGAGCTAAACAATTCTGGGGAAATTTTACGCAGAATTAGTCTCGAATTGCCAACAGCCTTTATAAACTGTGTGGTTTTCAAAGACTTTTTGTAGCAGGAAGAAACTGCTAAAATTAGTCACACAAGAGTCCCCTGTTTTTCAATGGGTTGATTTTTGATTTTCCACCATTTTCAGTTATACCCAGAACTCATATGTTTGATGTGTGGGTCACTATTTTGTCATGTTTGGATGACACTTTGTCAACTATTTTCCCCTCCCGCTGTTGGGCCCAGCTTCTGCCAAACTATGAACAACGCCAGTTCTTCGGCGTAGAAATGGAGATGAGCACCAACCTGCAGAGTCGGACACAACTAGGCTTAATGTCAGGCGAAAACCTTTACCTTTACCTACAATATAAGAGCTGTTGGAAATTGTGTGCAATGCATCTCTTATACAATACTGTATTGCGCTGATAGGACTGTATTCATATTGATATTCATGCTTGCGACACAGTATTTGTGCTCATAATAACTGGGTTCCACATTTCAACCAGTTCCACTTTCTGACAGTCCCAAATAGATGGGAATCCTTGTATGTAACTTTATCCTTTGCTTTGTCCACTTACTTTAATTAACTTGTCATACAGAGCTGGTCATAAGCCACAATAAAGATGGATGGATGGATCGATGGATTGATTGGTGGATAGATACACACAGCATCTTTGAAATCTATCCTTCTTGGAGGAAGGGGGAGGAATTTGGAAACCTCGGCAGAACATTGTGACTTGGACCAACCTTGCAATCCCATGGTTTGCCAGGTTTAGTGTGACCCCGATTTTGCCTGTGCCTCAGATTTAATGAATGCATCCTAATTGGGCATTAGCACAGATCGCCGGTTCAGGAAAACGTTGCCGAAATTGATTCGCAAAGGCCAGGTCTCGGAAGGGTTTTTCCTTTAAAATGAAGCTATCACAGAAGGTCACGCATGCATTCACTTGAACAAGACAGCCGGGGTGGAATGTATTTTGGAGTGCTTTTGAACTCAATGAACAGAGGGAGAGGAAAGGGTAAAATCTTGCCCTTCCCAGTAGACTCAGGCAAAAGCAAACTTCTGGTCTTTCCCAAATGTGTCGCTTCTGGGGAGGGGACTTTATTAGCAGCTGAAAATCCTGGACCTTTTATAGACTCATTCCTCAGAAGGGAAATCAATTACGTTCAAAAATGTATTAGAAAGCAGGCACAACGCTTGTGTTAAATATAGCACCTAATGACTGAAGGTGGGTAGGCAAACTCATTTCCTCTGTATAAAGATTGGCGGCTTGGAAAGAGATGTCTCTTGCATCTGGAAACCAGGCCTAATCGCTCCGTGTTTGCGATGGCTCGGCTCCCCAAAACCATCAAGAAAGAAGGAAGCGTCTCTTACTTATCGCTTTCCCCCGGACGGTGGGTTTATTGTGCGGAGATGAGAGAGAGAGAGAAAGGAAGAAAACCCACCAAAAAACACCTCAGGTTTATGGACAAAACATGATGAAATGCCTAATCTAGTCTCCTTTGCAGGCTGCTGGAATTAGGTTACTGCGAGAACATAAAGCTCCAAAGAAAATAGCTCGAATTGCAATCAGTGTCAACCTACCCAAGATATAAATTACTTGGAATGGGATCCTCCTCAGTCATTGTTCTCTTTTCCTGCGCTGCGTTGCCTCTCTCTCCTCCTCCCTCCCTTTCCCCATTCAACAGAGGCAGAATTTAATACTTCACTACCTCCCATGCCATCTGTAGGACATAATACAAGGCAATCGGTTGGCATCCCATCGGCGTCTTAGGCAGACATATCTTCCCTTGTGAAGGTGGTTGTACTTTTTGGCCACTGCCTCAGATCTGTTTTTGATGAAAGTGGAGTCAGACACATTCAGTGTAGGCTTTTTGGGGGAAATTGTTCCCATGTGCATTGGTGCATGGATTGCAACGTTGTGTGTAACAGTGCAATTCTGTTGTAAGGCGATGTAGCGCGACTACGGGATATTGCCATGACTGTAAAATTCCTCTACGGGGAGGAGGGCGAGACAGGCGACAGCCAAGAATGCTCCGGAAGGCTCTTATCCGTTGTGTGCCTTCCTCAGGCCATCTTCTCAAGGATAGGGCTGCTCACACCGTCCTTATGCCTGGAGGAGGGTGAGACATGCTGCGGCTGAGAGCACTCTAGAGTGCTCTCGGCTACTGCATGACCTTCCTCCCATCCTTTCTATTTTTTACTATTTTTCTGGCTTATGGTCCCTACAATAATAATACTTTATTTCTATCCTGCCATCATCTCCCCTAAGGGATCTTCCCCATCGCAAATTGCAGCAACCAATCCACAAAATGTTGTGGATTGCAGCATGCCACTGATGTGGAGACATGCACAAGGATAGTGCTCCCTGCCAAGATCGGAACCCCCCAAAACAGGGAAATTTGCACCCTCATAAAACTGGGGACTCGGGGCCTGAGACCACCTTCCCTAGACCACATGCAGAAAAGCCAGACGCCAATGACATCGATGATAAGCGTGATTACAACAATCAGTCCTGATAAGAAATGCCCGACTTGAGAGGGAACATGGCTCTGCTTAGATTCTCATGCACTCTTGGGAGATTCACAAGGGCTCAATGGGCACAGAGTGTCAGACTTGACCCAGCCTTGGGCACGATGCCTCGATGCTCGGAAGGTTGCCAGATATAAGCTTGGCACCTTTCCCTCTCCTTCGAAGTACACCAGAGCTGGCAAAGGCGGCTCCGTTTGGCTCCCAGGTAGCTGCGCAAAGTGCTGGCGGGAAGGCATGGGCACTCTCTTCAATTACTTTCGTCGGTGGGTAAACAGCTCCAGCGTAATGGACTGATTAATCTTCTTATCACATGAAACCCATAAGTGTAATTACATCAGAGACTATGGATCCCTCAGCACCGTATCAATCATGCAATCGCCGGGTCTGCCTCCCTCGCTCTCATCCCGCACAGCGGAGGTGTTGTAAATTTAAGAAAGGAAAAAAGGAGGGGAAAGCTCTTTCCACGTGTCCTTTCTATCCTGTAACAACTACCCAAAATAAGATGGGAGGAAGAAGAACAAATACTCTGAAAAATGGAATGGGTTATTGTTGCCGCACACCTTGGAGTCTTTTCTGAACTATGGTGACCTTGAGGTGACCCTATCACGGGGCCGAGAGTGTGAGACTGTTGTCTCACGTTGCCTCCTTGCCTTTGTATTATTGCTCATATTTATGGTATGGCTAAGATCCATTTTGGCACGTGGCACTCCACAAGTGGCACTGCGCATGAAGGCCAATAGCCTACGTAGAAGATGACCTTGTGTATAAGCCAAGGGCAGGTTTAGGGGCCACAATTATGGATTTTTGGTGTGATTTGAAGGTGATTCCATAGAGAAGGGGAAAGTGCTAATGTGACTTGGGGGGCCACTGGCCACCTTCAAGATTTCCCTGCTCAGGCATTCAAACGGGCAATAAAAGGGTTGGTGCTTCTTTTGGGTTCTCCCTGGACAGTCTCAACCTCAGATGAAGAGATAGTATTCACAGTGACCTATGGATAAGTCAAGCTACGTTTGTTGGTTCGACGTTTTGACTCAGATTTCTAGACGTAAACAGGAATCATTTTGCATCTGGCTACAGGATCATAGCCAGGCGGTTTTCCAATTCCCTCTCAGCTCTCCATCCGCCACACAACAGAATGAGGGAAGGGATTGTCATAGCAAACCCATTCATCTTGAAGAAGAGACTTTGGTCAATTTGGAAAGGAATACCAATCTGTAACACCACAAAAGATGCAACTATAAGGTGGACTCATACACTCACATGTATAAAAGCTTGGTTGTGCTATGCATCCTTTGAGCTGAATGGCACTGCTGCATACCTGCGTGGGCAACCCAATGCAATCCGTACATGCACCAGAACTAAATGCACAATTTTTAGTTTTGCCCAGTTTTGCACTGAATATGGCTTTTCCTTTATGGTCAAAATGTCCACATGGGCTCACACATGCGTGAGTCACCCACAGGATTCTAGTCAGAGTCTTGAAAAGGATTAATGTAATTGTCTGAAGACAAGCAAAGGGAAAAACAAGAGCCAACGCATGGAACCATGACGGAAATCCATCGCCCATCCGGCGCATTCAAAGAAATCAAGTCAAATGACCATTGTAAGTCTTTTATATCAGCGCCCCTGACACTGTTGGGGGATTTTGATCCGGCCATTATATTCCGCTTGGCAATCTGACTTCTAAGCGTCCCTCTCCTTTTAGGATCAATTAACTTTTAACAGGCACCTATTATCGCCGGGCATTTGAAAAGCATCGGTTGTTTCCGAGCGCGGCTGTGCATTGCCGCAGAACTCTATGGCGACCCTTCTTGTGGAGCGGTGATATCAAGGAATTGTGAGACTTCAAAAGGGGGCCTGGTGGGGATTATTGTGCTGAAGACTGGCGGTGGAGAAGAGATAAACCGAAAAAGGGGAAAAAAGATTGAGCAGGTGGAGGGGAAAGGAGATCACAGATGTGGGCTTTAAAAATATATGACATTGGAATTGCATGGGCTGACATCCTGTTGGTGACCATAACAGTATCTTTTATTGCGATGAGGGAAGAAAGGAGGGATAGTGCTCTTATTCACAATGGTCCCAATTTTTTTTTTAATTCTCTAGGGATCCTGAGGTTGTCCATGGTCAAATTTTGTCAGAGAATTTATTTATTTATTTACAGCATTTATATTCCGCCCTTCTTTCTCACCCCGAAGGGGACTCAGGGTGGATCACATTACACATATAGGCAAACATTCAATGCCTTTTAACATAGAACAAAGACAAGACAAACATAGGCTCCGAGCGGGCCTCGAACTCATGACCTCCTGGTCAGAGTGATTCATTGCAGCTGGTTGCAGCTGGCTTGCTCTCCAGCCTGCGCCACAGCCCAGAGATTCCCAGAGAAGTGTTCCCTAGATGTCAAATTGCATTCATTCTACAGTGTAGATGCACCCAACGCTTCCAGGTAGGTGCCCCAATTCCCGTAGTACCAAAGCAAGACAAGAAAGTCACAATGGCTGAACGACGCATTGCTTTATGTTGTGCGTTTCCATTTTGTCCTTGCGAGAGAAGGCGACGTCTTCCCTGCTGGACCACAACGACTGTCAGAGCCCTTTAATCCGAGCCGCGATCCGAGGCATCCCTGTGGCTCTAAGTGTCACAGCCTTTTAAATCCATGCGCTACCTCTGGGAGATGGAAGCCCTTCGTTCGGGGCAAAAGGACGGCGGTGTCAGTGACAAGGGAGGAAAGGGACATGCAAGGCCATGTCTGCGGAGAGGGGACGGAAAGGCCCCTTTCTTGCCCTTTGTGACCCTGCATGCTCAGAGGCTAAGCACAGGCCTCTCTGCTTGGAGATGGTTGCAGCAGTCTACTTTGGATTCCCGGCGGTGGTCAGGTCCCATTTCATCCCATCTCTGCATTAATTGGCATTCTTACAAAGGAGGATCCTATGTGCTCATGTATAAGTCTAGAAAAACCAGAGTCGACTTATCCACTAACTTGATTCTTCTTGAAAAAATGAACCATCCCCATCTCTGAGTAGAATGGCAAAACGCAACCGCTTAGTCCATCCCAGGAGGACCTCAAAGAAGCACCGAAGCCCTCTATTCTTTCTGCCATCAAAAGCCATCATTTTAGCCTCGACTTATACATGAGGTCGGCGTATACATGAATTTATATGGTTCATCTCACAACTTCAACTCCCAGAAGGCGAACCAACACCCCACATATTTGGGTGACGAAAGTTTGCTTTCAACTATTGTTTTGATTTGTTGTGAACTTTGAGCATCCCAACTTTTTCTCAGTTCAAGACTCAACGTTCGCAATGATCCCATCTGATCTCAGAAGCCAAGCAGGGTCAGACATGGCTTGGACTTAGATGGGAGGCGGCTAAGGAATACCAACTGGACCATTTCTCAAACTCTGGTCCTCTCCTGTGACTTTTGGACATCCAAATGCCCTTGCCGTTCTGTTTCGACAGCCTCCCCCCTTGCGTATTTGTCAGCAATTTGGGGGGAAAGGCAGAGATAAAATGCCCATGAATTATGGAAAGCCACATGTTTTCTTGCCTCCCCGGCTCCCATTTTTAATTATTTCTTCTTTATAAAAAATAATTAGTCTCAATCAAGGCAGAAGCTCTTCAGAATTATAGCTCATTAGCCACTCTCCCGTTTTCCAGTTGCTATAAAAAGTCAAGCCGCGCTGATGAAAATTAGACCCTTGGAATCAGCTTTCTGTGCCGCCCGTGTTAGCTTCCTATTACCGTCATCTGCATCCGTTTAGCATGGGTAATTGCGACAGGGGACAAAGCCCAGGGATTACGTCTCGGCTCTGCTTTGCAGCCTAAGTCCAGAAGAAATCATGGGGGGCATCCGTAAGACCTTTGATGACGCCGCAAGAGGAAAGAGCGGCTTAGCTTGGCTTTGGCATGGAGGGTGGTGATATTTTTTCTCCCCGTTTTTCTCCATCAGCTGGCATACATTTGGGGCTTGCATCTTCAGAACAGGCCTGAGGTGCGTAAAAAGGTTGAATAGAGATTGAATAGAGGATAGCTGTAATGCTGGAAAGTATGGGTGTCTGGTGCGCAATGGCGGAATGACTGATGTAGGCACTGACGCACATAGAAATGCTCACCAAAGCACATCTAGACAGTAACTAGGGAGGGCTGGAGCACAACACAAGGGCCTATTGCACATCAGAAGTGCCTAGTATCCATCAGAAGCACCCACAATGCATTAGACGTACTTGACGTGTATTGGAAGTACTTTGGAGATTATCACACGAGGGTGTTCAAGTGCTGCTATCCCACTTTAAAACCCTATGGTAATCCTTGGTGGAATCCTGGCATTTGCAGTTTGCCTTTACAATCCTCATCCAGAGAGGTCTTGGATTACAACTCCCAGAATTTCAAAGGAGAGAGCCATATGATTTAAAGTGGGATAGCAATGCTTTCACAGCATCGTGTGATAATCTCCACAGTTATGAAAAACAATATGTGATGTCGAATCTCAGCCCCAATGCCTCCTAGAGAGATAGCACTGACCACCTGGGGCCAAATGGATTTTTGGACATTTGCTTACTCCTGTCCAACACTCTGGGACCTCTTGTATCCTTAGATGAGTCCCGAGATAGCGGTAGGGAGGGATGGGCACATGCTTGTTTTGTGCAATTGGTCTGCTCTGTGTCAGTTTCTCCTAGGAAACGTTGTTCCATGTGGACCTAGTGCTGGAGAGGTGGCTTCGTGTCCTCCTTGTTGAGGCCCAGTAAGGCTCGGCTCACCTAGGATGGGTTTCGCAACATGCCTCCAAATGCCTAAAACAAAACAAACGAGAACCCATTTCTATTTCCGATCAAGCACCGAGGGACCCTGCAACCTATTTGAAAGGTAAGCTTTCAATCCTGGCAACTTCTGGAAGAGACAATTCACTCTGTGTGTGTCTTCTTGGGGCTTTGGGTGTGTCTTCTTGGGGCAATACCTTTTTTAGCCATTATCGTGATGGCACCGTTGATCAGACAACGGTAAGGCCGGACTCTGCCAATCTTGGATGGTGACTAATTCAAACACATTGGGTCAACTGTGAGACGTGAGCCAGGCCTGGGAGGGGCTTTCTCGAAATTTCCATCACGCGCTCAGGACGGGGCCGACCTCGATTCAACTGGAAAGGGTGTGGGAAGACGGATTGGCTGGGAGCCCTCGATAATTGGCCCACTGTCAAGTCGCATCCGCATCCCTTCACTTCTGGTGAAGTCGTCCGTTTCGAGAGATTAACGCTGATCTGCCCGTCCTGCGCTCACTGTCGAAAATGCAAAGCCAGCATCGCCTCTCTCGGCTTCGTCGGAGAAGCAAGGGAAAGAGTGAGAGAAAGAGAGCGAGTTCCAGGGGGAAAGAGAGGACAGGACGCCGCTTCCCCGGAGGGAGACCCAGAGACCACGCGGGGTTCGAGCATTACGCCTGTCGCTTTGCATCAGTCACACAGCCTTCAGCCTCTGGCGGCATCACACAGGCCGGGAGCAAGCAAACAGAGACAATTCTCTTTTTCACCATTTTTTTTTAATTTCAGAAGGTTTTTTTTGCTGTCACCATTGGATTTGGCTGCAGCAAAAAACATACAAATACAGATGTCTCTTCTTAGAACAGGACAGTTCCCTTTCCAGCGATGATGCTAAAGTGCCAGGTCACCTCTTGAACCTTGCCGTATCTTGATTCCGGCAACCCTTCCTCTGTCCTGACCTCTCCTGCCTTCGGTCCTCTGCCATCGAGAGACGTTTTTGCTCAAGGCAAATCCAGAGACAAGCCTTCTTGGACTCTCCTGCCCCGAAGGGCTGTCACACGCATGATGGAGTGAGCATGTTTGAGGCTGCTCTAGAGGGTAGGACAAATAGGTTCACGTTCCCCAAAAAAGGGCATAGGTTGGCATCGGGTTACATCATCGTAAACCAACTGAGAATGGTATACAGTTGAATCACATCACTGCACCATGTTCATATACTCAGACGTCATCTCCACGACTGGTGGAGCCACCACAGAACCATGGGTCTCGTTGCCATATGAGTCCCATTGCACCATGGCTCCCATGGGTTCCATTGTAGGGATGTCGTACTCTCAATGCATCCTGATTTGACACGGAGAGTCCCAAAGGGCCAGGCTGTGGCACAGCTGGTTAGTAGCCAGCTGCAATATATCACTACTGACCGAGAGGTCATGAGTTCGAAGCCAGCCCGGGTTGGATTGAGCTCCTGACCATTAATAGCCTAGCTCGTTGTTGACCTAAGCAACTCAAAAGACAGCTGCATCTGTCGAGTAGAAAATTTAGGTACCGCTTTATGTGAGGAGGCTAATTTAACTAATTTACGATACCATACGATACCAAGAATGAGGAAGCATTCCATCAGTGGACGGTGAAGCGGCAGCTCCCACTGTGGCCCGAATCGAGCATACCCTCATGAAGCCGGAAGCTGGAAAATGTTAAAATTGCCTCTGTGTCCGTCTATATGTCATATGTCTAATGGCATTGAATGTCTGCTATCTATATGTGCATTGTGATCTGCCCTGAGTCTCCTTCGGGGTGATAAAGAAGGGCGGAATATAAATACTATAAAGAAAGAAAGAAAGAATCCCATCCCACTTTTCCAAATGACCCCATCCAGCTATCCAGACGGTCCCAAAGCCATATGATATTCTCTCGTTGGCACCAAACCTCACAGCACCCACCCCCTGGGTTAACCCAGGAACTTTTGGAGACATCCAGGAATCGAGTCAGGGTGAATCTGGGTTTCCTTTCCCATGTAAACACACCCTGGGATGTCGGCGTTCAACCAGTGAAATGAAATAAAGTACTGTTTGCTGCCCTTTTCGAGCCACTCTCTGCTTCAGCGCCAAACCTCCCCAAAGACAAATCTATTTTCTCGAGCAGCGTTGTTATCCAGACTGTAATGTCACGGGGAGCCCTGCATGTTTTGAAAATCCAATAAAAATCCAATTGTGTCTCGAAGGCCCTGCCTTGGCACCTTGGCACGCTCCTTACCTCCCCTCCCCGAACTGTCAGACGCGCTTGGTGTTTGCATGCACAAAAAATCAATTTTCAAGCGCACGGCCCTGAGTCTCCGGAGCACTTGGCAGCAATTTACGTCGGTGCGCCGGGCGGGTGGCCTCCTGGCCCATTTGACCCGCGCTCTCTGGCTTCCCTGTCGGGATTTGGGGATTAGGCGGGAAAGGAGCAGGGTTGAAAGCCTCTCGCAACCGGTCTTGGGTTCAGGAAGCTCTTTAACCCTGTAAACTGGGTGCGTTTGCGCCTGGCAGTTCTGAAGCTGGCACGTGGAAAGATACTATCGGCAGCAACATGTGAGCTGGGCAGTAAGAAAAGCTGGACTCACATCCAGCAATGGAGTTCCTTGGTGATATTGTGGTGCAAGAGCTCAAAAAGCCAACACAAGCCAGTGTCTTGGATGGTGTCTTCCTGCCTGGCAGAAAGGGGTTGGACTGGATGGCCCCGGGGGGTCTCTTCCAACACTTCCATGATTCTATTGGAGCTAATCATTTGTGTACATACTTCAAGTATTCCGATCAGGTCCCCCTCGTCGCAACCCGCGGGGAACAACGAGCGAGGCGGTAATTATTCCCTCCAACTTTTGTTTATTAAGAGCCGCACGTCCTCGACGAAATGTTAAAGTGATTTCTTAAATGAAGCAATTAGCCTGAAACAGTCTCCCCAGAGGTCTTGCTCGGAGCGATAATGTCAACCGGGAAAGGGGCTTCTTGCTCAGGCGGGGGGACGTTTCGGGGCGGCGGGGCAAATCTAGAGTTGGAAGAGAACCCCAAAGGCCATCAAGTCCGAATCCATTATGCCAGGCATGAAGACACCATCCAAGCCCTCCTGACAGATGGCCACCCAGCCCCTGCTTCAAAACAGAGCCTGGATGAGTCCATTGGAGCATATTCCACCGTTGAACAGCTCTTTCCATCTAGAAGTTCTTCCTAATGTTTAGGGGGAATTGCGTGTTATGCAGTTTGAATCCATGCCTCCATTGCTGTCCATTCAAAGGGAAACCAAACCAAATGAGTCAAGTTCCTAGTCCTGTGCGATCATTCCCCTTCAGTGCACTTTTTTCCCATGTCAGGAGAGACTTGAGAAACTGCAAGTGTGGCTATCTGCAAGGATGTTGCCCAGGAGACAGCAGGATGTTTCTGTGGGTGTTTTCTCTCATGTCTCCACATGGGAAGCTGGAGCTGACAGACGGGAGCTCATCCCGCTCCCAGATTCGAACTGGCAACCTTTCACTCAGCAGTTCTGCTGGCACAAGGGTTTAACCCATTCCGCCACCGGGGCCTGATATAAGTGTATATATTTCAAAAAATATTTCACCGTTTATTTATGCGCGCTTTTATGGTCTTGATTTAATTGGCGGCGTTGCCATCCGCGAAGCATTTTGTCACGGCGGAATCCAGGGCTTTAATTAGTGGATTAATGCATACGTTAATAAATTACGGGGTGAGCCCCGAAGCTGCGACTGCACTTACGACCCCCAAGCAAACAAAACAACGGATGCAAGAGAGAAGCAAAGATCTCTGTGCCTCTTCTCTTCCAATCCTGCAGCTGACTTTGGGTGCGTCTACGGCACATGGATGTTGTTCTTCTTCCAATTCCGTCAAGGAAGGTCACTTGGGGGCACGGCTCTGAGAGTTTGGGGGGTTCTAAAATACCCTCCTCCCTTGGTTTATTTGGAGGCGATTCTCCTAGGCGAAGAGGTTTATTTTCAAGCCATGTCGTCCTTCCTTTGGGCCTGTCCTCCCCTTTGGCCATCTGCTTCGATTTCCGATGCCCAAGAGAGACAAACAAACATGCCCTGGACTAGACGACAGATGAAGATGCTCCAAGCGGGTACAGCGACGCCTGGAAGGGACTCCAAAGCTCAGCCAAGGTTGATTTGGCTCACAGGTCTCACAGCCAGAGATCTGCAGCGGACAGAACTGAGGAATGAAACTACTGTTGGGGACTGGCCCAGAAGGGAAGTAAAGGAGAGAATTCCAAGAGAGAAATAAAACAAGCTTTTTATTGTTATCACAGCTAATGATAACGCAAACAGTCGTACATACCCCAAATGGCCACCGCCAAAGCATGTTGTAGCAAACAAAGAATATATACCTTTGGCTTATCTAAAATTGACCAGTGGCTGAGGGTCTTCCTCACCTTCCACACCCACTTGGCATAAGTCATACCTGTGACCTCACTTGTTGATTTCAAGCTAACTTTTGGTCTTGGAACTTTCTGGAGAAAGGCACCAGCTCACAGGAAGGGAGGGGCATATGCAAAGGCAAAGCCACATAGGCAAAAGTTTACTATTTTCTGGCTTATGGTTCCTTCACTACAACTCCCAGAATCCCCCATTACAGTGGCAAAACACATCAGCCTAGTTCCACTCCATCTCCAAGGAGCACACGGCACTCTCCATTCATCAGAGTCAAGATCGAAGGGACACAAAGGCAGCCATATTGGGTTGGCACACAAAGCAGGAAATAATAATAATAATAATAATAATAATAATAATAATAATAATAATCAGGACCTCAAGATTGAACTTCAAAAACTCTGGCAGAAACCAGTGCAGGTGGTCCCGGTGGTGATGGGCACACTGGGTGCCGTGCCAAAAGATCTCAGCCGGCATTTGGAAACAATAGGCATTGACAAAATTACGATCTGCCAGCTGCAAAAGGCCACCCTACTGGGATCTGCGCACATCATCCGAAAATACATCACACAGTCCTAGACACTTGGGAAGTGTTCGACTTGTGATTTTGTGAAATGAAATCCAGCATATCTATCTTGTTTGCTGTGCCATACAACGTCGTTGTGTTGATAATAATAATAATAATAATAATAATAATAATAATAATAATAAAACTTTATTTATACCCTGCCACCATTTCTCCATGGGGACTTGGAGCGGCTTACATGGGGCAGAGGCCCAAACAGCATAATTAAACAAAATAAACAAAGCCTAAACTCATCTCACAAGCAAGGGTGCATCTACACTGTGGAATTAATGCACTTTGACCCCACTTGAGCTGCCATGGCTCAAGGCTGTGGAACCCTGGGAGTTGTAGTTTGGCAACGGAGAGGCTGTCTGGAAATAATGCAAAGACTGGAAACGTGGCACCCCACAAAGGCTAGGTGAGGTCATTAAGAGGAAATGTGTGATCTCAGCGCAACACACGTGACGTGTTCACAGGGTCACCGCCGGGCCAATGCAGATTAGGAGAACACATTGCCAAAGAGAGACTCATATCCATGCAGACGGGCCATGGGTTTGTTCCACCTCAGGTGTCCTGACCAGACCCAGCCAGACACAACCTTATTGTCATTCCGGAAACACGTTGCCGGGGCCGAAATGTTATCAGGCACAATGTGCCGGGATTATCCCTCCGAGGATGATCTGATATGATCTCAGGTAGGTTGATACCGCACCTTGGGCTCAGTCTAAGAGGGTTGCCATAGAAACAGTCTCCTCCTGGCACAGGTAGGATGTTCATCTTTGACTTCAGGGAGGCCCAGGATGAATCTTTCTTTCTCTCTGCTTCTCTCGCACACAAAGAGTGGCGTCAGCTCTCTTTATGTTTGAACTTGAACCTTGAAAACAGTCAGGTAATGTATGTATGTGTTTTAAAGTGAAATTGTTGGAGACTAGCCCGGAGGGGAAGTAAAGGAGAGAATTCCAGGAGAGCAATGAAACAAGCCTTTTATTATTATCACAGCTGATGATAAGGCAAAAGAGCCGTAAGTACCCATTTTTGTGGGTCCATACTATGCAAATGGCCGTCGCCACATGTGCGTAGCAAACAAAGAATTTTATACCTCTTGGCTTATCTAGAATTGACCAATGGCTGAGGATCTTCCCCACCTTCCACACCTACTTTGGCACAAGTGATACCAATGACCTAACTTGTTTACTCTGAGCTTTCTTCTCTCTCTGGAACTTCCTGGAGAAAGGCACCAGCTCACAGGAAGGGAGGGACACAGGCCCTGTGTTGCACATACTACTTTGGTTCATACAAAGTGCTTATATTGTCTATATAAAGGCTACATGATATAGGTAAAGGTAAAGGTTTCCCCTGACGTTAGGTCCAGTCATGTCTGACTCTGGGGGTTGGTGCTCATCTCCATTTCTAAGCCGAAGAGCCGGCATTGTCCGTAGACACCTCCAAGGTCATGTGGCCATTGACATGACTGCATGGAGTGCCAGTGTTACCTTCCTGCCGGAGCGGTACCTATTGATCTACTCACATTGGCATGTTTTCGAACTGCTAGGTTGGCAGGAGCTGGAGCTAACAGCAGCCGCTCCTGCCGCTCCCGGGGTTTGAACCTGGGACCTTTCGGTCTGCAAGTTTAGCAGCTCAGAACTTTAACGCACTTTGCCACCGGGGCTCAATGATATATGATACATGCAGAGGCAAAGCTATGTTGGCAAAGGTTTACTATTTTCTGGCTTATGGTCCCTACAAAATAGTTTGGGACACAAGCGGAGTGTTGTTCTTGGTTCAGCTCGGCCTGCATACCGGCAGAGACCTGGGTCATGCCATCCATGGTGCCATATTGGCTCCTTTCTCCTTTGCAGGAAGCATAAGCTTTGCCGACGCCGTCTCTGGCTTGGTTTCCCTCCCAGAACACCCAAGTGGGCTAATGAGCGAGGCAGATGGCGGTAATGAGGCCGCGACCAGAGGGCTTCCCAAGATTTCTCTTGTCTGGAGAGAGAGCCAAAGCTCTCCCTCTTCTGCCTCCCTAACCGGGAGCCCCTTTCCTCCCCATCTCCAAATCCCCTTCAGAGGCTGCCAGCCGTTGCCTTGCGGCCTGGTAATTAGAATGTGTAAATCCCCGGCAGCAGCTCCTCCTCGGAGGGCAGCTGTACCACCAGAGCCCCGGGGTCAAGGAGCACACAAAAGCTGGGCTCCTAATTGCATCAAGACACGTCGCCCGGCTTTGCCCCTCCGCACTTGTTCTTCCTGCCTCCCTCTCTCTCATTATGGAGCCCACTGCCGGGGATGATGGGGAGGGAGTGGAGGGGGCCTCCCGGGCAAAGCAGATGGCGGGCAGGCGGAGGCTTGGAGGAGCCCCACTGCCCCCTCCTCTCTTCAGGAGCAGATGCCCACCGAACAAGAGAGCCCAGGGAGAGGATTAAAGCCGGCTCCGTATCAATTAGCATCAAAGGTCAGGGAGGGGGGAGCGGAGACCCCGTGGCACGGACAACATGGGCTCCTACGGCATCAAGCAGTGGAGCCACTTCGGCTTGGAGTCCGAACGTTAGAAGACGAGAGAATGTGGCACCGTGAAAGCCCATCTGGTTGCAATTGAAATGGGATCCAATGAATCCCAGGTGTGGTCAGTGACGGTCAGTGATATTTCAAAGGAAGGACAATGCCAAAGCCAACGCTGAGACTTCCAGGCCAAAGAAAATCCTGCAAAATTCATGGGGTCCTCCAAGGGCAACTTCGAAGGCAGGGGCTCACACAAGACTTGGCCTTGGTCTCTTTTCTCCAAACACTACAGGTGAGATCTTCCAGAGCATAAGGAAAAGGACCTTTCGGGCATAGGTCTGGGGAATTTTGGGAACGGCAGTCCAAAACGAAGCCCTGAAAGACTCACAAGGAATCCCAGGTGCTGGAGGTTACCTTTCGGAAAAGGAACTGGCCAAAGCACCTCATGAGGATTCCTTGACTAAGAAAAGCCGAAATTCACAGAGTTGCTGTAAGTCCGCAGGTGACTTGACAGTATAGGCACGCACCAATAGCCCAGGTGCTATTCCAACCTGTTCTGGGCAGGTTGGGATAGGAAAGTTCCTCTAAAGTTTGGGCTGAAACTCAGAGAGGATTCACTCTGGAGATCCCCGCCCTCTGCTGCCGTTGGGAAGAGAGATGCTCACCCAAGACCTAGAAAAAGGATGCCATCTGTCTATGCTACACATGTATTGCTGGGTTTGATGCCACAATGTCCTGGTGCCATATGTCAGAAAAAGAATCTTTGGAAAAAATCGGTGCTTCGAGGGTCAGAAAGCCTTCCTAGCACATTACCAAGAACTCCAGACATTTTAGTCAGTTTTACGGAGACCGAACTCCCATCCTGGAAGATAGATAATAGTGCAAATGGGCCTCTGTTTAATATGCGCCCCAAGAGCCTTTCTCGTCATTGACTCGCTTGAGCAGCGAACTAACACCGAGCAAGGGACAGTCCCGGTCTTGCAATGCCGCCCAACCAGCTGGAACGCTCATCCCATGGATTAACCACCGACAGCACAAAATCATCCCTTTGAAAAGAAATCTGGCTCGCTTCCATCCAAACAAGCCATCCAATCTCTCTCTCCTCCCTCTATCACCCATCCTCTCTGTCCCGGGATCATATTGATCGGGCGAGGAAGGGTTAACGTACAAATCTCTCCGGAGATCTAGCCTCAAGTGACTCCCCGAACAGGCCATCTGCCATCTGCCTCTCTTGGCCTCCATCCGGAGGGGGAAGGGAGGCCTGTATGGAGGCCTCCCCTTCAGCTGGACCCCTTCGATATCACTTTGGGATCATTCCCAACAAAAAGCCTCTTTGGCCTCGGGAAGGTTTCGGCACCAATTTTCTTGGACGGTGTGAGAGACTGACTTTGCAAAAAAAAGCAGTCAGGACAAAAAATAAAATCCTCGGGCCCTTTCTACAGGTATTTTGGATTTCACCCCCCACCATTCCTAGCCTCAGGCCCTTTCCTTTCCCCCCTTGGGCCCGATCAAGAACTCTTTGACACCTGGGCAAACTGTGGGCCTCCTGCCAGGTGTTTTGAACTTCAACTCTTACCATTCCTAACAGCCTCAGGCCCTTTGCTTTCCCCCCTTGGGCCCGATCAAGAACTCATGAAGTCATCCCTTTGACACCTGGGCAAACTGTGGCCCGTGGCTGCTTTAGAGGAGCTGTCCAAGGTTCCAGACTCATGGTTTCAGCACACTGGATAGCTCCTTTAAAGTTCTGAAGCCAACAACCTTTCTTACCATCCTGAGCCTGCAAACTATGCATTCAACCTCAAAGTTTTCCCCAGCTTGGCCTGCCCTGTAAGAACAAACCACCTCTGAAAAGCTCCCAAGAGCATGCCAAGAGCGTTGCCTTGCCAACATGGACTCGTCGAATGCAGGCTGTGTTGGCAGTGCATATATATATATATATATATATATATATATATATATATATATATGAAAAGAAAAGTGTATCGATTGGGAATTTCCTCTCTATCGGTACTCCCTGGTTTATAACTAGGTTAAAGAGGGTTTTATCCCCGAGGGGTTTTCGAGCTCATGACCCAGTTTCTCGGCGCGATTCGGAAACGAGGCCTTGCCTGCCCTCCGCGCCGCTCGCAAAGGACGCGTCAACCGTGCCGTGTTTCCTCTCAGTCCCAAATACGTGCACGGCCCGGACTGAGAAAATGTGATGCTGGCAAGTGCGTGGACACACCAGTCAATAGTCGCCGAGCGATAGATTATCACATGCCAGATATAATGTCTGGAGAGATAAATAAGAAAGGAGCGGCGGGGATTGGTGGAGCAACGTGGCTTGGAGGAAGGAAACGGAAAGGGGGACAAAGATTGGAAGAGCAGAAAAATGGAAGGAAGGAAGGAAGGAAGGAAGGAAGGAAGGAAGGAAGGAAGGAAGGGAGGGATGGAGGATACAACCTTCCAAGGAGAACTTGAAGGCTTCTAACACAACTTATTCCAAACCTGAAGGCCGTCGCCCAGCATTAGAACCAGTGTCAGCTCTCTGCCTCATGACAGGACCGGCCCTGGGTGCAAAGTCCATGGCAGCAAGATGGGTGCTGATGCCAAGGACAGCATCTCCTTTTCAATTGACTTTGGTCTCGCATGCACCAACTTCCCCCCATGAATAGTGCCCACTGGGATGCGAGATCTATATTTCACCCAGCCACCAAACTCTTTGGAGCCCTCGCTGCTCCAATTGGGTCACCTCCTCCTTCCCTGTCCCCTGCGGTGGCTTGGGCGACATTGATCGGGCAATCACACATCCCAGCCTTACGGATGTGAAAAGCTGTCTCTTTCATTTGCGTTACGTCTCTCCGACCCGGGCAATCTCATGCCATCTGAGTTCCGCGCATAAATTTGTGAATATTTTGGTATGCCCTTCCCCCAAGGTACATGCTTTGTGCATATTTCCCCCCTTAATTTCCCAATTTTGGCACGTTTCCCCCATCGAGGAACACGTGAGCCCTCGGTATCCACTGCGGGTTGGTTCCCGGATCCCACACAGATACCAACATCTCTGGATACGGAGTCCCTCGGTCGCTTTGTCTCCACGTAGTAGCATCACGACCGCCCTGGGCTGGAGACCAAGCTTATGGGAGGGCTCAATGTTAATCCCTGCTTGCGTAAGCTCTCTTACAAAGATGCAAGTCCATCACAGGATTTGGGATGATACATTTTGTTTTTCACCCAAAATAACGCCTTGCTTCCAATCATGAGAGCATTGGGCAACTTCTTATCAAATGGGAGAAAATGTAAAGTAGAATGATGCACGAAACCATCAAAACATTTAAAGCATTCATTCACAACTATGGATGAGCTGGATCAAATTGTTAAGGTGTTGAACCTCACCATTGTGGACGAGATATGAGATAATATCTCCTCCCGTTCAAGGAAGGTCAGCTGGCATGGCTTCATGAACCATTTGGTCAAAGCCTCCTGGTCAGAAAGTTACTTGGATTGGATCCAGTTTATGGCCGGTTTGCCCCATAGTAATGGTGTGGTTTGAGTGTTGGACTAAGGCTCCAGGGACAAGGGTTCGAATCCCCACGCAGCTATGAGGAACCATTTGGTGACGTTTGGCTAGATGCTTCTATGGAAAATCGTGTGTCTGAGAGGCACACAAATATATGAAATCTCTAATGCACCTCATGCAGAAGGCGCACACCTCTTTGCTTGCTCCCTCCCTGTCAAAGGAAGGCTCCCGCACATCCTTCAAAGGTGGCTTTGCATCTGACAGTTCCCCATTCCAGGCCTTTCACACCAATGCACAAATGGTCTCCTCCCCTCCACCACTGGAACGCTCGCATGGCCTCTCCTTTCTCGACAGAATCTATCACAACAGCTTCCCTGGGAGCCTTAGAGCCCGGCTTTGCCACCAAGGCTCCAAGAGCCAAAGCAAGGTCACTTGAAATCTATGGCTACCTTCATAGGATTTGCAGAAAGGCTTGCCAAAGCACACCAGAATGGCTTAGTATCCATCAAAAGTACCTACTATGCATTAGATGTACCTGATGAGCATCAGAAATACTTTGGAGATTATCACACGATGCTGTTAAAACGCTGCGATCCCACTTTAAATGCCTCCTGTGGCATCCTGAGCTTTGCAGTTTAGGGAATGGCCTTGAAATATCTCAACCAGAGAAGTTCTCTCCTTTCAAAACAACAAACCCTAGAATTCTACATGAGGCAGCCATAGGATTTAAAGTGGAGTAATGGCGCTTTAACAGCGTTGCGTGATAATCCCCTAAGCATTTCTGATGAGTAGTATTTCACTTCCAAGCTTAGAAATCCAGAGGATGAAGCAATGAGCAGCAAGCAATCATCCGCTCCTATCTAAGGGGATTGCCATTCCCAGAATTCCCACGTAGGCTGGGGGATTATGGTTGTTTCAGTCCACGAAAGGAACTTTTCGAAGCTCCGCAGGGCAAGATTGTTCCAGCTAGATTGGTCGCGACATTGTACCACGTCCTCAGCCGCAAACCCACTTTGGTAGATGTGCAGAAATAGCCATTATTTATTTCTGCGCTTTGATCGCCCATATTTATGACTGAAAGGTTGTGCTTTCAAGCTGGGGGAAGGGGAGCGGAGGAGGGCAGCCCGCGCGGGCCCTTCCCAGGAGAGCCAACAATGACAACCATTACGGCTAAGAGCACCACATCCCTCGGTTCCTGGTGATCAGGCCATCCATTACGGCGCTCTCAAGACGGCCGAGAACACATTGTAACCATAGGCTGTCAACACAGACGAAAGTTGAAGGGGGCCGGTGGAATACATTCCGCACAAATGGAGCTCGGGATTGTGAATGGTTCTTTGGGGCGTTCAGTGGCACGTTTCTGATGGAGCCAAATGGGCAGAGGAGGAAATAAATGAGAGAAGGCACCATTCTGTCAATATGACAATCACTCGGCTGTTTTCCCTGAGATGATGGTATTCGCAGTTGCCTCTAAAGCGCACCCCAGCCCTCCTTGTCCGACTGAAATCAGGAGAAATAAGAGCGGGAAGGCTTGTTGGAGTCATTTTACTGGAATCGGTGCAATTTCCTCAAGAGTGCTGTTGTTCAGAAGGCTTTTATGTTTTGTCTCAGCAGGCGGGGAATGGAGGGACGAGGGGTGTCGGAAAAGCGCTCAACAAAACACAGGCCGACCATATGATATTGTGGCCCGAGGTGTACGTTGCAGGCCGAAACCCGCTTCCTTGTGCTCATGCATTAGGACTTATGGGTCCAACGCATTCAGTTCAAGGTCATGGCAGAACTACACATTGGGTTCTTGGTTCTGCTATTCTGTCGCCCATTTTGTTGCCAACCATTGTCATTCAACACCAGGATTGTGAGGCACCACAAATGCTTGCATGTGTAGATTGATTAGGAATTCCCAACTATGCATAAAAGTCAACTTGACAGATAGTTGGAACTGAAGACAACTCCAGCGGTGTAGCCGGAAACAGAAGTTAGATGTTAAGTGTAACTCCAGCCAAATACGTACATATACTAGCTTAGACTGGATGGACCTTGGGGTCTCTTCCAACTCTAGGATTCTAGTCATACTCTTTTCCCACAGCCCTGGCTGCCTCACTCTGCCCAACAATAGGCCCAGGGTTGGTTTCGTGGATGGGCACTTGCACCATCAGGCCAAATTGTGGCATCAAGGTTGGAATGGACAACCAGAGTAGAGTCATTGCTAAGTTTTGCCCATGGGAAGAACTAGGGTGGGTGGCATTTATGATAGACATTGGACACTTCCGATAGACACTGAACACTTCTGATAGACATTGGACACCTCTGATAGACATTGGGCACTTCTGATAGATATTGGGTACCTCCAATAGACATTGGGCACTTCCGATAGACATTGAGCATTTTCAATAGACATCGGACACTTCCAATAGACCTTGGACACTTCCGATAGACATTGGACAGCTGTGATAGACACTGGACATTTCTGATAGACATTAAGCACTTCCAAAAGGCATTGGGCACCTGATAGACATTGGACACTTCCGATAGACATTGCTAATTTCTGATAGACATTGGACACTTCCAATAGACCTTAAACACTTCCGATAGACATTGCACATTTCCGATAGACATCGGGCTCTTCCGATAGACATTGGGCATTTCTGATAGACACCCAACACCCCTGTTGTGCTCTGGCAACTCTTAGCCAATATCCAAATGTGCATCGGGGAACATCCCAATGCACATCGGTGCCCAGTGATCCATGGCACCCGATCTACCAGTATACAAAGGATGATCATAGGCAAATACGGACAATGTGAAACTGCTTTTGGTACCCAGGTAAGGCTATGGACCAAGAGGTCAATGCCTGCCAGGGTCTGGTGGGCATACTGCAAATGGAGCAACTTTTGCCACCAGATATGTTGCCATTCATAACATTCACAAATCTGGGAGTTGTAGTTTATTGAGGCAAAGAAGGAGAACGACCTAGTGAAACTACCAACTCTCAGGATTCCATAGCAGTTCAAGTGGCGTCAATCTGGATTAATGCCACTATAGGGCATGCGCCGGCATCGGAACCATGTGATGCTCCTCCTCCGTCATCCACTCAGGTCTCATAGGTTCTCAACTAGACTTGAAGGAGAATCCATACTCCTTATAATCAATCTATTTCCCCTCCTGGCTTAGAGACGCGTGCCGCAGGAACCAGACTGGTAAATTAAGCCCGGGTTTACAAATCACAAACAAAGCACTTGAAAACGCCAAGCGAGTCGGTGAGGAAATACACAAGCGGTGACAGAGAGAAGTCTTTCGCTGTTTGGAAGGACACCCCTGTGAGAACTCTACGCAACACAGTCTAGGAAACAAAGGGTGCCAAGATGTACCCACTCAACTTTTATGTTCTGCACGGAAGACGGAAATGTTGACTGGCATCCTACCTGTGGGATGCATAGCATAATTCTTTATGTGCGGATTCGGCAGCGATTGCGCTCTATAAGCCCAGTGTTGCAAGGCACATGTAGGTGCGTCTCCTGCTTGAACTGCCATGGCTCAGTACTATGGGATCCTGGAAGACCCTGTCAAACTATAACTCCCCAGAAGCCATCGCAATGCAAGTGGTGTCAACGTGTCTTGAGTCTGGATGCATCCAAAGAGGCTTGAACCAACTTGCGACATGATAGTTTAGCCATCTTTAGATCCCTGTCTAAAGATGGCTAAACAACAACAACTACTACTACTAATAATAATAATTATAGACACATCATGCAAGAATAGGGAAAGAAGAAAGAAGCAATTGCGAGCACCCACCCTCAAAGTTATTGATGTTATTATTTATAATATTATTCATTATTATTATTAATAATATGTATTGTTAATGCCTTATTATTAATGTCCCACAATGCTTATAAGTATAAGAAAGTCCATATTAATAATAAATAATAATATCAATAATTGATATTTAATATTAATGGTTATGATTTTATCGTATGTTTTAATTTTCATTCGTGCGTTTCTGTATTTGATGTTATTGTATGTATGCTTGTTTTGAATTTGTAAGCTGCCCTGAGGTCCCTGCGGGGAGATGGAGGCAGGGTACAAGAATAAAATAATAATAATAATAATAATAATAATAATAATAATAATAATTATTATTATTATTATTATTATTATTATTATTATTATTATTGCCTTATTATTAATGTCCCACCAGTGCAAAAAGATGATATTATTAATATTACCATTAATGATAATAACAATTAATAATATTTAATATTATTCATGCCTTATTATTGATGTCCCACAACTCCTATAAGTGCAAGAAAGTTGATATCATTATTATCAATACAGTAGAGTCTCACAAATCCAAGCCTCGCTTATCCAAGCCTCTGGATTATCCAAGCCATTTTTGCAGTCAATGTTTTCAATATATTGTGATATTTTGGTGCTAAATTCATAAATACAGTAATTACAACATAATATGACTGCGTATTTAACTACTTTTGCTGTCCAATTTGTTGTTAAACATGATGTTTTGGTGCTTAATTTGTAAAATCATAACCTAATTTGATGTTTAATAGGCTTTTCCTTAATCTCTCTTTATTATCCAAGAAATTCGCTTATCCAAGCTTCTGCCGGCCCGTTTAGCTTGGATAAGTGAGACTCTACTGTAATATTATTTATTATTAATAATAATAAATATTGATTATTGTTATTATTAATGCCCCATTATTAATGTCCCACAATACCTATAACAGTGCAAGAAAGTTGGTATTACTTTCTTGCACTGTTATAGGCATTGCGGGACGGTCTCGTTGGAATGGAAAGAGATTATTAATGTTCGTATTCTCAGGTGCAACCACAAGTTCTCGAACCCAGACCTGGAGCCAAGCCCATGATGCCCATAAATGCACGAGACTGTTGATATTGCTTCCTCGCTATGGAACATGGAGACCTGGGAGTTGTAGTTTCATAAGGGCATTCTGCCAAAGCGTGCTGGCACCTCCCCAAACTGCAACTCCGAGGATTGCATACCATGGCAGTTCAAAGTTGTTTCAAACTGCATTCCAATCGACAGTGTGGATGCCCTGTGGAGCCCTTGAGAGTGTTTCCGTGACATGAAACCAACACTTTTGACTTGGAAGCTGCCTGCCATACCCAGGTGCCATGTGCGCCTCTTCTATTTCATGCGCACAGGTGGCACCTTGGATTATACCGAGCCTCCGGCACAACAATTCTCCCCAAGGGACACAACCGAGAGCAAGAGATCCGATTTGGAATGGTATTTATTTATCCCAAGCGGGGAAGAAATCAAAGAAGTGAGCTGCCCGGCGTGCACGTTGGCACACTTATTCTCCCTGTTCCATTGGACAAGTCGTGTGGCTTGTTTGCCCTTGGCACCTTGGCGCTCCAGAGCAAGACAAGCTTCGACGCTTGGAAGGAAAGAGGGGGAAAGGCCATTCCGTTCCAAGAGAGACCCCATTTCGATCCAACTTTCAGGCTCAGCGTTGCCAGTATCGATGCTCCATATGGCGCCCCATCGCTGCCAAGTCCGGGTCTTGCCCCTTGTAAAGGTCACGCCAAGAATGCTTTCACGCTTTTCAAACACACACCGAGCGTTTCCCAAAGTGACACGAGGACAGAGTCTCCTTGGGCTCCAAACTTTGGGCCAAGTCTCCAAACCTCCGGTCCCGTCAGGGATGGCAAGGAAATTCACATCACATCATAGCCAAGAGCCCAGGCCTCCAAGACACAACAGCCAACCTCTGCCCCTTCCCAACATAGTCACAACAGCACATACTTTGATTTTTTTTAATCCATTCCCAGAAAATCTACTCTTTAGGGTTGTCTCCCAAATGCTCAGCAGGTTTAGAAGTTTCCAAGATTCCAGACTCCTTTGGGAACCATCCCTCGGCCCACAATTGGAGTTTCCCCATGCTCCTGGTCATGTCCAAAGGGACTCCTTCCCTCCGTCCCATGTTGTATCCACTCCAGGCATCTAGTCTGAACTTGAAAGCCCCCTTCAAGGTTCCCGATTGCCTTCCTCCTCAAATGTCCGGGAAAGAGGTTCCATCCCAACATTAAACATAACTCCTTGACTTGTTCAACAGTAGAATATGCTGCTTTGGAATCCAGTGGAGACTCCTTAAGCAAGGCCAAATGGCTATCTGTCAGGAGAGCTTCGATTGTGTCTCCATGCAAGATAGAATGGGGTTGGACTGGATGGCACTTGGGGTCTCATTCAAATCTATGACAACAATAATAGAAATACAGTAGAGTCTGACTTATCCAAGCCTCGCTTATCCAAGCCTCTGGATAATCCAATGCATTTTTGTCGTCAGTGTTTTCAATATATCATGATATTTTGGTGCTAAATTCGTAAATACAGTAATCACAACATAACATTACTGCGTATTGAACTACTTTTTCTGTCAAATTTGTTGTATAACATGAAGTTTTGGTGCTTAATTTGTAAAATCATAACCTAATTTGATGTTTAATAGGCTTTTCCTTAATCCCTCCTTATTATCCAAGATATTCGCTTATCCAAGCTTCTGCCGGCCCGTTTAGCTTGGATAAGTGAGACTCTACTGTAATAATAACGACATGACAGTGGGATATGTCCAATGGAAGCCTCTGAAGCAGAGGCTGGATGGCCATCTGTCAGGAGTGCTTTGATTGTATTTTCCTGCCTGGCAGAAGGGGGTTGGACTGGATGGCCCTTGGAGTCTCTTCCAACTCTAGGATTCTATGATAATCATAATAACAACAATAATAATAACTTCCTGGGAGTAAGAGCTGCTCAACATTGGAATATACTGCCTTGGAGTCTCCTTAAGAAGAGGCTGGATGGCCATCTGTTGGGAGGGCTTGGTTCGTATTTCCCTGCCTGGAACAATGGGGTTGGACTGGGTGGCCTTTGGCTCTCTTCTGATTCTAGGATTGGACGATGCTCGGCTTGGAAGTCTTCCTTTCCAGGTTCGGATTGGAACCCGGAGCGGAGTTGGTGCCCCAAGAGCCTTTGCTGGCTCCATCCCTCCCAATGCCAGGTACCCAATGCCAGCGCTTCCAAGCTTACCTGGCCAGGGGCTTGCGGGCGGTGATGCTGGCCACGATGACGCTGCCGGGCCTCGGGGTGGCCACGGCTTTGAAGGTCCCTTGCCAGAACTTCTCAAAGAGCTGCTTCTCGCCCCCTTGGACGCTCGCCATGCGTGGCGGTGCTGCTGGATGCGGCTGCCTCGGGAGCTCTCCGCGGTGCTGAACGGCGCTCTCCAAGGCCAGGCAGCCGCAGTCCCTTCAGCACCCCCTTGTCTCTGGGGTTCAGTCCGGGACAGGCTTCCTCTGGGAGGGGAAGGCACCGGCCAGGGTGGGGGGCGACGGAGATGGGGCCCAGAGGCAAGCGAGGACGATGCCGGGTGCTGGCTCTGCCTCTCTCTCTCTGTCTCTCTGTGCCAAGGCAGACTCGGTTTTGTCTCAGCTCCACAGTGACGTTGTACAAGGGGCTGGTCGATTCCAGGAGATCCCCCCCCTCTTTTCTCTCTCCGTCTGCCTCCCCAAACCAGGCACAAAAGGCCTCGCTTAGCATCACAAAGGGCAGCGTGTGCCAGGCAATGAAGATGCCCCGGAGGCGGGCAAAGGTCAGAGAGGGGGTGCCGAGAAGGGATTCAATGGGGCAGAAAGGAGGCCCCCACAACCCAGGACAGCAGCCCAGCTGCTTGCACTTGGCCCAGCATCCCAACACCCGGTTGAGATGCTCCACAGTCAGGGACTCATAGAAAGGGGACTCCATGGAAGCCAAGCTTCTCAGAGTTGGGGCTCTCGCTATCGAGACTCCCCGTTGGGTCGCAAAGTCAGGCAAAGCAAGGCCAAGGCCAAGTCGAGACCCTCAAGGTCAAGGGGCTGCTTGGCCAGGGGAGTCTTTTCATCGCCATTCATCCAAAAAAGAAGAACAAAGGCTAGACAAAGAAAGCAGGTTTTGTAATACAGAACTTCTTTGATTCTAAGGCGGCATCAATTGTAAGACATACGCTTATTTTGGTGACACCAACAGAAAAATACATATCAACATATACATATACAGTAGAGTCTTACTTATCCAAGCTAAACAGGCCGGCAGAACCTTGGATAAGCAAATATCTTGGATAATAAGGAGGGATTAAGGAAAAGTCTATTAAACATCAAATTAATACTAATAATAATAATAATAATAATAATAATAATAATAATAATAATAATAATAATAAGTTTATTTGTATCCCGCCACCATCTCCCCCAAAGGGGACTCGAGGCGGCTCACAGAAATATCAAATACAAAACAATAACCATGTAGAATACATCTACAAACAATAACATGCACCAGTAATAATATTTAAACATTGTAAAATCATAACATTAGGTTATGATTTTACAAATGAAGCACCAAAACATCATGTTAGACAACAAATTTGACAGAAAAAGTAGTTCAATACGCAGTCATGTTATGTTGTAATTACTGTATTTACGAATTTAGCACCAAAATATCACGATGTATTGAAAACATTGACTACAAAAATACATTGGATAATCCAGAACATTGGATAAGCGAGTCTTGGATAAGTGAGACTCTACTGTATGTTGTAACTTGCCTTGAGCTACGATGAGAAGCGGGTAAGAAATAACACACACACACACACACACACACACACACACACATGCACACACATATATGTATATGCACCTGTGATTCTAAGATGCACCCCACTTTTAAAAATTACTATTACAGTAGAGTCTCGCTTATCCAACGTAAACGGGCCGGCAGAACATTGGATAAGCGAATATGTTGGATAATAAGGAGGGATTAAGGAAAAGCCTATTAAACATCAAATCAAGTTATGATTTTACAAATTAAGCACCAAAACATCATGTTATACAACAAATTTGACAGAAAAGTAGTTCAATTCACAGCAATGCATGTAGTAATTACTGTATTTACGAATTTAGCACCAAAATATCACGATAAATTGAAAACATTGACTACAAAAATGTGTTGGATAATCCAGAATGTTGGATAAGTGAGTCTTGGATAAGTGAGACTCTACTGTATATGTATTTCTATTCTGCTATTTCTCTCCCAAAGAAGACTCGATGCAAAAACACATGCCAATTGAAACCTAAAGCATACATACATTAAAATGGAATGAAATATAGGGTTCTTAAAACCATATATAACCCAAACCAATAAAACCGGAACCGAAGAAATTGGGTCTGCAACACTGCAAGGTTGTACAAAACGCAATCTCAACAGACACAGCAAGATAGCACCTATGACATCATCGTTGTTGTTGTTGTTGTTCTTGTTGTTCTTGTTGTTCTTGTTGTTGTTGTTGTTATTTACTAGCTTGTGTACCCAGCATTGCCTGGGTTATTTGAAAAAGTCACAGACACCATGCCAGGTTGACCCCAAGAAACTCCATCAAATTTCAGCAAATCAGGTCTGTGTGCCAAGTTTGGTCCAGATGAATCGGTGTTTGGGTTCACAGTGCTCTCTGGATGGAGGTGAACTACAACTCCCTTAAATCAAATCTATACCTCCAGTATTTTTTGCTGCTCATGGGGGCTCATGAAGCCCGGTAGGCAACATTCTCTCTCCCCCCCCCCCCAGAAGATCTTCAATGTGTGTGACACCACATTATTCAGGCTGGCAAACTCCTCTGCAGACTGTCTTTAAGTTATTTATATCCCATTTTTAATATAAGTTTCCAAAGCCTGCTAAGAATAAAAGACAGGCAAAAAAAAAAAATCAGCGCTGTGAAAAAAACCGGCTGTAAAAGAGGAGCGCCCCTTGTAAAACGGCTTTGGTAATAACATCCGTAATGACAACAATAATTCTTTAAGGCCGGTTCACAAAACGGCAAGAGATGAAGGCCTCAGGGAAGGGTGGGTTTGGAGGGGAGCCCAAAGACCATCTAGTCCAACCCCCCTCCAGGTAGCTCAAGATTCCCCACATTTGCTCATTCCAGCCTTACAATGGACCCCATTCCTCTCTCAAAGGGCTAGTTGACTTTGGTCCAGTTGAGGTCTAAGTCCTAGGTGACATTGGAAGAACGGTGGGATGCGGAGAAATGAATGAACTAGTTTCCAAGGCCCGTCTTATTCCATCATGATGATCCTGCTCAAGGATCACAAAGCCCTCCTTTGTTTCCGCATCTTAGCACCCATTGCTTTTGCCCTAGCAAGAAAGGAAACAAAGACTAGGCTGTGTTGAAGCGATAGAGAGACCTTGAGAGATGAGTGGATAAGACTGCCCTCTGGTGGGGCTGTGGAGGAGTGGCAGAGGGGGCTTTTCCCAAGAGTGACTTGAATTCTTGGGCAATCTTCAATTGGATGTTTGTCTCCACTTTGTTTTCCCATTGCAGTTCTGCTTTTGGACCTCACAGTCTTCCTTACTCTGGACTCTATATCCCATCGTGCGCTGCTATTTGCTATGCCAGGCCTCATATTCTATAGGGTCTGAAAAAGAGATGTATTTGGACAATAAGCCCCATCATCTTCCAAGCAGGATGCCGTAGCCCAAAATCAATGATAGTAATCATGGCAATGCTAATACTAATAATGCTAATGCTGATAATAATACAGTAACAACAAAACTTGAACACTACTACTACTATTTCAATAATAATAGTTCTTCAACAACAACAACAACAATAATAATAGTGTTTCAGGGCCTCGTCTATATCATATTTACTTTGGGGAGGTCTAATAATAATTCTTCAATAATAATAATAAGAATAAGAATAATAGATATTATTATTTCAGGGCCTCGTCTATATCATATTTACTTTGGGGAAGTCTAATAATAATTTTTCAATAATAATAATAATAATAATAATAATAATAATAATAATAATAATAAATATTATTATTTCAGGGCCTCGTCTATATCATATTTATTTTGGGAAGGTCTAATAATAATTCTTCAATAATAATAATAATAATAATAATAATAATAATAATAATAAATATTATTATTTCAGGGCCTCGTCTATATCATATTTATTTTGGGGAGGTCTAATAATAATTCTTCAATAATAATAATAATAATAATAATAATAATAATTATTATTATTATTATTATTATTATTTCAGGACCTCGTCTATATCATATTTACTTTGGGGAGGTCTAATAATAATTTTTCAATAATAATAGTAATAATAATAATTCAATAATAATCAATATTATTTCAGGACCTCATCTATATCATATTCATTTTGGGGAGGTCTAATAATAATTCTTCAATAATAATAATAATAATAATAATAATAATAATAATAATAATAATTAAATAATAATAAATATTATTTCAGGACCTCATCGATATCATATTTACTTTGGGGAGGTCTAATAAAAATTCAATAATAATAATAATAATACTATTTCAGTACCCGGTCTGTCCGACATTTCCTTTGTGGAGGTCTAGGTTTTCCTCCGATAACGGACGCGACCTCTCCTCCTCTCCGAGATGATGAATGTACTGGGCCCACGGAAGGCAAACCCGACATTCGGAGTTATTAAGAAGGGAATTGGGAGGGTGAACAAGATGTGTTAAGCTTCTTTTCAGGCTCGACAATGCAGATTAATTTTATCTCCAAATTGCTACTTGGGTAGGCTCGCTGTTTCTGTTTATATTGCCATTCTCTGGCTTTGCTTCACAGCTTGTCTGTTACGTGTTTATTTGTACGATTACAGGCGTTTGGGTTGGGGGCTGCGATTTGAAAGGCAATAAAAGAGCTGACAAATAAAATAAAACCAAAACACATCGTCATCAGTGCTCACACGCGCCCTCCCCGATAACTTGGCTTGCATTATTTGACCCCCACCATCTCCTCAATGCAATGGGATCCTGGGATGTGTAGTTCAGTAGCCCTTTTTGGCAGAGAAGGCTCAAGAACAGGTCAAACGACAACTCCCGGGATTCCATAGCCTTGAGCCAGGCCAGTTCAAGTGGCATGGATCAGCATTAAGTCCGCAGTCCGAGAGGGAAAGAGAGAATCCCTGGGATCCGGAAGATGTTCCGGAAGAGAGTGATGCTCCGGTGGCGTCTATCTTTAGAGTGCTATTGATCGGCTTTCCGTTTTAGTCGAGATTTTAAAGAACCCGGACCCATTTGGGACCAGGGCTCGGAGACATGAGGGAGGGAGGGAGGACTACTTTCCTTACACCTTCCAAGTAGAACCTGCTTTGCCTTGACCAGCTCCCTTTCCGTTCAATGGGCCCATCATGGCCTCTGTGATGCCATCTGGGTGGAAGAGATGGAGGTCACCTCTCTCCTTCTCTCCTCTCTCTCCTCCCTTTTCTGCTCTTTGGGAGCCTCCTGACGACAGCAATGCATTGGGATGGGAAGCACGTCACTCTCCAGGATTTTTGAGGGGCACCTCTGGAAATGGCTCGGGGTTTGATTACCGTCTTCAAGTCTAATGGCTGCAGCTAAAAGCTGTTATTTCCTTGCCGTGGATCAATGGCTATTGAAGAGCTGCCAGCCGTGCGGGCGGCGGGAGGCCCGGGATTCAGGCCTGGACCCAAAAGGTTTCACAGACAGACGCCGTGTCCAGTGGGTCTCCATGAACCTGGAGGCATCCCTTTGTGGGATTACAACACCCAGAATCCTTCAGCCAGTGTGGCCACTGGGTTGCCCCCTATGTTTGAGACATTTCAGTCCTGCTGCATTTCATACCCTAGACCAGAGCTTTCCAAACGTTTCATGTTGGTGACATACTTTTTCAATACGCATCTTTTCACAACACAGTAATTCGGTTTTACAGGCAAACCGGGGTTGAGCCAACCCATTATAAGAGTTTCATACAACACACAAAATGGATAATATATATAAGTTTTATACAATCTTCTCCGTATAAACAACGTTTCTGTTGTCTCACCCCCATTCTTAACTATGAGATGTTTGTAACTCATGGACTGCCTTTAGAAACTCACCCATTTTAGTGACCTTTACGGCATCTCAATCCCAGCTCCCAAATCAAACCTTCTGCTGTTATCTTGAATCAGATGACAAGAACTGGGCTTGGCATCTTCAGAATGTGCCTGGCTATGTCACCATAGCCAGGTGCAAAATGGTGATATCCTCCATTGATTTCCTCTGGGAGTTTCAGCAGAGGATGCTGGCATTTTACATTGGGCTTCTGGGACATAGTCAAATCCATCTCTAATCCTCCATTGGGATCTTCAGAATGTGCCTGGCTATGTCACCGTAGTCAGGTGCAAAATGGTGATATCCTCCATTGATATCCTCTGGGAGTTTCAGCAGAGGATACTGGCATTTTACATTGGGCTTCTGGGACATAGTCAAATCCATCTCTAATCCTCCATTGGGATCTTCAGAATGTGCCTGGCTATGTGACTGTAGCCAGGTGCAAAATGGTGATATTCTCCATAGATTTCCTCTGGAAGTTTCAGCAGATGATACTGGCATTTTACACTGGCCTTCTGGGACATAGTCAAATCCATCTCTAATCCTCCATTGGGATCTTCAGAATATGCCTGGCTATGTGACTGTAGCCAGGTGCAAAATGGTGATATTCTCCATAGATTTCCTCTGGAAGTTTCAGCAGATGATACTGGCATTTTACACTGGCCTTCTGGGACATAGTCAAATCCGTCTCTAATCCTCCATTGGGATCTTCAGAATGTTTTACTGCTGCGCTGTGGCCAATCTCTATTGAGTTGAACTCATGGTCCATCTAGCTTGGCGTCATCACCACCGACTTGCAGATTTCAGGCAGGCTTCTTTCCTAGCTTTCTTGGAAGATGGCAGAAATGAATGCTTGTTGTGGTCTTAGCCTTATTGGGAGGACCTCTAATCTCTTGACTTTCTTGTCTAGCATTTCAGATCAAGAAAAGACCACAATAAAAAGCCAACAGAAGAAAGAAATAGACAAAATCAGGATCCGGAGCGGAATTCTCCCAACTGACACTCTTTCCGGAGCTCTGCGGAGCTTCTCCATCTGGGGTTTCTTTTTAATTAGATCCACGCAGAGCAGCACAGGTGAGCGGTTGGCGTTGCTTGTACATACAACAGAAGGGAGGGAAATCAGAAGGACACCACGGGACCCGGTGCTTCTTCCTGCTGACAGACTGGGCTTTGGATCAGCTTCTCAGCAGAGTAGAGGGACTAGGGCTCATAGGGCAGAAGCGCTGGGACTGTTTGCTTAGCAAGGATGGTGAGATCATCCACTAGCCCTCTTCCCATTTCCATTGTTTCCTCCAATGATGAGGCCTATATTGGTGAACGGGCCACTCCTTCTAATCCATGTAGAGTCTTAGCCAAGATGTAGTCCTTGTAGGAGCTGGGAGCAGGAGGGATGGGTCTATACTTCTGTAGGTACAATAGCCCACAAATGTACATATCTTGAAGTCTCTGTGGAGTACTTGGCTCAACTTCGATATCCTTCTCCACAATTGCGGACGTCCAGAGAAGAATTTAAAAATAAATTAAAAATCTATATATTTTATTCTTGTGCCCTTAGAGAAACTATAAATCACTGCGGGGGTCGGGTTTCGTGTTCAACAACATAATCAGGAGCAACTTGAGAAACTGCAGTTCACTTCTGGTGTGAGAGAATTGGCCATCTGCAAGGACATTGACCAGGGGACACCCAGATGTTTTGATGTTTTTTCACCATCCTTGTGGGAGGTTTCTCTCATGTCCCTGTATGGAGCTGGAGCTCATAGAGGGAGCTCATCCGCACTCTCCCTTGGCTGGATTTGAACCGGCAACCTTCAGGTCAGCAACCCAACCTTCAAGTCATCAGTCCTGCCGGCATAAAGGTTTAATCCACTGCGCCACTGGGGGCTCCACAGCTCAAGATGACTGTTCCACATTGGGCAAAAATGTCCATGTTTGGTGTGATTTTGCATTGAGCACCTCGAGATTGATCCCCTGAGAGCTCATATGGAAGCAAGCCAGGCATGTTCAAAGCCGCCAAGGTAAACCAGCAAGTGTAGAGGGTTGAAGGTTGTCTCTGTTTGCCCCATCTCTCTTGGCCACATTGGACAGCTCCCTTGCCAATTTGCCCCCATACCCGCTGCATGTTCCAATGGATGCCGCTCCGTCTTCTCTGACTGATGGAGCACAGCTCAACCGCTCTGCTATTGAAAGCAATGGGTCAGCCTCTCTCGGCCGCCCCCTTGCCTTGCTTGGCCCTGGATTCCCTTTGAGCAAAATAAATACCGTTCTAGCTAATGGACTGCGTTCCAGCAGGAACTCTTTTCTGGAGAGAACAAAGACAGGAATCAAGGTTTTGTTTGGGTGAGGTTTAGTGGATTCCCCGCCCCCTCCTCTCTTTTCAAATCCCATTTAAGACAAATCGTCAGACAAAAGGCGCTTGCTTTTCCCCTCCCTGTGGCCTACTCTCGGCCCAGATCGGTGTGAGTGCGCTCATTGTGTTCTCCTTTCTGCAAAGTCAGTGGAGCGTGCTGTGTTGTGACGGAGGCTTTTCTTGTATCAGCCTTGCAAATGGAAAACAAACACGCTCCAAAGAGAAAGAGAGGGGGAGAGAGAGCAGGGAAGAAAGAGGGAGGAAAGAGAGGGATGCATCTCCGGAAAGGATGGGCCACAACAAGAGGGACAACGGATGCCATCTAGAACTACCCCGAGTGACTCCCAAGAACCAAGGTCGTCTCTTCCGTTGATGCACTTTCTTCATTGATTCCTGGCAACATGGAAAGGGGAGTGAATCTGGATTCAGAGGAATCAAGGATGGGGTCGAAGCCAGCTTACTGAATCAAAACAAAGCAGATATTCAACCAATCAGAGGCTGGGTTTACAATTGAACATTGTCCACACATGGGGCCACACTTTGCTCATCCCTGATGTGGTGGCACCTCAACAACATGCCCTGAACCAATTGGAATAAAAAAGGAAAGTGGAGATTGGGTCAATCCCATTGGTTGGAATGCTGGACTCGGATTCTAGAAGAGTTCTAATTTCACAAGGCCTTTAGCCTTCTCTGCCTCTCTGGAAGCAATTTGAAGGCCCATCTACACACATGACGGAGCAAACTAAAGGCACAGAGCTGGATCTTGGAAGCGAAGTAGAGTTAGCCCTGATCACTGAGGGTTGGGAGATGAATGAATCCCAAGTGTTGTAGGTCTATTTTAGAGGAAGGGCCTCTGGGTCTCCCTTGCTGAAGAACATCGGATGAAGATCATGGGGTCCTCATAAGTTGGGAAGCAACTTGAAGGCACATCTATACACATATCTCTAACCATAGCAGACTCTACTTGAAGGCACATCTACACACGTATCTGTAACCATAGCAGACCCTACTTGAAGACACATCTACACACGTATCTCTAACCATAGCAGATCCTACTTGAAGACACATCTACACATGTATCTCTAACCATAGCAGACCCTACTTGAAGACACATCTACACACGTATCTCTAACCATAGCAGATCCTACTTGAAGACACATCTATACATGTATCTCTAACCATAGCAGACCCTACTTGAAGACACATCTACACACGTATCTGTAACCATAGCAGACCCTACTTGAAGACACATCTACACACATATCTCTAACCATAGCAGACCCTACTTGAAGACACATCTACACACGTATCTGTAACCATAGCAGACCCTACTTGAAGACACATCTACACACATATCTGTAACCATAGCAGACCCTACTTGAAGACACATCTACACACATATCTCTAACCATAGCAGACCCTACCTGAAGGCACATCTACACACGTATCTGTAACCCTAGCAGACCCTACTTGAAGGCACATCTACATACGTATCTGTAACCATAGCAGACCCTACTTGAAGACACATCTACACACGTATCTCTAACCATAGCAGACCCTACTTAGCTTCCAAGATCAGAACCTATCTGATCTTGGAAGCTAAGTGGGGTCTGCTATGGTTCGTAGTGGGCTGTGGAGGTTGTGGAGGCCATACTTCAGAGGAAGAGACTGCCAAAACCACTTTGGATGGTTCCTTGCCTAAGAAACCCCAAGGCCACTCATGGGGGTCACCATAATTTGAAGGCCTATAAACACACATCCCTTCATGAATGGGGATCCAAAGCAGACCCCCATTTTGGGGGGATGTTGGCACTTCAAGTCAACAAATGAGCCCCCCCTTTCTTGTTTGCATCACCAAATGTTAACTACAGAGCCTGCCATGCCTGGTTTAATGGGCAGTTAAAACGGAATTAAACAGCTGTCAAAAGACATCGCCTGCTCAGTACCATTAGAACTGCATTATCTCGATATTTGGAACCATGTAAAGCAGGAGAAATAAAGAGGAGATGATCCTGGGAGGCAAGCAGAGAAAAGGGGAGAGAGAAATAACAAAAGATTCAAAAAGAAGAGGAAAAATAAAAAAAAAACCCTGCGGTTCATATTTCACTAGCTAAATTGGATCTGATCTCAAATGCAGAAATCACCAGCAACTCCGGAATCTTATCTTTGTGCAGAGAAATGTTGAGACAGGAGTGCAATGAGAATTAATGGGCTGATACAAAATCAAATGATACCCATTTGCTGTTGGAGACGTTGGCATAGCAAGCAGAGGAGCCAGGCTTGTTTCGTCTGGTCTTGGGCATGCCCTGGCACTTCCCTTGGGAAAGTTAGCTCAGCATCCATGGATTGATTCCAAATCTTCATCATTTATGGGCAGCACAAAGGCCAGGCCAGCCTATAGGTAAGAACTGGAGGAGGAGATCCATGCGTCAAGACAGAATCAGGACCAATTTTCCTAGATAAAGTGGATGTGTGGCAATTCTTGGACTCCAACCCTTAGCATTCCTCACCATTGGTGGTGTAAGCCAGGGCTGACGGGACCCACAGTCCAACCACATTTGGGTTTGGATTCTGTTGGTTACTCTTAACTAGATTCTAGTTAATTGATTGATTCTATAGGGCTACTATAGTTGGGGCTAGCAATTGGACTTGTGTCTTGGAGAGGCCTGTTTTGCCCAGATGTCTTGGTCTGGATTCAATAGTTAGCCTAAAGTCAATCCATGAAATCAATGGATAGTACTCATGCATTCTCACCATACAATTGATCCCATGGGTCTGCTCCAGTTGTAGATCAGCCAAGAGGACATGGGCTTTGGGATACAATCCATCACTAGCCATGGCATCGGGAGACTTGGACACCATTGTAAGACTCGGACACATCTCTACAACGTGAACACCTTTCTGAGGCTTAGGACACATTCCTAAGACTTGCGCATTTTCATAAGATTTATACACATTTCTGCAGCTTGTCCACCTTCTGAAATCAGATCCATTCTATTCACTTCAGCTTCATCCACCACAAAATATGAATCTTACAAATCCTTGCCACCACCCTAGTGAAGGGCAGGCACACCTTCCTGAACATGTCATGGATCTCTACAGCTCAGTTTCTTGTCACTGGCACAAATCCATTTCTGTCTCCAACGGGGGAATTTAGAAGGAAAAAAAACCCAGCCAAGAATGTCCTTTTTGGCCCATCTTATCTGCCTCCAGCCAGAAGATAATCCGTGAGCAGGTGCAACTCTGGGAGAGCAATCTTTGCAAGGGAGCAAAATGTTATTGGAGGCATTGCTGCATCATCACTCAAGCAAGGAATCCCACCTGAAGTTCTTCATGCACCAAGCGCACACCAATGATTAATAGCACCGTCCAGCGTGTGCCATGCGTCTGCGCATTGCTATTTTTAAGAAGTAACATTTGAGAGCTTCAAGAGCCAGGGAGGTTCCCAAGGTCCAAACCAATGGATACTGTCAATGTTGAAAGTCTCATTTCAGTGGTGAGATCTCCATGGCTTGGGACTTTCAAATTGGCCAGTATTTTTCTGGGTTTAGATGGAGACTGCCTGATTCCATTGACCACATATTTAAACATAGGCTGGTGGGCTTGGAGCAATGAGTCCATTCAAAATGTGATTCTGTTAGTGTTTACAATGGATGCCTAGATGTGGTAAGCAAGGAGGGTGTTCTTTTTGTCCCCTAGGAAGTGATTTCCATCACTTGGGACATCCGCCAAGAAGGTCCCTTCTCATGTTTCCACCAACCGTACCTTTGAAGGTGATGGGACTGAGAGAAGAGCCTCTCCTGAAGATCTCAAAGTCCAAGCTGGTTGATTTGGGAAGAAGCAGCCCATCAGATTGCCTGGACTTCAACCATAAGGGGTTTTCTTGGTCATAACCAGCCCTTTGAATTGTACCCATGACAGGATCTAACCATGGCTCCAAGGTCTGCTGCCAACGTTGTCTGAACTCTCTGAATCATTCAAGAGGATTTTGCTGAGGACTCCCTGCTCCCTTCTTCTCAACAAGCACAAGCAATATGCAAAACAGTAAACATTTCAGAATAAATTATGCAAAACAGATGCCAAGTCATTTTGCTTGATTTTATTCTTCATGGCCCTTCCCCTCCCAGCAGCACTGAGGGCCCCGAGCGCTGTGTTTCCTCTTTTCCTCGCAAAGAACTGCTCCAAAGCTTGGAGGAAGAGGACGGGCAAAGCCTTATCTTACTGCTGCCAAAGGAGAACCAGAGGCAGCAAGGATCCAGCGGCTCCCTTCGATGAGTGCCGTTCTTCTACACGGAAGTCATGAGGCCTTCTACCAACCCCAGCCCAAAAGTGTGATAGCCGTCCCCAGTTCCCTGGCATTCTGGTGTATTTCTATTTGTTGGGAGGCTTTCATAGCCTCTTGGAAGATGGGTGAGCTATTGAGTTGGTTTTTTTTTTTAAAGAGATGTGTTGGCATCGGGACAAAAGATGCAGGAACAAACAAATGCACACAATAAGAATGGCTCTGAATTAAATGCTTGCTTTTGCTATCTTCGGTGTATTGTCACGTCCAATTCAACACAAGGATTTTGCTATTCGTTGCCATTATATCGGCTTCTCTGGATGGAAGCCCTATGCATAAAGATCTGGAAGAACCCCTGTTATCAAGGTCTTGAAAACTACAAGGCAAGGAGGCGCGGAGTGCCATGTGCTCACAAAAGCGGAGAGGGAGCCGAAGACATTATGTGCTCCGAAAGGTAACGAAAGTAACGAAAAAATGAATGAAACGGGAGACAAGAATTTTGTGCACAACTCTAATGTTCAACCTGCATTGTCTTCTTAACATTCGACTGCAACCATGCTTTGACACTTTCATCTTTGACTTCCTTTGGTCTCACTTCCATGTCTTTGGGGGGTAATATAGTGTTATTTGTGGGTCTTAAATGGTTGGGCATCAACACCAGCATTGCATGGGAGAGGAAAGCTCTTCTGTCCCAATCTCATCTGCTTTGGACTGAAAACAGAGTTGTCCAAAGAGCCCCAATGAGTTTTGACAAAGCTGACAAAAGCTACAGCTGTTTCTCAGCAGTGCAATTGTAAATCACCCCCAGAGCCCAAGATTGGCCTTGATGGAGGCATCAAGCGGGACAGGAGGCTTTTATGCAGAAAGGGCCTTGCGTGGAATGAGCAATACTGGTAACCACTATCCTGCCAGCCGCCAGAAAGGCATTGCGACAGCCGCAAAGTGCTCATCAATTGCGATCATGAGACCTGGCTGCCATACTAATATCGATGCGGTGTGCAGAGAGTGCCCAGAGTTGTCAGTGACGGCTTGGCATATGAAATCTCTGACTAATAGAATCAGGATGCCGGCCAAATCCCTCTCCAAGCAGACGTCAGCTTGAAAGGTGTTGTTCCACCAAAACGGGGGCTGTCTTGTGAAGTGCCTCTCGTGGGGCAGTGAATCCATGCCAGGTTTTATGCTCATGTTTTTGTACCACTTACGCCTTCCATGGGGTTTTTTTCTCCTATTGGCTGTTCCCTTTCAGGATGCATCTGCACCACAAAAATCAATGCCGTTCAAAACTTTATGGCTTAATGCTATGGAGTAAAAGGATTGGTAGTTTGGGGAGGCTCCTGCTCTCTTTGGCCTCGTCAAACGACAGTTCCCATGATTCCATTGCATTGAGCCATGGCAGGTCAAGTGGTGTCAAACTGCATTAATTCAACAGCGTAGATGCACCTTCACATAGCAGATACATAAAATACGGATCGCTCTAGCTCCATCTCACTCTGGTGTAGTTGTTTTCGCTCTCCTGGTTGTGAATAATCCTATATGAGCAGTAAGGCTGGGCAAGAAGCACATGGTTGTGCTTAAGGCCAAAGGATGAATCAGATTCTCTCCCTCGGTTGCACATCGTTTCTGGGGGCGCCTTTTCCTTGGCACGCTGGACCCCCAGCGGGGATCTTTTTTGTAATCTGTGCTTTATTTACAAATCGACATGCGCTGCACAAACACAAGCCTGGGGGTATTTCTTCTCCAGCGTGCCGATTTCTCCAGAGAACCACTTATTTATTTAACTTCTTTTCAGATTGAGTCTATAAACACCCACCCATCCCTGCTCGGTTCCACAGCACCAGCTGGACAACGTGCACTCTCCTCCCACTGGGCTCTCGTTGGGTAGAAAATAGCCCCTCAAATGGTAGGGGGGAAAGTGGAGGCGCTGGAACATTGATGGGGTTCAAGCACTCCATGTGGCCCTATAGAATTGTCCATCTGGAGGGGCTGCCACAATGGAAAGGTGCTTTGGGAGTATTTTGATTTTTGCACCATGAAAACAGCACTCCAACCTCCATAATGACCAGAAAAAATGAGTTGCAATGGGTTAAGCATCACTGTAACTCATGAACAGGATCCTCCTTTGTCTCTCTCCCCCATGCAAATGTTTCAGGATGGGTTGCAAGCAGCAAAATAACGTTGGACCACCAACAGCCCCACTGACATTCAAAACAGTTTCCAACCATCTCCGATTCCGGGTCCAAGGGGGATCTTGGAGGCTTGTTTGATTTGACCGCTAAGTGTTGACCTGGAGAGCAAGAAATCTCAGCGAGGCGCCGGCAATGTTGGGGAGCTAATCAGCTCGCTCCAGCAGAGCAGCCAGCGAGAATAATTGCTTCAGAGCAATTCTTGAGATTTTGAAGGATTGGCAGGTTCCAACCCACTTTTATTTCGGTGGAGTGGCTTCGTTTGGGCTGGGCACTTCTGAACATGTCTTAGAGGGTTTCTATGGTCTGTAGGCCACAGTCAAGAGTGATGGAAGGTACATCTCCCTTAGGATAGTCCTGTTCTACTTGTGATCCATGTCTTCTCCTCTCCTAGATATGTAAGGGAAACTGGCTATGTCACTGTAGCCAGGTGCAAAATGGTTAAACCCTTTAGTGAGTTCTGCTGGAGGCCCTCTGAAAAGTGAATGGGTATCAGAGACATGTCTTGTTATGTCACCGTAACCAGGTGCAAAATGGCTATATCCTCCATTGCTTTCTGCTGGGGTTCCCTGGAGAGTGGATGGCTATCAGAGACATGTCTGGCTATGTCACCGTAGCCAGGTGCAAAATGGTTACATCCTCTATTGATATCCTCTGGAAGTCTTAGCAAATGATATTGGCATTTTATGCCAGGCTTCTGGGACATTGTCAAACCCGTCTCCAATTCTCCATTGCTTTCCACCAGCCACAGATTGGTTGGGGAGAGTCCACAGTAACTCTACAGGCTTTCCAGGAGAAGAAAAGGAACCTCTATATCCACCAAAAAAAAGATGAGATGTCAGCCAGAGTATGCCCTTCCAATGCCCAAAAAGGCTTAAAATGTGCCTCAGGTTGCCGCCAAAAACCCCTCTCACTCTTTCCACTGCCTGGGTTTTCCTGCCAATAATGTGTCTCGGAAGGCAACAGAATTATATTGGGATGGATGAAAGACATTGATGAGATTAGGCATTCCTCTGCACTGGCGTTCCTGGGTTTGGAAGGAGGGTGGGAATTGTTCTTTTCACCAGCGGCGATGCCTTCTGCCAGACGATTACACAACACAGAAGACTTCATTAAGCCTGGCATTTCACCTGCCCAGCAATGAGATCCTGATCGAGGGAGGAAACAAACAACAACGTTGACTCCATGAATGCCACCTGGGCACTTGAGCGTCTGTCACTTTGTCAGCCTGGAGCTGTAGCCATCAACTAGTTGGGAGGATTGGGATGGACCTCCCATGGAGACTCCAGGTGGAAAGATGGACTTGCTCTGCAGTTCAGGAAAAGGAGAGCCATTGGTGTTTCCGGATGCCTCTTGTCAGGGAGCCAACTCTGCGGAAGGCAGAAGCTTGCTTCAATTGGCAACAGGTCAAGATTCGATTGGTTAAACAAACTGCCTTCATTTCTAGGAAAGGCTGGTAAACAGAACCTTCTCAGGGTGCATCTACATGGTAGAATTAGTGTAGTTTGACACCACTTTAACTGCCCGAGCTCAATGCTATAGAATTCTGGGAGTTGTAGTTTTGCAAGATCTTTAAGCTTCCCTGCCAAAGAGCGTTGATGCCTCACCAAACTACACGTGTTCAAAACAGAATTGCGACAGGATGTTGAAGGCATCCATCACTGGGCAGCGATAGGCTTGCATCCTGAAATTATTTTAAATGCAGAAATGAATGAAATATTTCTTCTTAATGCAGAAGACCTGCCAACCCAGAAGTTTGTTGCTTCTTTTTCACACCGAGCAGCAAGTGACAGCGAGGAAAGTGATGTGCCAACGAGCGGGGAATGTAAAGCTGACAGCAGCAAGAAGCTCTCTCTCTCTCTCTCTCTCTCTCTCTCTCTCTCTCTCTCTATATATATATATATATATATATATTGCAGGTCTGGTGGCTGTTCCGGGATGCCAGTGAAGGATTAGTTCAGTCTCGTGCAAGTCTTTCTCTCTCTTCCCCATCTTTAGTGAGTGGCCTCAAGGACAAATGCCCGGAAGAGAGAGAAGGTGCTGAGTCTTCTCCACCAGCCTGTCGATCAATAAGTGACACTGACAAGCGTCCTGTTCGGAAGAGCGGCCTTTCATGGACATCGTCGGCCTCAGCGCATACATCACCGGGCAAGAAGTGCCCCAATCTGTCAAAACCCAGGGAGGAATGTGGCCAGATTTGCCTTCATCAGCCCATCTTGGCAGGGAAGCGGATAAATGCTGGGATGGAGAGAAGGAAGGGCAGATGTTCCCTTCCCCAGAGAAGCCCACCAGAAAGGCCGGGATCCTGCACATTCGTAACTCCTCCTGCAGAAGTTCAAAACCCGGGTCGGGGTGAGCACCCGACCTTCAGCCCAGCTCACTGCCCAGCTAGCAGATCGAAAACAGTTGTGTGTAGATAAATAGGTACCGCTTAAGCGGAGAGGTATTTTAACGGCACCATAAGGAAATACCTTGCACCTTGCTTTGCCAATTTTCTGATATAATCACAGGGTCCACCCCACCCCAAATCTTCCACAACTTTGTAGCAATTTATTAACTACCTCATGTTTACAAAACACAGCTAGTGCACTTTCGCCCAGTTCGTTTTTATGATTTTATCGCTGTATTTTAATACGTTTTTACCAATGTTTTTGCTATTTCTATGTTAATGTTTATTCCTTTTGCGCACGGTTTTTGCTGTTTGATGTATTTTATGATCTTTATCGTATTTGTTTGGGCTTTCGCCCCATGTAAGCCACCCCGTCCCTTCAGGAAGATGGAGGTGGGGTATAAGAATAAAGATTATTATTATTATTATTATTATTATTATTATTATTAATAATAATAATAATAATAATACCAGAAAAATGCCGGCAATCAAAAAAGGAGGAAGTCTGTGAACAGGGCCCTTTGACATGGAGGATGGAATGACAGCACCGCCCAGTGGCTGGAATCGAACACAACCTCTAGGACGCCGAAGATGAAAAATGCCTATATATCTCTGTCTGCATAGTTGTCTGTCTTGCCTGTGTATAATGGCATTGAATATTTGCTGTATGTGTGTTCTGTGATCTGCCCTGAGTCCCCTTCAAGCTGAGAAGGGCAAAATATAAATACTGTAAATAAATAAATGAGTAAATAAATAAGTAAGTATAAGTAAGATCGGACAGCAAGGAAGAGAAAGAATGGTTTCCACCTGCCTTAATGTTCGCCGGCCCTGATGCAAGCAATGTAGGAGGAATGTAAATCAAACTACAATTTCCCCTTCTACTCAGCGTGGGAGGTAGAGTTCCCCCAAGGGGTCCCCAGCAATAAACATGTAGCCCTTTCTTTCTTCTCTTCCTTTCCTCTCTCCCATTTTTTCAAAAACCAAAGTACTGCTTTATTAAAGGTCAAACATAGCCACGAGGCTCCAGAGCGGACGGATGCTGGGAAGAGGGAGAGAAGCAGGACCCGGGGCTTTGCCGGCTTTGCGAAATTGAGCAAATAAATACCGAGGAGGTGGCGGATGCCCGCCCTCGCCCGCGAGACCCCTTTGCTGTTTGGCGATCAGGTCAAAGGACTCTCGTGTGTGTTCCAAGGCTCTGGATCCATCAAGAGGGTAAAAAGGAGGAAATGTTTAAGAAGAAGATGTCCTGCGGCATCTGAAAGAAGAATCGATTTATCCAAAGCCTTTAAGTTTGGATAAGTTTGTCGTGCTGGGGTGCCCATTGAGATGGCTGCTGCTCCAATCCGGATTTCCCTTTGCGATGCAATTTCCCTTCAGTCCCCAAATTTCGAGCATCCCTTGAACCTTTCAAAGTAAGAGTTTAGGTCCTCAAACATTGCGATTAATCCGTGAGATCCAAGCCTCTGCTTTCCTTATAGTTTGGCTCACTTATTCAGCTGGCATCTTTTATCATTCAGGGATGGACCAGGCATTGCCGTCACCGTCATCATCCAAAACCCACGGATACTCAAGTCCCGTTGTATACAATGCGGGAGTGAAATGGCAAATTCAAGGGTTGCATTATGGAATATTTTTCAGTGGATGTTTGAATCCATAGATGCAGAATCCAGGGGCCAACTGTGCATTGAGATCCATGTTTTTGCACTGAAAAGATACATTTTGGTGCACGAATCTAACTGCAACACTTGCATTTCCAAATTCCATTGGGGCTCAGATGTGGTCCTAGGTTACAAAGATGATGGAAAGCAGACTGAAAAGGATGCCGATCCTGCTTCTCTCCCAGGTTCCAAGACAAAGGGGCCGAAGGATTGTCTGGACTCATTAGGTGCTTGCGTTGCTGGCATCTGTTTGTGTTCGTTTTCTTTGCGTGGACGGACCGAAGAAAGAAGTGAGGCGTCCGAGAACCGCTTGGCCTTATTAATCGTCAGCACCAGCGCTAATGGCGAAACTTTTTTGGCTCCGCAGAACAAATAGAGGGTTTCACTTCCCATTAAGAAGCACTAATGAAATGTGAAAATGTTTTACTAGGCCATAATTGTATGTCTGTTTGCATGCTTTCATAGCCACCATGCGTTGCTATTGGTGGCTCATTGAAACACCCATTAAACCCAACCAAACTGTAATGATGCTGTTGCCCTGGAGAAAGAAACCAGTGATGGGGGGCGAGGGGGTAAGTATGTCCCAGTTTCCTTGAAAAAGCACAGCTAGCTACTTGTTGTTGTTGTTGTTGTTGTTGTTGTTGTTGTTTTTATACACCCACAACGTTATGTGGCCATGGGCCGAGGTGGTACCTATTGATCTACTCACATTAGCATGTTTTTGACCTGCCAGGTTGGCAGGAGCTGGGGCTAACAGTGGGAGCTCACCCTGTCCCGTGAATTTAAACTGCCAATCTTACAATCAGCAAGTTCAGCAGCTCAATCCACAAACGTTGTAAGTGCATTTTGTGTAAAAAGCCTTTGAGAAACATTTTCAAAATGGTCCTTAAACGGAAATAATAATAATAATAATAATAATAATAATAATAATAATAATAATAATAATAAAAACTTTATTTTTATACCGCCCTCTCTCCCCAGAGGGACTCAGGCCGGTTAACATACATATAAACGGCAAACATTCGATGCCACAATTTCATCACTAGTATCAAAAGTATAAAATTACAATAACATACACATTATAATAAAAATTCCGCATTAAAAAAACAATAAATTTAAACTCTCATAATATCACCCAGTGCAGGGAAATGTTTTTCATTCAATGGAATAAATGATGGATGGAAAAGAAGCAAAGAAGCTACAGCCCACTTGGTGTAAGACTTGCTGTAAAGCGGAGCATTCTGGGATTTATAGTACACAGTCCCAACCCAAGACTTCTACCGACCACATATCCATCGAGTCTCCATCTACCCCAAATAAAACGATAAGCAAGACAATTCTGCCAACCTCGGAGCCTCTCCCCAAGTCCCGTTGCGCATATGCATCCTATCCATCACAGTGACAGGCGTTTCGCGCACGCCTGAAGAGATGCAACCATCCCTGGGCCAAAAGCTTCATGCAAACATCTGCAGGTGTCATGGTGGATTTGCAAAGGCATTTCCTGTCCTGTGCTGCGAAGGCGAGGCTTCGGGCGAGTCAGAAATAGACCTTTCTGGTCTTCCCACCTTGAAGAATGGATTCTGTTCCGGTGATCTCTACATCAGAAAGCAATTGCTGGAAAGGCAAACACAGAGACATGTTCCCATCAGGCAGCATTAGCAATGAATACGAGGTTGCAGAGGGGTCAGGAATAGATTGGGAACAGGACAGGAGTCGAAGCCGGCCTTCCTATTTTGATCCTCTGAATAAGGAACAGCAGAAAGATTGGATGACTGGAAAAAACAGCATTGGAAGCTTCACTAAATTGTCCTGTTCTGGAGATGAGTCCAAGTTGGACTTGGCTGTTAATAATAATAATAATAATAATAATAATAATTTATTCTTGTACCCCGCCCCATCTCCCCGAAGGGACTCGGGGCGGTTCACATGGGGCCTTGCCCAACATCACAATATAAAATCAAAACAAAAACACAAATTTACAACAATAAATCAACAATATCGGTAAAACAATCGAAAAGGACAATCTTACAAGATAAAATGTTAAAACAGGTTGGAGATGTTGAGGTCTTCAAAAGAGAGAAGGGGACTCCTTGGGCCATTGTCTGATGTGACAACTATCTATCTATCTCTATCTATTAAACTATGTCATAACCTGTCTTGTGATAATACATTTTGTGCAAAAGCCCTTTGAGAAACCGTTTCAAAACAGTCCTGAAAAACCTACTCGGATTTGGATGCGAGGCCTTCAGAAGAATGAGAGATGCTGTTGGCCATTGTCTGTTGAAATATACAGCCAGAACTCTATATTTGCTGAAGTTTGGGGTGGAGAACCCTCCGAAAGTGGGGAAAAAGACAAATAAAAACACTATTCTTTTAGCCCAACAGAACACCTCTCCAGCATGACCCTATGGTCAGCTTCTGGTGGAAGTAGACGTAGGGTTGCATTGGAAAATCTAGAGAGGACATTTTGATCAAATTTGTAAATGATCACACCCAATCTCAGCTCTATTTGCACCGTTGCCAATTTCTTTCCTAACAGAACCATTTGTTTGGAAGAGAGTTGCTTTCCCTATCCCTGCTGAAGATTGGGTTGCTGCCAAAAATAGAGGTGGCCGCTTTGCCGTGTTCAGTGCTTTATTATTACTTCGTTCGATGGCTTAGAACAATGCCACGGAAGACAATTTGCTTGAGATGCTCTTAGATCCGTGGCCCCTTTCTCCCCACTTAGAGCGTGCAGGGAAGCGGGAAGGAAGCATTTCTCCAAAGAGGGAGAATCTTCGCCTGCGCAGGCCGTCTCTCGGCATTGGGCGCGATTTCGGCACCGTCGGAGAAAGAGTGCTTCTCCAACCCCTTGCAAATGGCACTGCTCGAAATGCCAACTGCTCCGAAGGCCCTCCACGCAATTATCTCTGAAATGCTTCCTTTGTGATACAGGCACGCACCCTACCGCGGGGCAACATCACAATGAAAGAGACTGTTTGAAGAAACCTGAGTGCATTCTGGGAGAAAAGCTATGGGTAGGAAGAAAAAGATGGCAAGGGAATGGGAGATGGCTAGCAGTCAGAAACAGAAATGCCGACACATACAAGCAAACATGTCGGGAAGTGGCCCAGAAATTATGGATGGCCACAAGTCCGTCGTTGAGGCTCCCCGAAGAAATACAATTAGCTTATTGTATAGTTCTGGAGGAGTAAACATGCCTAATGTGGGACGAAAGCTGGTAGCGACTTGGATGGAAAGCCACCGGCAAGGAAAACCAGGGCTCTCCAAGTAGGACAAGGAAGGATCCTTGAAGGAATTATGTGAGTCCGAACTGGCAATGGTGGGTAGTAGCCAGTAGTCTGATTTAGTAGAAGGAAGCTCCATCTCTTTCCAAAAAACACCCACCACCACGCTGTCCAGAGATAGCCGGAAGGGTGCTGAAGCGACAGTCAAGCCAGCTTGTTGGACAGCTCTCTTGACTCACTAGACGACTCCTGGGAAGGCAGGATGCTTGAGAAACAGTGCAGAGGTAGGAGGAACGAGACAGCTTGTACTATTAGGGTTACGACATGTCCATTCAAGAACTCACATGGTGCAACGGGAAGGGTTAGACTTCAGAAATCTAACTCTCCCAAGCCATGAAATGTATTGGCAAACGTAAGCTAGTCTTCTCTCCGTCTCTCTTTCTTTCTCTGGATTGTTTTGAGGACAAAATGAAGAGGCGGAGGTCGTTCCATTCATGAGACGATCCCGCTTGATGGACGTTGGCTGATCCCAGTCAACTTATGAAGTGCAACCGGCCCTCCGCATCCATGAATTCTGCACTCACGGATTCAACCATCTGTGGCTTGCAAATATTCAAAATACATCGCCCAAAGCCAACCTTTTATATAAGGGATACAGCTGTTGGGTCACGAGCAACCACAGCTTTGGTGGCTCTGGAACCGAACCCCAGCAGATACCAAGCACCCATTGGGGACAAAGGGGACATAAGCGATGGGTAGGAGGTCAATGGTTTTGCGTTGAAATCTAGGAGTAACTATAGAGCCGGAGGAGGCCAGAAGAAGCCTCTCAGGGCATTTCCCAAACTGCTTTGGCCATGAAAAAAAACCTGACGGGGTGAAGCTTCCTTGTATGCCTCATTCCAACTCATGCAAGATGTTAGCAAACCAAGCCTGTGGTGATTTCTGGCCTCAGGGCCCATGTTTCCTCCTTGATGGAGTGCCGGAGCTCTGCTAATAGAAGAACAAGGAGAACACGGACTAAGCCGGGCAGATAACAAGCGCTAATCATAATGCAAGCAAACACTCCCGGCCCTTGGCTGGTTTAAAGCAAATGTCTCAATTAACATGGAATCTGCCGGCTGCCTCTTCCCTCCCTTTCTTACCAAGAGAGCTCTGGGCGAGTTTATCTTTCAGATTCAATCCATCCGCAGCAGTTGACGGAAAGCATACATTCACATGGAGGATGCAAGGTGCCTTTGCAATCGGAAGCCAATGGACGCCCTCTCCCCAACCCCTCCAAGAAGAAGTTGGGTTTGTCATTGTTTTTCGGAGTGTGGCAATGCTCTTGACGGGGGGGGGGGGGGGGCACTTTCCCTTGAATGTATGTAGGCTTTCAGCTTTTGCTGCTGGAGGAACGGAAAGCCTGCTTGAAAATACTTGGAGGGCCATCAGGAAAGGTACTTCTCGAATCTTGGGAAACCTTGATGAGAAGAAGCCTGCATTGGTTAATCTTGTGGATACGAAGTCTTACGTGGTACCCGATGGGCCTTTCACATTGCATTTGATGGGGCATTCGGTTGCATAGTCATTCAAGACAAGACGCACAACCAGCGGGTCACTCCATGCACGGAAATGTTCCCAGTCCCAGTGAAGGATCTCAGCCTTTAAGCAGAACTACAAGTGAAGGGCTGTCAGCTTTGGGAATATGCCTCCATCTCGTCACAATATCTGAAGGGCATCTTCTACCTACATTGTGCATGGAAGACGGATGGTTCCTCTCCCATTTTTCTCTCGTTCCTTCCCAACAATATTTTACCATGGTGACTTACAAAGGCCTAACTTGGGGCAGGGTATGGACCTCCTTGGCCCTTGTTCGAGGAGGGATCCAAGGCCAAGTCCGAGCCTGGCGCTTCCTTGCGGCTGGGTCGGACTCCGGCGCTCCCTCCCACGCAACCCGAGCATCCATCTTCCTGTCGCTTTGGTTTTGAGTCCCAGTTAACTCCATCAGTTTGTTCTGTTCAAAATGTCAGCTCAATGCTACGTCTCTGTTTTAACACTTGACAAGGTGCGGGGGTGGGATTGGACACGCTGGCGGCTTTCCAGCGGCATCCTCGCTGTGACCATTTTGGAAATCTGAGGGATGCAGGGAGAGACGGAGGGAGAAAGAAAGAGAGAGAGAGAACTATATCACCGTTAGGTGCTCAATTCCCTTCCCAAAAGAGATACAGTGAGCCCTTGGACATCCCTATATAAAATGGCAAACAACCGAAGACAGCCAGTCTGGGAAATGTCGAGAGGCGAAGACAGCATGGCAACACAACAGCTCAGCGTTGGGCAAAAGTTCTGCTTTTCACCATTTTTTTCTAAACATTTTTCTAGCTCTGGTTGTAGTGGTTGGTCGAACCTGTATATGCAGAACCAACAGATGTGGAGGACCAATAGTGTTTTCATTGACTTGAATGAAAATCAAGCAGAGTCTTGTGGGACCTTGACGTTGAAGTGGGTCTACTGTGTCCGAAACCGTCATTGAGTAAAACTGTGCAAATATAAGAACGGGGACCCATGGCTTGACAGTGGTCTACGTCAAAGGGATCTAGGGTCTCAATTGACCCAAGAAGCAACATCTCAAGAAGGTGCAGGAGTCTCATTTGTTGGAAGACCCAAACCAAGGGGTTCGGATAACAAGTAAGGAGACTTTGATGAAGCATGAGGAAGATCTCAGGACTGCTTAACTGGAATCTGTCCTTGGTCAAGGGGTCAGGCTGTGTATACTTTGAGTTCTATGACCCTACTGCTCTACATTATTGTGGGAGACCTGTTTCCATGACCAGCCTAGTAGCGGCGTCAAGCCCCATGACATTTCGTTCTTATTTCCACCTGTTTTCTCCGTCCGCCATGCATCCTTCGTTTCATAAGCCCCCATCCTCCGTTCCTCTTCCCACCCTCATCCCAATCCCCCCCCCAAACTAAAAGGCCTTGTGCTTTAGCCTTTTCTGGTGACATTTCAAATGCATGGAAGATAACAATTGGATGGAAGCCCTCCAGAACACAGAGTCTTGCCCTGAGAACGCGTAGGATCCGGACCACCATCATCCACTTTGCCTAATGGAGTTGGCAATCCCACCTTCAGAAGGAGTGGGTCGATCCATTTGTTTCGGCTCCATGTCACTTTTGCCGGCAATCGTTCGCCAACCCATTCCATTCCCACATCAAGGTGCACTTTAAAAAATAATCCTCGTGACAATTTGCATTTAAATGCACATTTAAATACAAAGTTTGCCTCCGTTTCAGTTCTGTCATTCTCCTCTCGGCATTTAGTCTCATTGTGTCTGAAGATAGAGATTTTTATACTCATTGTACCTTAAAAATATTCATTTGGATACACATTGTAGACTCAAATAAACACTTTCTATGCACATTTTGTCTTTTTTTTAAAAGCCGCAAGCTGCGTCACGGAAGTCAGATCGGCAGTTAAAAAAAACAACAACAACTTTATTTAACTTGTTAATGTATCAGTCCCGTCCCTCCAGAAGGACCTTGTCGACTCCAAGATCTAGAAATCCCAAATTAGCCCATTGAGAGAGGGAGAGCAGAGCCAGGCAGGGAGAGCGTTCCCGAGGGAACACCAACTGGCAAGATCTCAGAAGTCCTATTTGTGGAATAATTAATTCCCTTCTGATCATCTGCTTTGCGAAACATTGGCTGGCAGGAGTTAATCAGGCAGAGGGCAGGAATCCTTTCTCTGCCTTAATGAGTATTGAGGGACGACACGCATCTGTTTATGCCCTACACTTGGCGTTGGCCTTGGCAGTCGGAACAGTGAATGGTCCCCATAATCGGCATTCTGATTCTTGATTCAAAAAGGGGGCCATCAAACTCATCTCCTTTCACTCCCACCCTCCTCAGTCTTGCATCTATTCATCTGAGCACCACGGTGTTTACTCTTTGTCAGGAAGATTGGCATGGCTGCAGGTCGAGTCAGAGCAATGTATCTACCTGGAACTTCAAATCCTCAGAAGAGTGGCGTTCTCTTCGTCCCACCACTTTCCCAGGCATGTATGTCAGGGACGCAAAGTGGGGTTCCAGCTCCTTAATAATAATAATAATAATAATAATAATAATTATTATTATTATTATTATTATTTTATTTTTGTACCCCGCCACCATCTCCCCAGAGGGACTCGGGGCGGCTTACAGATATAAAACCAACATACAATAATATCAAATACAAAAACACACAAATAAATGTAAAAGGCATTAAAAATCACAATCATTATAAAACACTTGAGAAACACAGCAATAAAAACATAAAATGAGCTGGGCAAAGTGCACTGAGTGGAACTTGTAAACAAGAAGGAAGTTAAGGTGCTTCTGTCTTTATTGCTTAGAACTGATAATAGCACCCATTGGAACTTGTTGAGAAGTGGGGTTCTAGGTTCTTCTGCATTGGCCAGTAATGATAATAGCACCATCTCCAAGTGAGGTTCTAGGTTCCTCTGCATTGGCCAGGAGCAATACTGCACATCTCAACTTGTTGAGAAGATGGGTTCTTTGTTCTTCTACATTGGCCAGGAATGATACTACTCATCTCCACTTTCTGAGAAGCGGGGTTCTAGGTTCTACTACGTTGGCTAAGAATGATGATAGCACCATATCCAAGTGGGCTTCTAGGTTCCTCTACACTGGCCAGGAGCAATACTGCACATCTCAACTTGTTGAGAAGATGGATTCTTGGTTCTTCTACATTGGCCAGGAATGATACTACTCATCTCCACTTTCTGAGAAGCGGGGTTCTAGGTTCTACTACGTTGGCTAAGAATGATGATAGCACCATATCCAAGTGGGCTTCTAGGTTCCTCTACACTGGCCAGGAGCAATACTGCACATCTCAACTTGTTGAGAAGATGGATTCTTGGTTCTTCTACATTGGCCAGGAATGATACCACTCATCTCCACTTGCTGAGAAGTGGGGTTCTAGGTTCTTCTACACTGGCAATATGGAATGACAATAGCACCAATCCCCCCTTGTTGAGAATGCTGGTGCTTGGTGCCCCTATAAGTGTCAAGAAATATTACCAGCTCTCTTCTGCTTTATTAATGTTTGGAGGACCCAATTGACAGGTCGGAGGTGGTGCAGTTGGAGGAACCAATTAATTAAAATCTATGGTCAGAGTATTATATTTTGACCAAGTCCAAGATCAATCAGCCATGAGGTGACTTGGAAAAGAGCTGGTCTTCATTGTCTCCAGAAAGTGCCATTCTGGGGTTCAGACATTCCTCACGACTTGGGAGAGGGAGCTGAATGCCCATGCGTTGATCTCCGTGACATAGGTTGGTATCAGTGATCTAAAGAAAAGGAGAGATTAAGGGTATGAGGTTATAAGAGGCGCAGAAGGGAAAGCGAACGAAAGGGTTGGGTGGATGAGAAATGGGTTTTTCAAAAAGCCACACATCTTGCTCCATCCTCTCTCAAGCTCAAGATTTGCTTAAGCCTGATTTGAGTAGCCACCGATGACATTTTTCAGCTTCCTTCTGATGAGCCTTTCTGCATCACTTCAAGCTTTAAGGAACCATTAAAAGTTAATGTCGCCGTTAACATTTCCCCCCTTCTAATGTAATTGAATTAGATTTTGAAAAGCTTATTCGCGATTAACTAAATGCATGGATGTTTTTCTACTAACTTGCCCATCTCTCATCTGCCATGACTTTTGGATGCTTCTGCATGGAAGAAGAAGAGGAGGGTCACAATGTCAAAGAGCAACTTCATAAATGAGGGTCCCAAGTTGACCCCCAAATGGTGTTGTTTCTGCAACAAAGGGCTCCTGAAACTTAGGCGAGTCCAAGGATTTTGCTCAAAGAACCCAGAAGAATGCCTAGTGTGATGTTCTCGGCAGCTAACCCATATGTTTCTCTTAGATCCTCTGCACCAAGGAAGAGGGAGGGAAGCTGATGAGAATTCTGCCTGTCCTTGAGCTGCTTCCATTATGAAGAAAAGATTGCACAAAAGGCTATTGTGCTGCAAGGCAGAGAAATGGGCTGTGAAAGCATCAGGGTTGTAGCAGCAAAAGGAAATTCTAATAATAGGAGAATCTATGTGGGAAGCTGCCGGAGCGGCGGCAAGTAAATAAGTTGGGACAAAAGGACGGTGAATAACAGAGCTGCTTGCCACCACTTCTTCGGTACTTGCGGCTTGTCTGTCAATGGAGGAAGTAACCAAGCAACTTGGAGAGGTGCGGCGGATGGAGCAAAGGAGCCAAACGCAGGGGGCTCACCAGTCCTGCAGAAAGATGGGACCTCCCTAAAGAACTTAGTGATTTCTAACCAGAATGTTATATGTGGTTTATGGCGGCACACACCCTGGTTCTACCAGAATGAATATTTTTTTTGGCGGCATTGCGAAAACAGGCATCCAGTACCTCCTTGTGCAATTCCTTGTACAATCCCGGATGCAGTCCCTGGGGTGCTCACCTCAGGCCCTCCTCATTTACCCTGTCTTCTTGGCATAAGGACACGGAGGCCCACAGCAGCTGAGAGCTATCTGGAGTGCTCTCAGCCACAGCGTGCCTCGCCCTCCTCCCGACATAAGGACGGTCCGAGTGGCCCCATCCTTATGCCGGGAGGACTGCTCAAGGAAGGCACATGGTTCCTCAGGAGCACTCTCAGCCACACCTGTCCTGCCTTCCTCCTGCCATAATGCCTAGATGATAGCCTGAGGGTCGGGGCAGTCTCCACGTGTCCCACCTTCCTCCCGACATGCTGTGAGGACAACCCGAGGGTGAGCCAAGCCCTGCCCTGCCCTCTCCTGGCCCTGCCCTCTCCCGGGCCCTATTTTTCATAGGCCCACACCCACCAAATGTGCAACCCCAAGGCAACAAAGTTTGCCCATGTCTGAGACAGACTCAAGTACGGACAAGAAAACACCAATTGATCCTTGAGATGAGTTGCACCAAAGCAGATTGGGGCCGAGGATGCAACTCAGGCCATGGATCAGTTTGTGACTTTCTCTCCCAAAATGCAGATTGTCTCCAAAGCGGGAGCCCATAAAGTCACCAAAACGACCCTATTTTCCAAACAGTGTAGGCTATCCAGCTCAGAATTCCTATTGCCTCTGGTACAAGGATCTATAGGATATGACTTTAGTGTCCCCCCCCCACCAAGTAGTATTTTGCCAGAAGAAATATGACACAGAAAAGACTTAAATCCCCCTTCCCCCTTGGTGGCCAATATAAATGCCATAACATGTGGTGTCGGTCGTAAAGTTTAAATGCAGAAATCATTGCTTCTCCGGCTCTCGGACTGTGAAATGCCGAAGCGTTGAAAGACCTGACTCGTAATTGTGTCTGGGATTAAAACAAAGAGTCTTCTCCTCCTTTTTTTAACGGCAAGAAATAAATCACCCAAGAGGGCAATCCTGGGCTGAGACTTCTTGTATCCTGACACTCTCTTTTATACAGTCTTGGCTATTTTTAACCTTCCTGGGATGGACCGGTGTGGGTTTTGGCATGCCGTTGTTCACCCCTATGTGCTGTCGTGCCCCAAGAACCAAAGAGTAGTGAGGTGGACAATGGGGTTTGCCTTCCAACAGTTTCATCAATAGAAATGCCCATTGCTCTTTGGTTCTGGAGCACGTTGCTTGGGAAATGCATTTTGGCTATACTTCAAAAGTATATGTTATGGACTACAACTCCATGGTGCCATCACTCAGTATGTAGATGTGTCCTCAGTCCTTGCTCTTTTGGTTAGTCTCTAAAGTGCCCCAAGATCTCTTGGCATACTCAACCTAGATGATGCTCTCCTATCAAGAACCTCACTCCTGTGAGTCAACACGAGTCAACACGAGTCAACACTGCGATGCACTGGCTTAAAAAGCCAATGTGATTCTAGGCTGCATCAAGAGGAGTCTAGGGTCCAGATGAAGGGAAGTCACAGTCCCATTCTCTTCTGCTTTGGTCAGACCTCGGCAGGAATAATATTATGCCCATTTCTGGCCAATTCAAGGAGGAGATGGTCAAGATGGAAGGTGTCCAGAGAAGGGCCACCAAAATGGTCAAAGGTCTGGAAGCTCAACTTTCTGCGAAGCAGCTTAGAGAGCTGGGCGTCTTCAGAGAAGAGAAGGTGGAGAAGGACCGTGTTTTAAGTATTTGAAAGGACGTCACATTGAGGAGAAAAGAGTAAACTTGTTTTCTGCTGGAGACTAGGATGAAAATGGGAGGAAAAGAGATTACACCTAAACATTAGGAAGAACTTCCTGATATTAAGAGATGTTGGGCCTTGGAGTCTGGTGGAGTCTCCTTTTCTGGAGGTAGAGGCTGGACGGCTATCTGTCAGGAACGCTTTTATGGAAGAAAAAGGCTGGATTGGATGGCTCTTGAGGGTCTCTTCCAGCTCTAAGATTCTATGGACTTCCCCCTCCGCTCTCCATCACTCAGTCGTGACCTTGCCCTGCCTTCTCCCAGGATCAGCTTTTCTGCTGGTTGAGACATCTCCCAATCTTTCAAAGTCTCTTGGAGAGAAGCCATCCATCCTGCCCATCGTTCCCTGCTTGCGAATCCTTGCCAATATTTAACAATCAGGGGACACGCTGCATTTCTTTCCCCATTCTTCGAAGCACGCTCCGTTGGGCTGAACGGTGCCACCCGCGCCCGCCGAGCCTGCTTACAAGTTCCTGCGGTTTTATTCGACAGCCGAGCAAAGGCTGTTTTGCATTATCGCCTCGGCTCGGCTGGACTCCACAGATCATTTGGCAAAAATCTAATCTCTGGACACTTGAGAAATATTGCTGGGTCTCAGGATATCTATTATTTAGTAAGCCTCACGGAGGTCTGGGGAGATTGCCCGGGGCTGTGTAATACTGCTCAATTGCTGGAAATGTCAACAGAGACGAGCGGATGTTGTCTTCTGGAAAAAGGAGGAAAATGGGAAGAATGGGATCTTCTGGCTCCCTGGGAAACTCCTTCTTCAGGGAAGGCAAGTGCCAAATTTCCCGGTAAATCTCTCTGCCTTCCTAAAAGAGGGAAGCTGTCCCAAACCTCTCTTCCATCTTTCATGGTATTCCCTTGTTTTTTGGTCAGGTTCTGATCCACTGTCTTGTTTCCTACTTAGTGCTTTTTCATGGATCTCGCTGTCCCACGCAACAGAGGATGCTGCTCTTGAAAGAGGTTCCTCTCGTCCAAAAAACGACTCCTACTACCAGATGTCTGGGTTTTGCAACCGTCTCTCCATCTGGATGGATTGCTCGAAAGCCCACCACCTTCGGAAACAGTACGTTCTGCTGCCGAACAGCTTGTACCTTCCAGAAACGGTTCCTGATGTCTGGAAGGATTCCTATAGGAAATAGTTGAAGGGGAGACTGGGCCTCAAAGATGTGTGTTGTTGAGGAGCTCCTGGAACTGTGGACAATCATCAATAGCATTTTCAAGGCAGCACTCTCAACCCGAGATTCCTTCCTCCGGTCTGGAAACAAAAGGCCAGACTCTGAGATCTGTTCCTTTATCGTCCTGCCATTTCTCCCGTCCCTCCGCAGCTCCGCCTCGTAAATAAAAGCCGCGCGATCGCAACCCAGTTGTTGTTGTCGGCAGCGGATCCCCCCTCGCGAGTGACAAAGCGCTCCTGGCATCCCAAAACCACGGGAGAGGGGCAAAGTATTATTTTAATAGACTCATCACTTTGGGTTATGGCAGCCACCATCTGCCTCTCCCCGTTAATTACAAAATGCAAAACGGAACATTGTTCCCGGCAGCGCCGTAACCAAGTGAGACAGTGATTTAAAGGCCTGCATCTTTTTCGTAATTCACGGCCTTCTCGCTCGCGATTCTCAGCACAGATTGGGGGGGAGGACGGCATAAATTGTGGACCAAAGGAGTCTCTGGAGCACCTTCCCTGGCCCATCCAGGGGTCTTTTTGCCAACCACGCAAAGCATGCACAGTCTTTGAATCATTTGGAGGGGCCCCCACGATGCCTCACCTGTGTGGATGGTTAACATGCTAAGCTGAGCAAAGAAAAGCCATTTTGACAATGTTAACGGAAATCAATGTGGCTCATTTCTGCCATTTGCAGGTGTATACTTGTGTATAAGTCTACCTAATGTATAAGTCAAGGGCAGGTTTGGGGGCCATCATTATGGCACCGTAGCAGACACTAGAGGGGTTTGGTGCTTCTTTCAGGTTCCCCAAGTCAGACGAAACCTATTTAAAGAAGGAGAGGAAGAACTCACCAAGACCTTTGCTCATGCCAGGCAATAGAGACAGATCTTCAGGTATCCTGAGGCTGCCTTACTTCTTGATTTTGCTGCCGGTTGGCCCAGCAAGGGAACACAGCATCGTTCGATTTCAAAGATCAACCATGCCTTTCAAGCTGCATCAGTCTCTGCCAATGGAGTTCAAGACTTCAGCCTTGTGTTCGAAACCAAGAGCATTAGGGAGCCGCAGCGGGACGTGTCCGAGACGTTCTTCGGGTATCGTTGGCCTTGAGGACTGAGCTGCCCATGCATTTCATTGTGCTGCTGGAATCAGCACTCTCTAACATCTCTCCTTGCCTGCCCTCCTTCCGAGGTCTTGGAAACTCCGCTTCCTTTATTGAACCCATCCATCTTTCGTCTTTCCGGCTGCCTTCCACTTTCCCCGGCATTATTGGCTTTCCCAGTGGGTCACATTTTCTCGTGATGCGTCCGCAGCACAAGAATCTTAACTTCGTCATTTTGGCTCCGAGTGAAAACTCAGTCCTGGTTTTCTCTAAATCCCATTTCTTGGTCCTTTTACCAGGTCACAGGATTCATAAAACCCTTGGCCAGTGTCATGTTCCGAATGAACCCACCTTTCTTCCTCCCTGTCGCTTTTCTTTGCCGTCCCTCTTTCTCGACCAGAAATGTCGTGACCTTAATGATCCAGACTTTATTGAAGAATGTATCTTTACACTTATCTAGTTTCTTCGTGGCTGCCCTTAAAAGCCTTTAGCGTTGTCTGATTTCTTGACTGTAGTGTCCATTTCGGTTCGCAACTGAGCCATGATGGAGAAAATCTACATGAGACCTCTCAAAGAGGGCAGGTGCCTTCTCAAATTACAAATCTCAGGATTCCATTGCATTGAGCCACAGCAGTCCCAACTGTATTCATCCCATCAGAGAGATAGGGTGGCCTATAAATAAAGTTGTTGTTGTTGTTGTTGTTGTTGTTGTTATTATTATTATTATTATTATTATTATTATTATTATCAGATACACAACATGATGAGTACACAGCAAACAAGATCACTCTGCTGGCTTCTGTATTGCATCACACGTCGGATCCTTCCCAAGTGTCTAGGGCTATGTGATGCATCGGTGAATAATGCATGCAGATCTGGGTTGGGTGGCCTTTTGCTGCTGACAGGTGTTAATTTTGTCAGCGCTGATTGTTTTCAAGTGCTGGCCAAGATCTTGAGGCATGGCACCCAGAGTGTGCCGATCACCACGGGGACCACCTTTACTGGCTTGTGCCAGAGTCTTTGCAGTTTGATCTTCAGATCCTCATATCGCATCAGCTTTTGCAGTTGCTTCTTGTCATTTCTGCTGTCACTTGGGATTGCAACATCACAGATCCATATTTTATTAATACTTGATTTTGGTTTATTACTATTATTATTATTATTATTATTATTATTATTATTATTGTATGACATAGCAAACAAAATAGATATGCTGGATTTCATATCACAAAATCACAAGTCGAACACTTCCCAAGTGTCTAGGACTGTGTGATGTATTTTTGGATGATGCACGCAGATACCAGCAGGGTGGCCTTTTGCAGCTGGCAGATCGTGATTTTGTCAATGTCTATTGTTTCCAAATGCTGGCTGAGATCTTTTGGCACAGCACCCAATGTGCCCATCACCACCGGGACCACCTGCACTGGTTTCTGCCAGAGTCTTTGAAGTTCAATCTTGAGGTCCTGATAGCAGCTGAGTTTTTCCTGTTGTATTATTATTATTATTATTATTATTATTATTATTATTATTATTATTATTATTATTATATTATGACACAGCAAACAAGATAGATATGCTGGATTTCATAATAAATTATTATTATTATTATTATTATTATTATTATTATTATTATTATTATTATTATTATTATTTGACAATGCCGATGCACTCTTCGACTCCAACGTCCCATCCCGAACTACAAATCCCAGGCTGTAGAACAGAACCATGGCCATTCAAGGCACGTACCCCCCCCCCCCCCACCAAACTGTTGAAGAAACTTTTCCCGGCAATGACACTAAAAGGGACTTCCGTCAAGAAAGCCACCCTCCGCTGCTCGCCAATTTGCAAATCAGTCCTCGCCGCTTGCCTAATGAATTCCGTCTGATTATCATGTTGGTTTCAAAAGGCTGACAATTCCTGGGGGAGTCACCTTGAGCTCTCCAAAGTCAACGCTCCGCGAGGGGAGGGGAGGGGAGGCAAGCCGAGGTGCCATGCTGATTGCCGTGCCTGATTGGCAATTAATGCCAGGGCTCTTTCGGTGCCAGGCGTTCTCAGCGGGGGAACAGAGTCCTTGGCAGATTGGCAGGGGCTTTTGGGAACGCCCCCACCCTGAATGTGTCTTTTGACATAGGGAAACACGTATGAGATACCCGATATGAAGACGCCCCCACAAATCATCCAAACGGAGACCACATCTGGCTGGTCTTTGGAATGATACACTGGCCCGTTCACACTCATATAATAATAGTCGTCATAATACAGAGTTCCCTCACTTATTGCGAGGGTTACGTTCCAGGACCACCTGTGAAAAGTGAAAATCCGCAAAGTAGGGACACTATATTTTGTGTTGTTTACAATCTCACTGATGCTGTCCGACTGTGTCATTTACAATCTCACGAAGCTGCTTCAGCCTCCTTTTCTCTCCCTTCGGCTTCTAATTCCTTCCTTCCTTGGGCTTCTCCTTAGGAAAGGAGAAAGAGAGAGGAAGGAAGGAAAAATCATAGTTTTGTATGGTTTATGATATTATTTTAGTGTTTATTGAAAAACAATGAAACAGCGAATCTGTGAAAAGTGAACCGCAAAATAGTGAGGGAACACTGTACTAACACTAATTTTATTTGGTACCCTTCTCACCGTGCGGCTCAAGGCAGGAATACGATGCAGTTAAACAGCTGGATAAAACACAATACCATCTAATTACATACATTCAAATGCATAGGACTATATAGTCATGGCACCAGCTTCCACTTCCATCGTGATGGTTCCCTCCTGGGATTTGTAGTCCAGGTATGGGATACATAGTGAGTGCCTCACCAGTCCAGGATTCCGTCAATGCTTTGCATAGTTGCTGGCTGCGTTCCGTGGAAAACTTTGAAATGTATTTATTTTAAAAAGCCCTGAGTTTAAATCGATAGCTTTTCCTCTTTCCAAAAGCAACAGATGCCGGCTGGCGGAGGATGCTGTCAGAATGAAAAATACAAGGTTTCCTCCGGCCTTCGAGATCCCCATCGGTGCTGGTTGGAGATGATTGATCCCATTTCGTCTTTGGGAAGTCGGGGGGAACGGCGCTGCTTAGGACTCCGATTCGCGCCCCAAAGACACAAGGGAGGCTCTGCAACTTGGTGCAAAAGCAGTACAATTTCCAACGTTCATCATATAGAAGAGGACCCGAACTGTCACTGTTCTGAAACAAGGGTGCGTGGTCGACTCCCTCACTTGCTCTCAAACATGGGTAGGCAGATCTCCGGAAAGAAAACAAGCTTCATGGGGATGACGCTCAACAATTTTCACTGGAAAGCATGGGCTGAGATGCAACATTGAGAAGACCCAGACCAGAGCGACTTGATGGACTTCTGGGACCAACTACTCTGCTTCCACACCTTGGGCGGAATGAAGATGCTCCAACTGGCCAACTGTTTCTGAAGGTGTCAATCATAGAGTTGGAAGAGACCTCAAGGGCCGTCCAGTTCAACCACATTCAGCAATGCAATGTCTTCATAACTCGAGATGCCTTTGGTACCAAATGTAAAGCCTTAGGAAATGCCCTTCCCAAAAAGGCCCGCCTGGCCTCTTTCTTTCAGTATCAAATGCAATGGCCGTTTCTAGAAATTCAATTGATTCCATGGGATTGCTTGTTTGGACGAAGAATGGGCCCGAGTCCTATACATTTACTGATACATTGAGCACTTTTCTATCATTCGAAGATAACACTGAACAACATTATACTTGCATCCATAGGCACGTCATTCTCAGCTTGGCATCAAGATACACTTATGTTCCCTAACTGTGGGCGTCACATGGATCAAATGCTTAACTTAATGCAGTGGGGAGTTTCCATTCCTGGTTAGATCTTCGGTCTAAAGAAATATGTGACTGATAGATGTTCTCTCTCTCTCTCTCTCTCTCTCTCTCTCTCTCTCTCTCTCTCTCTCTCTCTCTCAGGAGTGCATTTGGGGTTCCATCCATTCCACAAGATGTTCAGGAGTATTGGTTTCTCCTCCTTTGCCCCATTGCAATGTACTACAGATCTCTCTCCCTCTCTCCTTTTTGAACAGCGCTGTAAAATGTACCACTTTTTTTCTGCCAGCGATGGAGTTTGATGTGTCAGTTGCTCCAGTAAGCAGAACTAATCTGGACAGATGAGGTGCCATTTTCATAAGTCACGCTGAGCTGCGTTTTTCGGGCCAATTAAGCCCCGGGAAATCTCTCGAGACAGGGTCTTTCCAGGGCGGGTTGAGGTGGCCGGGATTGGGAGAATGGGGCCGAAAGGGTGGCTGTTCCGTGAGTGAGGCAAGATTTACGTAAGAATGAAGGAGACCCATCACAAAATGGTGCAACGTGGAACAACACTTTGGGGAGATTATCTCACAATGCTGTTAAAGCACTGCTACCTGTGGCTGCCTCCTGTGAAATCTTGGGATTTACAAAATTCTCAGCCAGAGAGGTCTTGGGCCTCACTAAACTACAAACCACAGGTGGCGGCTGTAAGATTTCAAGTGGAATAGCAATGCTTTAACAGTGTCGTGCAATAATCTCCTAGGATTCCCAAACACTTTCTGAATTCAAGCTTGTAGGAAAAGCCTACTTTTCAGTGTGACACTATCACCCTGCCGTTATTAAGGGATTGGAAAAATATGTATTTTTTCTCCATTTTGCCCAAGCTGCCTCTGCGGCTCACACAGCCCACGCAAAGTCTTCCTTGCGTCGCCGTCTGCTCGAGGGGAGGAACGGACGTGCGAGGAAAGCCCTCAAGCAAGACGGCGTCATCTTCAGCGCGCCGTCTGTTTTGGCACACCACGATTCCCAGTCTCGTCTCTCGTGGGCAGCCCCATCTTATCTCCACAAGATGTTAACCATCAAAACAAATAAATAGATCACACCCGGCACGCAAGCTGCACCAGGGATGTTGATTTCATATAATGCACCATTTATTTTCAATTATCCCGGCATTTCCCCGTCCTCCTTCCCGCCGCCCCCTTCGACGGCATTCCCTCCGACATTGTCGGCAGAGTCAGGAGCGGAAAGTTTGCGGAGTTGCAGAACAAGGGTGGCAGGCGCTGTCTCGGGGAAAGGAAAAGTGCTGAAAGGCGAGGCGGCACAGATTTGAACACAAAGATTATTAAAATATCACCAAGAGGGCTTCCTTGCCATGATTCTGCTTTTGAGGTCTTTCCGTTCTTGCAGAACTTCAGTGTGTATATGTGCCTCCAAGCCACCACTTAACTTATGGTGACCCCATGGACTTCACAGGGTTTTCTTAGGCAAGCAATCCTCAAAGGTAGCTTTATCCATTCCTTCCAGCATTTGGTATTAGTTGGTGGTCTTCCAGCCCTGTACTAAGCCGGGCTGACTGGGCTTAGATTCCAAGAAGAGACAGGATCTGGTGCCTTTAGGGTATTGAGGCAATTCCTATTCATCTCCCTGAATTTGCCTTCAGGTCTCCTATGGACTTAGGGTGACCCCATGAATTTCAGAGGAACTTCTTTGTCAAAGAGTCCTCAGCGACCTCTGAAATTGAGCTGAAAACACATCAAGTCTTTCTGGACTTGAGGATGGCTTTTCTTTTTTAATCCTCAATCTATCACAGTGCAAAAAAATACCTTTCTCTATGTTTTGGAAGTTCTAACCTACAGCGTTTCAGAAAAGGTTGAAGGCCAGGTGTTATATGTGTGTGCCTTTAAGCCACCTGTTGATTTATGATGACCCCATTAATTTTCATAGGGTTTTCTTCGACAAGGAACACTCAGAGATGGTTCAGACAGGTCCTGCCTCTGGAATGACACCTGCAGGACCTGGTGTCCATTGGTGGTCTCCCATCCACGCAACCACAGTGTAGATGATCTATATCCCACTGCCTCTCCAACTATGGGAGCAGGTGGGTGTCATGAGGTCAGCTGGGTGGCATGGGGCGGAGCACAGTCAGGCGGAGGAGACAAACAGGAGAAGGGAGCTCAGGGATGCGGACAAACCTCAACACGTGCTAATTATTTCTGGGATAATCGGCGCAGACAGATAAGGTTTTCATTTAATAAACCGTAGGGGTGGCAACCCTCCGTGCCAAGCGAGATCTGCAAATTAACAAAGACAACCAGACAGCGCCACGTTGGGCAGAGGGCCCAATTAGCGGAGGGACACGCGGAGGTGGGCAACCACGATGCCAACACAAGAGGTGCTAATTAGAGCCTCCGTCGGCCTCGAAATGGCCCCCCGCTCCTCGGGCTAGTTCATAATTCTTGACATATTGGAAATGCAATCATTTCATATACAGCCCCCTCTCTTTCTTCCTCTCATTTCTCTCTCTCTCTCAAACAGGCCCTATCGGTACAGATTTAATTGGAAAGCGATAAACCGGAAAAGTCAGAGGCGTTGGGGATTGGGGTAAGCGGGCCTACAGATATCTTCCCAGCTGGTAGAAAGGCAGAAGTGTTTATATATAGCACAAGACTCCTTCGGTGTGCCTTCCAATGTATTGCACAGTCAGGAAAGTCTGTTGAGGCAGGCAATGTTCTAGCCCTCCAAAGAGAATATTGGAATCGCCTACCAATGAAATGGTCACACCGGAAACAAAAGAGGCTATTCAATGGGGATGGAAATGCAGGGCAATGTTGTCACACAATGTCATGTCAGAAGCAATGATCAAGCAAGGCATGAATCCAATGCTATTGTGGATTGCAACAGTTGTGTAATAAAGTCCTCAGTGGGGCACACTTTCCCCCACTCCGCTTGAGACATCTTTGGCAAACTAGCTGGCCCAAAAGGCACGTTGGAATTCACGAACCACGAGAAACAGCATAATCCAGCATAATCGTGGATCAAAACTATCGTGCGATAAAGTCCTCGGTGGGCCCCACTTTCCCTTGCTTCACTTGAGACATCTTTGGTGAACTAAGGGATGAATTTAACTATACATGCATTTTAAATTTTATAATTCATGGTTTAATAGAGTCTAATTAAAGTTTTAATTGATGTGGCACTGTTTTATTGTTTATTAATATGTTGTTGTTTTATTGAATATATTTTGGGCAATGTAATTTGCCGACTTTTGTAAGCCGCCCTGAGTCCCTCCGGGTGAGACGGGAGGGGTAAAAATGATGTAAATAAATAAATAAATAAACTAATTGGCATATTTGGAGCTACATCAACCACAAGGAACCTGAAGTCCAGTATCACTTTCTCAAATGACTGTACTGGGCACTGAAAATTCGCGATTTTGTTGCAACGGCATGAAAAATTTGCCCGATGGTGACCATTATCTTGGGAAGCACATCACAAACTAGGTCCCAGAATCATCCCAAAAGCAACTAGGATCCCTCCAAATGAATCATTTGCTTTTACTGGTCGACGGAAAAGAGGCGGATGGATGAAAGGGATCGGCGCAATACCGCACCAAGTTTTTCAAAGCCAAGAACCACAGCCGGCGGAAAGTTTTGCCTTTTCATGATCCACGGGCTGTTAATTATCTAAACACGGGTCCCTCGGAGCTGCCTGACTGAAGATTAATTAGTTTTCAAAATAATAGCTAAATGGATGCCAGGGAGGGGGAAAAAAGGCAGACGGGGGCTTTGCAATAATGGCAGAAAATGAGGCGGCCTGTTTCTTCCGTTCTCTGCGCGGGACTCCCGAGGAGATTTGTCTCTGCTGTTTTGGGGGAGAGCGGTCATTAATCACACAGGCAGATGGCCCTTCCCAAAGTCTGGACCGCTCTGGAGGAGATGAAAAACCTCTCACGGATGAAAGGGGAACGCAACAGATTCCGCTCCACAGATTGCGGTGAGGGGGGGGGAAGCCTTTCCGCCTCTTCACCGGAACGAGATGCAAGCGAGGTGGGCTTTCGAGGGCGTCATACTTCCAAAGCATCTCCCATGCGTTGGGAACAAACAAACCCAGCTCCGACATGAGCTCATCTGGTAGACAAGTGGCTTATCGTTTATTTACATATATATGTTTTGTTGCTCATTCTTTAGTGGAAAAAGTGAAGCATAACTGCGATCAATATAGAAAGGCAGGCCCTCTAGAAAGGCATGACACCAAAGGAAAAAGTGACGAGGAGGGAGGAAGAGTTGTGTCTATTTACTGGATTTATATTTCAGCTTTCTCCCAATATGTGTCTTACAGGTTGCAAGGAAATAGATAAAACAATAGAAATTGTGGCATTGAATGTTTGCCGTTTATATGTATGTTAACCGCCCTGAGTCTCTCTGGGGAGACAGGGCGATCTAGAAATAAAGTTTGATTTATTTATTAAATAATATTAATTATTATTATTATTATTATTTAATAAATAAATCAAACTTTAATAGTTTAATGATTTAATAATTATTATTATTGACACAACGACGTTGTATGACACAGCAAACAAAATAGATATGCTGGATTTCGTATCACAAAACCACAAGTCGAACACTTCCCAAGTGTCTAGGACTGTGTGATTATTATTATTATTATTATTATTATTATTATTATTATTGACACAACGACGTTGTATGACACAGCAAACAAGATAGATATGCTGGATTTCGTATCACAAAACCACAAGTCGAACACTTCCCAAATGTCTAGGACTGTGTGATGTATTATTATTATTATTATTATTATTATTATTATTATTGACACAACAACGTTGTATGACACAGCAAACAAGATAGATATGCTGGATTTCATTTCACAAAATCACAAGTCGAACACTTCCCAAGTGTCTAGGACTGTGTGATTTATTATTATTATTATTATTATTATTATTATTATTATTATTATTATTATTATTGTATGCCACAGCAAACAAGATAGATATGCTGGATTTCGTATCACAAAATCACAAGTCGAACACTTCCCAAGTGTCTAGGACTGTGTGATGTATTTTCGGATGATGCGTTCAGATCCCAGCAGGGTGGCCTTTTGCAGTTGGCAGATCGTGATTTTGTCAATGTCTATTGTTTCCAAATGCCGGCTGAGATCTTTTGGCACGGAACCCAGTGTGCCCATCACCACCGGGACCACCTGCACTGGTTTCTTTATTATTATTATTATTATTATTATTATTATTATTATTATTATTATTATTATTATTATTACACTGTGTGGGACACAAGTATAAGAAGCATTTCATACTCAACCCAAGAAAACAATACTATGGATGTATCCACCAAGACAGTTTTGTTTATCCACATCGGACAAAGAGATCCCCTCTAGGCATTTTCTAGGTCCTCCAGCACACGTCCATAGCATCTGCAGGATGAGAGCCCTTCATTTCAGTCAGATTTGCAATAATCCACAGTTTCACCATGGGCAGGAAGGAGCAAATGGCTCAACACAGTCTACTTCCACATGCCCAACTACTGCGTGACACCGAACCATGTAAGATTGCATTTAAGCCTCACACGTCCTTTGTCTCTTCTTCCAGCACAATCGCTGTTCTCTTCTCAGCAGAGAATGTCAAGATGTTTTGAAACACGGGTCAAAATGCTCGCTTCTGTTTCACATCACCTGAACTACCTTGCCACCTACACACATGCGAGTGTGCAATAAAAAGGAGTCTTTTTGGGCAGTAATGCACTATATTTCGTGCCCAAGTGTCAAGCTTGGCATCGGCTTGCCCTTTTTCCCGACGAGCAGAGGGGATCCGGAAACCGTATTCCTGTCGACTTCTTTTTGAAAAAGGAGGGGGGGGGGGAAAGCTAGCAAACAGATCAGAGTGGGGTGTGGAGAGGAGATAAGGGAATCAAGCTCCTCCAGCAGGCCTCTTATTAAAGCCGGGCTGGCGGAGAGATGCTATCGCACTGGCGAGATATCAACCAGTTTATCCTTGACTGCAACTTGAATTGAAGCCAATTAAGTGGGGAGCAAGATAATCAGGCCCTCCGCCAACCGAGTCGACGGAAGACTGGTCGGAAAGACGGGATTTTTTCCAAAATGGAGGGGTTTGGAGGCAGCCTAAGCCGTTCAGGATGGGAGAACGCCCTTCGGAGCAGAGCCCTGCAAACGGGTGGCATGGCGTTGGATCGTTTTGCCCCAATGGTGACAAAAGAGAAAGAGACGTTGGATACTGATCTGTCGGTTCCTGTTTTGGCTCAGCGAGCTCAACATGTGCCTCTCCTTCCTCACAACTCTTTGCGGTAGGAGCGGGAGGCACGTGATGAGAAAAAAAGGCCTAAGTATTAAGGCTAAGTGAAGATTTGAAGCTGGATCTTCCAAATCCTAGACCATTAACACAGTTGCCACACTCTCCTGGCATTGGGTTCCTATGTCCATCATTTTTCTCATCTGCAGCTACTAACAGCATCTACAAGCCGACACCATTCAGAATAGAGAGAATTTGAAGCTTCAGGACCTTGGAGAACTCCACTGCCTTTGGAAAGGGGGCTTGCGTGTGCCAACAGATTGATTATCATAATGTACTAAAGTTGAATGAAAAGTAATGCCTCCACCTTCGTTACTTGGGTTTGGACGGGAATATTTTAATAAATCAAATGCAGAAATAATCCTTAGAATGTGCTCTTTAATTACCACTATTCACTTTTCCACATCATCACCAGACAACTGGATACATTTCTGCCAAAGATGAACAAGTTTTCTGAAGCCGTCCCGGAAGAAGTTGACACTCTGTTTCTGCAACCGGTGTCTCACCGTACCCAGCGTGCGCAGATCTTCCGATAGCCAAACAAAGCAATAATGTGACCCACATGTTCTTGTGAAATGCCGATGATGCTTGAAATTTCTCTTTGAGGGATACGACAATCGTCCTGAATCAATCTGTCCACCTTTTGCTTGTGTAACTTGGTGGTTGTTGTCACAGGACGTCCAACTCTTTGTTTGTCATGCAAGTCGGATGTTCCCACCTCAACATCTTTAAACCTTCTTGCCCAATAATGCACAGGACTCACATCAACACAATCACCATAAACAGTTGCATTCTCTGAGGAATCTCCTTTGGGGTAACACCTTCTGCTGTCAAGAATTCAGTGGCTGCATGTTGCTTAAGTCATATTGACCGACCGTCTGCACAGGGTTCCATACTTTGCACTTTAACAACACAACCGTTCAATGCTAAGGCTTCCCCGTCTGCGCAGGGTTCCATACTTCGCACTTTAACAACACAACCGTTCAATGCTAAGGCTTCCCCGTCTGCGCAGGGTTCCATACTTTGCACTTTAACAACACAACCATTCAATGCTAAGGCTTCTCCGTCTGCGCAGGGTTCTATACTTCGCACTTTAACAACACAACCATTCAATGCTAAGGCTTCTCCGTCTGCGCAGGGTTCCATACTTTGCACTTTAACAACACAACCGTTCAATGCTAAGGCTTCCCCGTCTGCGCAGGGTTCCATACTTTGCACTTTAACAACACAACCATTCAATGCTAAGGCTTCTCCGTCTGCGCAGGGTTCTATACTTCGCACTTTAACAACACAACCATTCAATGCTAAGGCTTCTCCGTCTGCGCAGGGTTCCATACTTTGCACTTTAACAACACAACCGTTCAATGCTAAGGCTTCCCCGTCTGTGCAGGGCTCCATACTTTGCACTTTAACAACACAACTGTTCAATGCTAAGGCTTCCCTCCAAATGGAACTGTAGAGGAGAGTCTACTGAACAAGCCAGGACCTGTTGCAGACCAGGACTTCCATCTCTTGAGGAGTTACGAAGGTGGAGCATTACTTTTCATTCAGGGTTGAAATGAGTCTCTTAACAAGGCGATCGCCCAAGATGGGATGGTGTGGGAATGGGCCAAAAAGGACCTGGGGATTCCAAGGAGCAGCCAATAGAGACTCCGGCAAACTTGTTGGCACTCACCCTTCCTTCTGTCCCAACGTCTTCCCAGCAATGGGAAGGAACAGGACCAGTTCTGGTGAACAGGAACGGATTCAAAGCCAACTCCAACTCCCGCTGAGATCTCCTTTTCCCTCCTCTAAGTGTTCCTTTTCAGCTGCTTTGTATTCCAGCTTCAAAAGGCCTTTCAACTGCCTCCGAGGCAGCCGAGCACCCCGACACCGTGACAAGCACGGACCCCTTCAGCGACAAGAATCTCGTTACCTGCGCACAAGGGAGCTTTCATCTTTGGAAATGAGTTCTGTGTAGAGAACGAACCGATCCCAATGAAAAAGGGCACCGTTTCGCTCGGGGAACGGAAAACTTGAGCCTTAGAGGTGCTTTTCGGAAATCTCCCCAACAGACCCCACATTGTCGTTTTCCTTCTGTTTTGGTGAAAATCAATGGACACTTCACCACTGGAGTTTTTGGTTCAATCTAAGAGTGTTGGAAGGTAATTATTACCCATTCTGCTTATAAGGTGAAACCAGGGAAATTCTAGTAAAGAATTCTTTTCTTGGGGTTAAGGGTTGAGAAGGAGAAGTCCTAGGTGGGGCAGGATGGAGGACCGAGGGCTTCCCTTCCAAGAAGTAAGATCAGTTGCCCTTGGATGGGCTCCCCAACCCAAGGGAACGTGGTGGACACCCTCCTGTACATAGCAAGCATCTCCAAATGGTTTTCCTCCCTGCCGGGGACAGCATTTCCTATTGCATTTAAGTGGCACAGATTGGGAGAAAATGCCAATTGTCCGTCGCCAAACAATTTCCTGACATTTGAGGATCTCTTCATATGCACGGGAGGCTACCGACCTCCCAACAAAAGAAGAATGGGTTTTTTAAAAGGGGTTTGAAACAGCGGAGAGGGACAAATGGTCTCCTTTGATCAAAGAGAAAAATCTTTGGACAATTTCCCTGAAAAGACCGGGAAGCGTTTTTATCCGACATCAAGAAAGAAAGAAAGACAGAAGAACAACACTCGGGGGATTCGGAGACAGAGTTGCACTGTTTTGGGGGGGGGGGGGTTTGGCAGAAGTTTAAATCTTAGTTAAGTAGGAATGAGAAGTTGATGGCAGGGCTTTATAGACGCCTTCGACTGGTGGGCGGAAAGTCCATTTTAATCTTATGTCTGTGCTTTAATGGTCTATGTATTTTAACTGTGCTGTGTCCTGCCTTGGGGAGAGGCGGGTTACAAATAGATAATAATAATAATAATAATAATAATAATAATAATAATAATAATAATAATAATAATAATGTGATTTTGTGATCCAAAATCCAGCAAGTAGATCTCGTTTGCTGTGCCATGCTGTGTCTTTGTGTCGACAACAACAACAATAATAATAATAATAATAATGTGATTTTGTGATCCAAAATCCAGCAAGTAGATCTCGTTTGCTGTGCCATGCTGTGTCTTTGTGTCGACAATAATAATAATAATAATAATAATAATAATAATAATAATAATAATAATAATAAGGTAAAGGTATAGGTTTCCTCTGACGTTAGGTCCAGTCATGTCTGACTCTGGGGGTTGGAGCTCATCTCCATTTCTAGGCCAAAGAGCCGGCGTTGTCCGTAGACACCTCCAAGGTCATGTGGCCACTGGCATGACTGCATGGAGCACTGTTACCTTCCCGCCGGAGCGGTACCTATTGATCTACTCACATTTGCATGTTTTTGAACTGCTAGGCTGGCAGGAGCTGGAGCTAACAGCAGGCGCTCCCTCTGCTCCCCAGATTCGAAGATGTGACTTTTCAGTCTGCAAGTTTGGCAGCTCAGCACTTTAACACACTGCGCCACCGGAGGTCCCTAGCTTACAAATAATAATAATAATAATAATAATAATAATAATAATTATAGTAATAATAATAGTAATAATAAGTTATTTGGCACATTTCTGCCCCTGCACTGGCTCCAAGGAAAGAAACCTTTCCCACCAAAGTGGCCCTCATATTAATTTTATTTCCCATCGGCAATCTTCCCGAAACCCGTCTCCTCTCCTGAGTCAGAATAATGAGCCAACTTCACACATTAGCATTAATCAGAGGTTAATGTGTTCAAGTTAATCCCTAATTCAAAGGTCATTTCAACGCCGCTTCATCAGGAAAGGGGAAGGAAATGGAGACGGTTAGGAAAGATGCTGTGCCATTGAAAAGGACAGATGTGGCCTCACTCTCTGGGGGGGAGGGATCCATACGGTAGAGTTAACACAGTTTGGCCCTGCTTTAATTTCCCTGGCTCAATACTATGGATTGTGTAGTTTGGTGAGGTGAGGTACCAAGATTCTTGGGCAGAGAAGACTAAAGGCTGAGAGAGGACTGGATAGTAATGTTGAGATGTTCCACAGCTCCGTGTGTTCCTACCACCAAAATATTGCTGCCAGACGAGATTGTTTGCCATCTCCTGCTTTGAAGGCACGACTGGTTATGCAAACACACACACCCCGGTCCCCCCCCTGCAAATTGTTGCTATTTTTTTGCCATTGGAGAATACATTAACATTTCCCAATGAGGCTGGATTTGTCTGAAGATTACGCCGATTAAATCATCAAGCGCGCTAATCCGTCCCAACAAGGCTCCAAGAGGGATATGGAAATATAGATATCGGCTACTAAGCCCCAGCAGGGTGAGAGGAAAGTCGTGTCCCAAAGGCACCGGCGGCACCGGCAAGAAACCAAGCACACCGTGTGTCAGCACCTTCCCATGTTACGGAGGGAAAAACAGGATCAAATATGGCCTTCCACTGGTTGCTAGATGACAGATCCCATCAGCCTGCGTCAGGAGTGAGAGTCCTGCAGCTCTACAAATGGAGTTGGCCTGGGAACTCTCGTCTCATAGCACGGGAAGACCCATCTCTGGTCTAGGATGTGCGACCACCCACTTGTTAGTGGACTACAAATCCCATCCTTCTGTGTCAGAGCTGAGAGTCTTGTAGCTCTCCAGATGGTATTGGACTTCATCTCCTAGTTGACCAGGTCAACACAACCAAGGGTCGGGAATACTGGGAACTCTAGTTCTATAGTATGGGAAGACCCATCTCTGGTTTAGGATGTGTGACCATCCATTTGTTGATGGACAACAAATCTCATCATCCTGTGTCAGAGGTGAGAGTCCTGTAGCTCTCCAGATGGTATTGGACTTCAGCTCCTAGTTGACCAAGTCAACACAACCAAGGGTGAGGAATACTGGGAACTCTAGTGTCTTAGTATGGGAAGACCCATCCCTGGTTTGGCATCATGGGCTTACTATCCAGGGCTCCATGTTGCCATCTCAGCTCTAGTCTCGAAATGAGCATTGCAGCCTGTATCTTGACCCCACATTTCACGTTGTTCACCTGAAGATCTGATCCATTCAAGGCTTCAGATCTAATGGTGATTTTCCAAACCTTTTAGCAAGGATTTGGGTATCCATAAGAAGCCAGCTTCAGGGGTGCCAAGAGGCCACTGTAGGTAAATCTCATGCAGAGTTTCATGGGGTGCCAGCCACTGGGCAGATGGTGAAATAGCTTTCGACAAGGCTCTGAATTCTTATTTACATCCTCACTGCCTCTGTGCTGTTCGTGCCAGGGAGAGGATGCCAGACTCAGTTGTCCATGAAATCTTGGTGCCATGCCCCTTGTTTGGCATTTGGGTTTCTTCTCAAGCTGGCTGGCCATTTCTGGTGCCCTTCCTCATCCTTCTGGCGCTTACAAGACAAGTGCCATGCTCTGACATTTTCCCTCGCCTTGCTTTGTTCCGAAACGCCTTGGCCTTGCCATCAGGGCTCCAGAAATTGCAATGACTAATTCAATTTTCTGCCAATCCCGCTTGCCCTCTAAATGATCTTGCGAAGACGGCGTTTCAGCAATTTGCATATCTGGAATTTGCAGACCCAGAATTTCACGGAGCGCTGACGGCGTCGATTGGATTCAAACCTCAGCACAGAGAGGAATGTAAACAAGTCAATATTAGAATTTGGGGGGCACACTGGACACTGGGTCCAAATCCACACTCAGCCATGCAACCCTCTGGGTGACCTTGGACAAGTTACTCTCTCTCAGCCTCAGAGGAAGGCAACGACGTCTTTGGATGGAGCTTTCCATACGGCTATGGCCTCCCAATGGTCTTTTCTTCGACATGCATTGATGTGCCATTCCTCACCTCCTGATGTAAACCTTTTGGGACTTTTCGAGTCCCAACACACCTTGCTAAGAGGTGTTTGGCGACAGGCCAGATTGCCTTCATGCGTATCGTGCGGCCGTTTCCGTTCCATTCCCCTTTCGTTCCCAATTGCAAAGGGAAGGCATCTGCTCGGGTGCCGTGTTTCCAATTTCACACTGACATGGTTTCAGTTCCAGCACAAACATCATTTTCACGCCGATCCTGTTTAAAGCAAGGAAAGGCACTCCAGCCAAAGGGGTGTGCTTTGCCCGTCTGCTCCTCTCCTACCGTCCGCTCCTAGTTCTGTGCCAAGATCTGTGGCTTGCCTTGAGTATCTGGCTTCTCGCCCGCCATGGCATGGGCCCACTTCTCCTTTAAAGAGAAGAAATCTTGTGTTGAGGCACCGGAGTCTTCGGAGCCAGTGGCTTAAGTTTGGCCTTGGATGTTGAGAAACCAGGATTCAAATTCATAGTCGATCCTGGAAACCTGCTGTCGACCTTGAGCAGTCACTCTCCCTCAAACATTGGTAAGGAAACCCTAGACCAGCCGAGGTGTGAGTGTGGTCTGGACGAGACTGTAGAATGCATGGTTGGACCCCATTTGAACTGTCATGGCTCAATGCTATGGAATCCTGGGTGTTATATTTAATGAGGCACCAGCATTCTTGAGTAAGATCATGTAAGAAAAGTTGCCCCAAACTTTCCTCATTTTTCCTCTCTCCCTCCTACTCACTTGAGTACCAACTCCTTTTGCACTCTGAAGTCCATTTGCAGCAACCAAAATAAGCAGAGGACTAAGGGAGAAAGTGGGAGGAAAGGAGAGGAACCAGGACATTTCTAAAGTGGGAAGATAGAGGATTAATCAGGACTATTTCTGCTGTCAAGATGAGTCGGCTTTTGCTTCGTACCAGTGACTTCCCTTGCTGTCGATGATGGAAATGACACAGAAGCCAAAGCCGGGGTGTGAGTGCAGGACTGCCAATTTCAATTGCTCTGTCTCTTGGGAAGATTTGTACCCCCATCTTTTGATGGAGTGATTTCCAAGGCGGCCTTACAACGGATTAAAACAATAACGGGATAAAATATGAAGTGCTTAAGGAGGCAGCTGAGATCAAGAGCAGAACGACACTGGCATAATAAGCAGCCCATCAAAGCTCAAGACAAGAAAATTGCTTTTGCTGGCATCTAGGTCGGTAATTGTCCTCCTGACCTCTACACTTTGATTAATAAACAAAATCTCAAACTCTCCATTTGGGGTCCACACTAGGGCCTGGCTTCAGTGAACTACCATTCCATGCTTTTTAATCCATAGTCTCCAACCGTCGTGAACTGGCAGGAAGAGTCCCAAGAAATCCTCCTCCTTCCCACTTTTTCAGCTGCTTTGAAAAGGTCCCAGTTTCTCTCACTCTCCCACCTTTGTCTACAGCTGCCTTCAATTGCTTCAAAGGACAAATAAGTGGAAAGAAGAGATGCAAAGGTTTGGCGAGGCACTGACCCTCTTGGGCAAAATAAGCCAAAGACCTTGTCAAACTACAACCCCATAGATTCCGTCACATTGAGCCACGGCAGTCCAAGTGGGGTCAAATTGCGTTAATGTGAGTGTCGATGCTCCCACAGATGTTCACTTCTGTTGGGGAGCGTGCAGGAGACACCCCCGGAATCTGAACCCTTGCATTTCAGCGACTTTGTCTTCTAACTTGGTTGTCGTTGTTTCCTTTCCTTCTTTCAATGCATTGCCTCGAGTTCCATTCCGGAGGAGAAAGGTAAGGCAGAAACGTAGGGAAGAAATACATAAAATCTGCTGCCATTCTGACCCCATTAACCCCGTTCCTTCCACAAAACTTGAGATCCAAATAAAAAGGCGTCCTCAAGAGTGCTCTTGCTTTACTTGGCAGGCACTGCTTTGCTGGCAGATAAAAAAAACAGAATATGAAAACAGGGTGAAAAAAGATATATATGCAAATCTGTTCCCAGGAAGGGGAATGAATCCACTCATTCAGTGCAGAAGAGCTAACACAGCAGCCTCCAAATCTTTCCCAATGGCCTTGCTGGCTGGGGATGATGGGAGCTGCACTCCGACATATCCAGAGGGCAGCAGGTTAGGGCAAAGTAACCATCTTTGGAGGTGATGTTCCCTTTTGTGTTTCGTTCCCGACACGTAAACCCTGGGCCCTGTGATAAAGTTCTCGTAATGGCTGGATGATTAAATTAGCTTTCTCCATCTCCCTCCCTCCCTGTCCTTGCGGTGAGCAGGAACGGAATAGATTGCGCCGGGGCTGGGAAAGTTCCATGTCAATTTGGCAAGGTTGTTTGGGGCTTTGCGGCGATAAGCTGCCAAGGATTATCCTATTAGGAGAAGGAGGGGAGAAACCAAACCTAGACAGTCCTGTGTTCGGCTCCCAATTCTGAACCAAGGACCGCAGGAAATCATGGATTTAGAAAGAGACTTGATCTCAGTGTACACACGCGCAAGGCAGGGTTTAGCCATAGTTCTCCAGACTGGGATTTCCAAAGTTCAGCAGTTTGGGCCAAAAGAAGTCTCGCCTGTTTTGCTTGTGCCCATTTTGGAGCCACGGTTCTCTCCACTTTGTGATGCCTGGCATCCAAATTCAGTTTGGGATGATGGCCTTGAAAGCAACCGTTTCCAGCCTTTCCAATGGCTGCTTCTCTCCATCTCAGCCTTATTTTGGAGAACTTTTAGCTTGGAGATAACCTGGGCCTTCCAACTTCCAAAGTCCATGAACATTGGCTATGCCAGTTGGGGTAAGGGAAGGGTCCTTTCCACAACTTAACATCCCCTTCTTCATTCTTTTTCTGATCCTGTTCCCCATCCGCAGTGAGGTCTCACATTATAGCCCTTCTGGTTCAAACCTCAAGCAGAGAGTGAGGAAATCCTGCAATAGATACAGGTTCAGAGCTCCCCAAAGTGACATGGTGCCACAGCAGCTTCCCATCCATGTAACATGATCAGGTTTACCAAAGAGGAGTCAGGAACACTTGGAGATTTGCAACCACTGATGACAAAGTTGCATTTGACGGAACTGCCAAATGAAAATATGGATGGCAGGCTGCCGAGCGGTGTATTCCTCTGTAAAATCAACACATTGTCCACATCCATCAATTTCAAGATGCTCTCATTTCTTTGTGAAAGATCCACATCAACAAATACGGCACTTTTAGCATCTTGTTCCATCCAACCCTCCAATCGAGGACATTCCTTTGAAGGGACACCTCTCTTAACTTTCCAACTCGCAGACAGTGAGCATCTCACATAATGAGTACTTTCCAGCCCTTAAATGAGAGACATCCCTTATAAGAAGGGACAGCTAGAAACCTTACATCCATGCCATCTCATCCCCCATTATGCCAAAGCTCACCATCCTAACCATTCCTGGCGTCTCAACCATTTTGTCCGTGGAGCTCCTTCTGCACCTCTAGATGTGGTACTAGTGGGGGCTACCACGTCCTCTGAATAATGCAAAGCGAAGGGTAGGAAGTCCAAGGTGGGAGACGGCAGCACTAATAGTCAGAACCGTGAGAGCAACAGCTATGCATGACTGCGTATTTTGTAGACATCCATGTATTTTTGGAAATAACAGTCAGCTTTTATCAATGTACGTGCCGAGCTCTTGTCCACATCCTACACTTTTCCCTTCTTTTCACTCTATTTTGTGCCGATTTCCCTCCCTCACTTTGGAATCAAGCGTTTAAAATCTAATAAATAACCAAAGCAAGTGTTAAGTCAGGTCCCCACTGGTTCTTTTGAGACACAGGATCAATCCATTTGGGCAAGGTTAGATGCCAGATAGGCCCATCGCACACGTCGGCTCATCCCCTGTAATGAACAGATTAACTACCCCTTTGTTTTGTAAGCTTCTTGGGACAGGGGCCCTTTTAATCCCGGCCCCAAAACCTCGTGGGTTACAGGCAAAGGCACAATTCATGTATGGGTTATGTATGGGTTACAAGAGTAAACATACACACGGGGGACGGGATTGCACACTGCTTTGCCGTGGTGTAAATATCCATTGAGTTATATTACCGAATATAACCAAATATCGCTTCAGCGCAATGTACAAATTGCATGGCTGAGTCTACTGTGCAATCAGAGAGGCAATGCATATTTCTGTGTAGTTTAATGCATTAGCACAGGCACAGAAATCCATAAAATAATCCACGTCCACATATAGAGGTGAGAGTTTTAAAGGGTATTGAAAATTTTCCATTGAAAGTTGTGTGATTCAAGATTTCTGCAGCAGTCATATAAACTTTCAAGCATTAAGTGTGCAACCAGGGAATGCTACAAATTCGAGTTTTATTTTTAAACAAAGACCAAAGTGTTGTTGGAAGCTGGATTTTACAAGGCAATTGCACATTCAGTGCCCCTCTCCCAACTGTAAAACACAGAGCCCTGACATAAAAAAAAACAGTGTAACGATTAAATATCTTCCCTCAACCCTGAGGGCCCAACAAGTAGCTTTGAGCTGCCTGCCCTCTCTTAACCTGACCTACCTCGCAAGGTCGCTAACAAAACCAAACAAATGAAAAATAACAGCATATGCAATTTCAGGCTTCTTGAAAAGGGGGGGGGGGGAGAACAAGACAAACCAGGCACGCTAGAAAACGGAAACAGAAGCAGATTTACAGGTTGTTAGGTTTGGGCCCTCACCGCCAAATGAGAGCTTCGAATGCTGCTATTGTCGATATGCTGCACACACAACCCCGCTACTCCACACGGCACAAAACCCTGCCAACTCTGCAACTGTTTCCACAATCCTGATTGGAACAAAGTAAATGGCGGGAAAGGTGTTTGTGCTGCACATCTCCCAATACTTTTTTTTTTTTGCGTCCTCCTAGCATATTGGAATTTGACGGTACAAAAGCTTGTCATTTTCTCAGCACCTGCCTCCAGTGCCAGCAAAACCACGGAAAATGAGTTATTGTGGGTTGCTTCTGAATGTCTATGAGGCCCTTGGCTTCACTGAGCTACACAGATCAATGCTCCCCATCCCATGTTCCAGTTTCCTTCAAATTATCTCCATAACTTTGCCGCACATCAAGTGCACACAGATAACCCTTGGAAATGGTGCTGTGAGGGAATGTTGAACCTCAGTTACCAAAAGTCTCCGCTAGCATGGTCAACATCAAGGAATCATGGAGATAGTACATTATATTATGATTATCATAGGTAGTAGTATGATAGTAGGCCAAATTGTTTGGGGCACCAAAGGTTCCCCATCCTGCAAGCAAAACTTTGATGGGAGGGGCCGAAAGTGGCCTTTTCAGGACAGCTGTCACTGACTTCTGAATCTTGAACAGACAGGTGGGGAAGAAGCAAAGGAGTCAAACAGGTTGGCTGTTTGAACGGCCACATCTAGACCCAAAGCCTGGCTTGGTGGTTGGAAGCTGGACCCCAAAATGCTGAAACTTGGCTGCCACCTGGCTGCAAGAAACAGGAAATGAAAGGATGGCGGAAACATTCGGTGGAGGCTGAATAAGGAAGGAGCAGGAAGGCAGGCTCCTCATAATCCCTACAAGCAGACAGAAGCCCTTCAGCAATCTGGTTCTAGGAGAGACGGTGTGAAGACTAGGCTGGGAGGAGAACGGAAGCCACCAGGAAGATGGCCTGTTCTGAAGCTGGGGATCAAGAAAACACCACAAGCTAAGTTTGGGAGATGCAGAATATTTCGGAAGCAACTTCACTGCTGCCGTCTGGTTACAGGAACAGCACAAGACTTCAAAGTTGGGCACTGCACAATCCTGGGATCAAGAACGAGTCTCACTCGCTAGCACGCGGTGAGTTTTTAAGGGCCGGCACACAAAAAGGAGGCCTCTCGAGGCATGCGTTGTTTGGCAACAGAAAAGCCCTTTCCAAGGAGGTCTGCTGTCACCCAGGAAAAGTGACAGACACCCACCATTTGTGCAATGCCAACAAAGGAAGCCTTTGCCCAGAATCTGGATATGCCCTTGATTTGCCCTTCACAGGAAGCCTCAGTCAAAGGGGAAAAAACACTCCTGCCATGTTCATTACTGATAAAAAGGGCTACCAAGAAAACTCAGGAGTGCTCCCTGCTTCAGAGCAGTCAAACGGCATTCTTTGAGTTCACCATGTACAGAATCAAGAGGGAGTCCAGGATGACGCAGGAGCTTACAAACCCTCCCAACAACGTCCCCAAAGGCCTCAATATGCCAAAACACTGGCTATTGGACAAGTGATGCATTCAGTCATCCACCACTTATTCAACAGCCTATTGGGTCTTATCTCCATAAAGCAACGGGGCTTGGGGATACAAAAGGATACCTGTTTCACCATGTAAACGAAGGAGAACTCAGGCATACACTCTTATTAAATAGTCTTTGGAAGCAAGAAAGGCTCAGCTAAAGCCTCAGGCCAAGTCCTAGGACATAGTGTGGGCTTCCTGGCAGGTTGGAATAACGCTGGCAGCAGAACGGCTGCCTCCGAAGGGGCCGGGGGAGTCCTCAGGAGAGCTGATTGTCTTTGACAAAAGAGGGAGGCCTGGGCAAAAAGTCATGCGGCCGATCGCCTGCGGATCACAAACGCGCCCCGCTGGAGCTGGCCAAGGTAGATCCTCATCTTGGTGCTGTCGCTGGTCTTCCGCACCCAGATCTGCACAAAAAAACAAATACAAAGAGACAAAAGGAAAGACTTTGGGAGCAGAAAGGGAAAGAACAAATAGTCCTTGCCTCTTCTTTGGACTTAAAGACTCTGGGTGGATAAAGAATGACCCATGGGCATCTAGGGACAAATAATATTGTGCATATGGGATCTGTTTTATGTGGGTGTAAATGCAATGTGGGGCACAGTCTTTGGCAGATTGGAATGTCTCCTTCCACACCACCATCCGAGGTTGAACCAAGAATCTTGAAGACGACACAGCACCTTATTCCTGGCAAGCCAACTTCCGAAGCCAGGCTGCGTCAACTAATTGACTCCAAAGGAAGCCTCCGCCCCAAGTTCAGGCGCCTTCCTGGCAAGAAGGACGAGCCGGGACTTAATTTCAATTATGCGGCCACCTAACCGCATTATCTCCCTTATTGTTAATGTTAATCAGAGTGAAATTGCTAAATTTGATTTAAGGTTATGTTCTAACGCATCTCTCAGTACATGCCGGCATGCTCATTTGAATAATCGCCCCACTGCACATAATGACATTGCTGTGACTAGTCGCGTTATTAATGGGAAAAGACACGTTGTATCGCAGCCATAATTCAGAGGCTGAGCAAGCAACGCAAAATATTTTCCTTTCAATTGCCCTCTTGTTCTCTGCTATTTTTGCCAGTAGCGATGTTGCTTTTCCCACGCGCAACTTTGCAATGTCTTTACTTGTTGCGGTGCAGACGGAAGGCAGGTGTTTCTCCTGCCATCATTTCTGGTTATTTCTACCCAGGTATTGTGTTACCACGGTCATTTCTCATGACTGTGTCAATGCCACGCTCTGGAGGGGTTCAGATCTGCCAACGAAGCCCACAAACAACCAATTTGGCTAATTCTAACCCTTTGAGAAAAAGGGAGGAGTGTCTTTACCTCATTGGCTCCCACAGAGCTGATGACACAGCTGATTTTGGTGTTCTCCTTGGACTCCAGATAAATCGCCTGGCTCTTGTGATACCTGGAAGCGAACAAAGGGAGACAGGTGGAACGTAGGCTAGCCTCCAGAGAACAGAATTCCTGCCATGGCTCTGCTTTGTATTATCTTTTGTGTACGATGCAAAATTGTGCCCAGAACTTAGGAAATAGACTTATTTGGATTGCCGCTCCCAGAATCCCCAACCAATTAGCCAAAATGTACTGGATCTGAAAGTCCAAAATAAGTAACTTTAGCAGACTCTGGTCGTCCTCAGCTCTCTTCTTCTACCAGTATGCCAAGATTTTTCAAATTTTTGGTGAAGCTAGCTATCAAAGTTGTTTAAACTGAAACATTCTTGATTTTATGGCTGTGATGTGTTCAATTGATCTTGTCCCCATGTAAGCCGCCCCGCATCCCTTCGGGGAGATGGAGACGGGGTACAAAAATAAAGATATTATTGTTATTATTATTGTTATTATTATTAATTGTGCCTAGATCTAGAGATTGCTAGAGAGAACAATTTAACCAAATCCTTGAATAATCATACCCACAGATGTAAAAATGGCACATGCAGAAGGACTGTACATGTACTACATCTTCTATCTATTACTCATTCTCTCCTTGCCCAAATGTTGTAAGCAAAATTGTTGGGTATCAAACAAGGTGTTATTTTATAAATGGACTGACAGAGAAGCCACCTCAACTGATCATCGGATCATCATCTGCACTTGCCCTATAAGCCTTATATATCACCTGTCACCATCAGCACTTTTAATCTTGTACCCATTACTCTGGCCCGGCCCAGTTCTATTGTGTTTTAGCGTATTGTTATTGCTTGTGGTTTATACTGTTTTATTTCCTTTTAATTTGCCTTTGTTTTGTATTGTTATATTGTGTGCTGAGGCCTTGGCCTTTGTAAGCCGCATCGAGTCCTTCGGGAGATGCTAGCAGGGTACAAATAAAGTTTAATAATAATAATAATAATAATAATAATAATAACAACTGACGTTATGTCTTCCTGCCAGGACAAGCTCTGTCAAATGCGATTAAAGAGACAGAGGGTTCCTGTTATGAAACTTTACATTTGTACTTTGAGAATAATAGCCCTTGATGTGCTTCCCTTCAGGAGGAGCTGAGGGGAAGAAAAGTGTTCAACCCTCAGCAAGGTTTCATTTTTGGTACCTCATAGTGCAGAGATCTTATTAGGCACTTAAACGTTGTCCTCCCACGCTCCTGAGTTATTTTAAAATATTAACTACTTTGCGGAGGCATTTTCAGGAGTGATAAGAAAAATAGGAATCTCGAGGGAAGCGTTGACCGAAAAGGATGGGAGAGGGAGGAAAGATGAAGCGAAAGGACCAAGGCAGAGACACTGCATTAAATCCACCCAACAGTTGCAATGGGAGGTATCCCATTAAGAGTTTCGTTCTCCAGTGGGGGGTGGCAGGACATCACAAGGCTTTGAAGCCCCTTCCACTGCCAGGGTGGGTTTCACAGGCTAGAGAAGCAGCTTTTTCTTGCTAGAAAAATAACATATGATTGCATTCTGCCATCTTGTGGCAGAAAACTAAAAATGACATGCCAGCAATGGTTCTCAGTCCTTAAGTCTTTCAGATGCTTTGGACTTCAGCTCCCAGAATGCCTCATTCCAAACTGGCAGAGGCTTCTGGGAGTTGAAGTACAACACAAACAGACGTCTAAAGGGGGAGAAACTGTGGCAGTGGCTCTCTAGCGCCTCAAGAAGTGGAAATATGTTGTGGTGTGCAAAATAAGCACTTTGCCGTGGACCTATAGATGATTTATAGACTGCATCTGAGTGAAAACCCACCATCTCTTGTCTCCAATTTGGACTGTGGTTCTTTTAAGGCATTAACAGCCTTTGGACAGGCACACAGATCATCTCAGAATATTATTCCCTCTGGCCTTACCATCTTTTGTCATAGTACAGTTTGCCATCTTCTATCCTTGCCTCAAAGCGCTGGGCCGGGGACTCCGCAGGGGTTGCCGGCAGGTGTTCTGGTGACGAAGGAGATGCTGGAATAGAAGAGTGATCTCTATACACAGCTTAACACCTACACAGCCACCTTCAACGTGGGCTAAACCCAGGGACTGTGGCTTCTTCTCCAGCCGAGGACAGAGCAGGCAGCTTTGTAAGCAGAGAACCTCTGCTAAACTTTGGTCCAAGTGGCACAGACCTGTGCAGTCAGGACATTAGGCCCTTTAGTCCTATATTGCCTACCAACTGACGGAAGCTCGCCGGGATTGAAAGCAGGACCCCTCCAATGCAAAGCATGGGTTCTAAACTATTGCCTTCCATGGTTTATATACATGGGAGTCGTTTTGCAAGCATTTGAAGCAATCTACTCTGAAATGGCGATCCGATAGTTATGATCTGAACAGTTTAATTCTTTCTTCAACAGCGCTTTCAGTTGCTATTACCTCTTAAAGACTATAAATCCTTGTCTAATACAACCTGTGGATTTAGAAACAGAGAAGCTGCATCGCACCAGCTTAAGGCTATTTGTCTTATCTAGCCCAAAGTGCCTATTTTTACAAACTGAATTCATAATCTGGTTGATGGTTTAATATGATAGGTTTGTCTTAATGTTGGAATTTATGGTGTGAGCTGCCTTCAACACACTCACACGCACGTTGCTTCAACTAGTAGCGCCTCTCTAGAATTCAGAGAGAAAGTCCTTCCCACACAATGGCATGCCTCTAGGTTCCTCACAGCTAAAATAAAATGAGGATGAGATACAAATTAAAAACAAAAACTAGAGCAGCCAGGGATAACCTGGGACCACTGGCAAGCAATGCTGGTAACCTATCAAATCAGCTATGGTTTTATCTATGGATCCTTCCAGACAGACCCTATGTCCCAGGAACTGATCCCAGGTTTTCTGCTTTAAACTTGATTATATGAGTCCACACTGCCAGATAATCTGGGATAAACAGAAAACCTAGGATCAGACCCTGGGATATAGGGCCTTATCTGGAAGGGCCCTAAGTTCTTCTGAATGCTACAGATGTAAAAAAAAAAACTGTGTCAACAGACACTTACCTGGTCTTTTAGGTGATTTGAGCTACAAAAAAAAGAACCAGAAAACTGACTTGAGTGACCATGTATATAATAAAATATACTGTGGCAAACTAAGAGAAAATTCACTTGTAGCTACAAGTATTTAGATATATTAATTTCATAGTTATACTAAGTTAGTCAGTCTACTAGCTTAAGCAACAGCTTTCAGGATTTTTCATCACCACCACCAGACATGTGTTCCTACAGTTTTTAATAGATGCTTTCCTTGGGGAACAGGAAAAGAGAAGTATGCAAGAGGTTCTCTCCAAATGTGGCTCTTTTGCACTATTCTTGGGATGGGAATGAAAAAGCAGTGGGGCCCCTGAATGTTCTCAAGCTAGTCAGGCTGTCCTCTGGAAGCTTTTCTCCATCCACCCAGCAAGACAAAAGTTGGTTGGTTGGTTAGTACCACCATGTGGTCAGAGAAGGGAGTTCATCTGTCTTTTTTCCTGCCATAGTAAATCAGAGGCTGGCAAGTTGTAGTTCCGCAGGTGTTATTAAACTGCAGCTCCAATGATCCCTCAATACTAGTTAGGCTAATGGGAGCTGCAGTCCAACACCTGGGAGCCCCTACCCTAAAGCATTTATGCTTAATACACTTACCTTATTAAGGGTCCTCAAATCCTCCATTATCTGCTCATCTGTTAATAAATAATTCAGCTGAGGTAATACAAATTAAGGGCCCATAGCTTTGAAATAAAATACGTGACTCCACAACCTCTTCTCCGCCAGGCTTACTTCAATGCTTGTATTTGGTACATTTTAAGGCTTTAACATTGTTCTGTGCAATCTTGCTACGACTGTTTTACTAAGCACTGCGAGCAGCCCTAATAATAATAATAATAATAATAATAATAATAATAATAATAATAATAATAATATAATAAAGATCCAGAGGTGAAGCCCTTCAAAGCACTGCTGCCTTACAGTAAGCAGGACAAGTGCTAAAGAGCTTTAAGCTCAGGCATGGACAAACCTGGTCCTTCCCTCCAGGTGTTTTGGACTTCAACTCCCACCATTCCTGGCCTCAGGCCCCTTCCTTTTCCCCTTCAGCCGCTTAAGCATCCCCAAAACTCCAGCACAACAAGTTGCTGCTCAAAGGATATCAGGGGCAGGCTTTCTCCTTTTGTCGGGGATGGGAACAGGATCGTTGGGCCGCCGTCTCAATTTCCTTGTCATAATAGGCTTCACTTCCATGGAATCTGAGTGAAGGCAGACAGGAGAGAAAGGCTGTCAAAGAGCATTAGATGCACCCTGAGAGTCAGGTATGTGCTAAAGTTTAATAAATAGTCTCAAATAGACTCTATGGACTATAACTAAAGGTTCAGAATGAGAACAGGATCAAGGACAGTCACAATCACCACCTTATCACATTGGGGGGCGTTGGTCTATCAAAATCCATGATTCACATCTTAATAAACATAATTAGGGACACAGGATCTTCGAGATGCAAAAGGTTGCACTCTACCACTGATGTAGACAAAACGGGCTTGCCTTTTTACTCACCTCCTGTGAGCTCCATGGTTAACTTCTCACTTTCGATCATTTTTTTCTTCTCTTCCAATTCGGCAATCAGGTTTTCCTTCAGCTCAATTTTTTTATCTTCAAACTCTTTCACGGCTGCCTTCTTTTCCTTGATGTAGTTCCGTTCCACCTGCTCTGTCTGATACGGGCCCAAAAGAAAATATGGAGTGATCCACAAAGGCAATGACAGCGATCTTAAGAACAGCAAACCCATTCAAAATTTCTGCAACAGAGGGATGAATCCAGACTTAGTCACATCTAAGATTGATTCTGCAGAAATCCATTAGTCTAATCTTAAGGAGCACTAAGTGTGGATCCAACCCAATGCACAGACTTTGCCAATAAGAACAAAAATAAAACAGAAATAGAAAAGGAAAAAAGACACACACTTACTTCCAACTGGAGAAAAAGCTCTGAAAGAAAAGAGACCAAGTAACATTCATTCAAAGGAATATGTAAACAGTTCACTAAAACCCCAGAGTAACTACCTTAGAAGGAATGTATTGATAGCTGCAGACTTTTACTTGCATAGGCAATGTAATTAGGATCACAATAAATAGACCATGGCACTATATAGAATTAGTATTAAGATGCCGTAGGGCCCTGTGGTACTCTCTCAACTAGAAAAGAATGCTGCAGCTTTCGAGATGTTGGAGGGCCAACTTGTGGCATCCTTCACAACTAGCTAGGGCTGCTGGGATTTGTAGTTCAACAACTGGAGAACTGTTTAAACCTGATTAGGACAAGAATGTCACACAAAAAACCAAAACAACCTGGGGCTGAAAAAGGCTCACACATGTATGACTTCCCTTATTGAACTACGTTTAAAAAAATCCCTCTCAACCAAGCCATCAGAAATGCACCTCACTAACCTGCATTGCGTATCCTCTCTTTGTACTGCTGGTCCAGCTTCTTCAATCTTTTCTGATATTCCTGCAAAGTACCTAGTAAAGACAAATGACAAAACTTCATATCCTTTCCTCGTTCGCCCACAATGTCTGCACAATCATACTACGGGTGTTAAACCCTAATTAAGAGACCCGCAATTATTTTAATTCTATAAACGTATATCTTAAAATAACATCAATGTGTTTCTACTTATGTCTTCTAGTTTAATTTGCATTTGATTTAATATCTTGTGAGCCACCTTGACTCTCAGTACTAGAAATAAGGCAGAATATGAGCGCATTACTAAATAACCATAACAATACCTTCTTGTAGTTGCTGTAGCTGCCTCTTGAGAGATGCCAATTTATCCTGATACATCCTACAAAAAGAACAGGTATTAAAGGAAGAGACTCAAAAATATTCAATTTACATTCAGTTCCAATTAATATGCTCAATTACTAAGAAATACAGTAAATGCACAAAAGGGGAAATAATACTTACTGTTCCTTCATTTCGACATAATCCTCCTCATCGTGCTTTGCCAGATCTGTTTCACTCGCATCTTCTGTATCTGAACAACAGGAGCATCACAATTGTATCAGAGTACAAGCAACCAGTAGACTTTTGTCCATACACCTACTTGAATGACAACAGATCTGGGAACCTGTTTTACCATTGTAAAGAAACTAAATCTATTTGCAGCAAATTTTGAAAAATGTTCTGTTCCTGGTCTGAAAGTGTTATTCCTGTTTAATTGTGCGGTACTTATTTTGAAAGGAGCTGCTATACTCCAGAAACTTCGTGTTTGTGGCTGCCACAAATTATGTTGAATTGATTGAGACTCTATGAGATATTCATTGAAAGACTATAGCAAAATGTGCTGCAAGATGTACAGTGAAAACAAAGTAAACTTTTCCCAATAAACAAAGTAAACTTTTCCCAATAAACTTTTCCCAAGTTTTTATGACAGAACCGATTAGGAATGACCTTTATAACCCAGGAACAAAAATTGTGTTACATAGTGTTATAAAGGGAAGGCTGGTCTGAAACCCACCACCAGGTCCTGATTTCTATTTCTTTCCATACTCAAACCCTAGAGACAGATCAATAGAAATGTCACATTTATTATAGTAATCGCTCAAGAATCCTTTATTTGAAATGTTTGGGAACAGAGGTGTTTGGGAATATTTGCACATATTTTGTGAGATATTTTGAGTCTAATATCCATTTATGTTTCACATGCACAATGTTTTTTTTAAAAAAAATAACACTGGACATGAAGCACAGGTTGTGTATATCAAGCCACCCAAAAGCAAAAGGATTGCTATCTCAGCCACTCAAGCAGACAATTTTGGAGCATTTTTGGGGTGAAGAGAAGCTCAGCCTGTAGCATCCTGATCTCCTCCATCTGTTTCCATGGTGCCAGGCTTTGCAAAAACAAGAACCCGACAGTTTCTTGCCCTGAGGCTTCCAATCCAAGGAAGACATGGCACAAAGGAAAAAGGGAATGGCAGTGTGGGCGGCAGGAGGGATACTCTCCCTCACACTGTCAAATAAATACTGTTTTAAAGCTCACTGCCAGGGAAGAATGGGAGATGTAGTTTGGCAAGGCCTTGCGACTGCTGGTGCCTTCTCAAACCACAAATCCCAGGATTACTCCCACGAACCTATCCCTCGTTGCTTCGGTTAAGATTTTACAAAAAATAGTAATAGCTTTTCAGTTAACGGAACTCAAGCAACCAGAACCCTCGAGCAACCGTCAACTAAGAGCGGAAAAAAAAACTCTCAAGCAACCAGAGGTGGCAGTTATGCGACATCTACTACTACAACAACAACATAGTTTGAACTGTTTATTTTTAATCTTGTTCACATTCAATTCCATTTTAATGTTAGTACAGTAGAGTCTCGCTTATCCAAGGTTCTGGATTATCCAATGCATTTTTGTAGTCAATATTTTCAATATATTGTGATATTTTGGTGCTAAATTCGTAAATACAGTAATTACAAGATAACATGACTGCGTATTGAACTACTTTTCTGTCAAATTTGTTGTATAACATGATGTTTTGGTGCTTAATTTGTAAAATTATAACCTAATTTGATGTTTAATAGGCTTTTCCTTAATCCCTCCTTATTTTCCAAGATATCCAAGCTATCGCTTATCCAAGGTTCTGCCGGTCCGTTTAGCTTGGATAAGTGAGACCCTACTGTATATATTTTTAGGTTTTCAACTGTATTGGTTTAACTGAGAGGCACTTTGAGGCCCCATCTACACTGCCGTAGAAAATCCAGATTCTCTGCTTTGAACTGGATTATATGGCAGTGTAGACTTAGGGCCCTTCCACACCGCCCTATATCGTGGGATGTGATCCCAGCTTTTCTGTTTTTTAACTCGATTATATGAGTCCGCAATGCCAGAAAATTTGGGAAAAACAGCAAGTCTGGGATCAGATCCTGGCATATAGGGCAGTATAGAAGGGGCCTCATATAACCCAGTTCAAAGCAGATAATGGGAATTACAGTAGAGTCTCACTTAGCCAGCATAAACTGGCCGGCAGAATGTTGGATAAGCGAATATGTTGGATAATAAGGAGAGATTAAGGAAAAGCCTATTAGGTTATGATTTTACAAGTTAAGCACCAAAACATCATGTTATACAACAAATTTGACAGAAAAAGTAGTTCAATACACAGTAATGCTATGTAGTAATTACTGTATTTACGAATTTAGCAACAAAATATCACGATGTATTGAAAACATCGACAACAAAAATGCGTTGGATAATCCAGAACGTTGGATAAGTGAGACTCTATTGTATTTGCTTTGAGCATCTGGATTATATGGCAGTGTAGAAGGGGGGGTCTGTTTTAGGCCCTTTCCAGACAGTTGAATAAAATCCCACATGATCGACGCTGGGATATATGGCAGCGTGGACTTGGAGCGGCACGAAACCGCGTTAGGTCTCGAGTGTGGATGCGCCCTGAGCAAGCCGGCTGAGAAGCCGCTCCAGACTCACCCTCGTCGGAGTCCCGCGCCCGTCCGCTCCGTTCGCCATCCTCTTCGTCGAGGGGGCTGTCCAGGTCTTCCTCCTCATAGCTCTCGGCGGCGGCCGGGCCTGTCCCGGCGGGAAGCGCCGTGGTCGTAGCAACGGTTGCGGTCGGAGGAGGCGGCGGCCCAGGCGAGGGCAAGGCGGGGGAAACCAAGGCCGCGACGCTCATGGCCGCAGCGAGGGAAAACAAGAGCCGAGCCCTCCTCCTCCTCCGCCTCCTCCTCGACCCGCTCTTTTTCTCCTTCGCCTCACAGCGAGCCCAGAAGCGCCTCAGCTCCCTCGCGCAGGCGCACGAGGCGCTTCCGGATCTCTCTCCCCCCCCCTCCTCGTCATGCGCATGCGCTCCGGGAAGCCTTCGCGCTCCTTTACCCGCGCTCGTTTTCACCACTAGTTTTGGACAGCAGCGCCTCCCGTAGGCGGAAAGCACAAGTGCCGCCCCTCTCCTAGCGCCTTGAACATAGACTCTTCAATATTAGACCCACACGCTTCGTAAAGTGTTTCCGCGTTCAGTTTTGGGCCCTTTCCACACAGCTGAATAAAATCCCACATTTTCTACTTTGAACTGGAATAAATGGCAATGTGGACTCAGATAACCCACACAGCCCTATATCTCAGAATATCATGGCAGAAAATAATAATAATAATAAGTGTCCTAGACACTTGGGAAGTGTTCAACTTGTGATTTTGTGATACGAAATCCAGCATATCTATCTTGTTTGCTGTCATACAATAATAATAAGTTTATTTGTATCCCGCCTCCATCTCCCCCGAAAGGGGACTCGGGGCGGCTCACAGAAATATCAGATACAAAACAATAACAATATACAATACATCAACAAACAATAACATGCACCAGTAGTAGCATTTACACATTAACCAGAACATTTAAAAAAACACTTATTAAAAACATAGAATTAAAAGCAGTGAGGCTGTAATAGTAGATCAGCAAAATGCACACTATAAGTTGCGAATTCAAAACATAGATAAAGTGCTACAAGTTCGTTTGAAGTCAATCTGGGATGAGAGGAGCCCTGAGCCAATGTCAAGTAACCAGGAGAAGTGCGACCAATATAAAAGGTCAAGGAATATAATTATGATTATGATGGGGATGGGCGATCTTAACCAAAATTCCACATTATCTGAATGTGGACTCAGATAACCCAGTTAAAAGCAGTTAAAATTGTGGGATTTTCTGCCTTGATATTCTGGGATACAGGGCTGTGTGGAAGGGCCCTGGGTTGCTGTGAGTCTTTCGGGTTGTATGGCCATGTTCTAGAAGCTTTCTCTCCTGATGTCTCGCCCACATCTGTGGCAGGCATCCTCAGAGATTGTGAGGTCTGTTGGAAATATAATAATAATATAATAATAAAACTTTATTTATATACCGCCCTATCTTCTCAATGGACTCGGGGCGGTTTCCAATACAACAGAAACATACAAGTTAAAATCATACAGCAATTAGGACATCATTAGGCAATTAGGAAAACAGCCAGACTTTCAGGCTGCAAGGCCATTCAATGCTAATCAAGGTGATTAATTGCAACATTCACACTTGCTTCCAACAGAGGAAAGTTATTTCTTTCTCCCACCTTGGACATTATTCCACAGATATATTAACTCCACTGACCTCGTTTCCAACAGACCTCACAGCCTCTGAGGATGCCTGCCATAGATGTAAGTGAAACGTCAGGAGAGAATGCTTCTGGAACAAGGCCAGACAGCCCGAAAGACTAAGGGCCTTCCACACAGTCATATAACCCAGAACATCAAGGCAGAAAACCCCACATTATCTGATTTGAACTGGGATATATGGCAGTGTGGACTCAGATAACCCAGTTCCAAGCAAATCTTGTGGGATTTTCTGCCTTGATCTTCTGGGATCTAGGGCTGTGGGGAAGGGCCCTCACAGCAACCCAAAGGTCCCAGCATCAATGAGAAACTCAGCCGAGATTGTGCAATCAGTCCCTTGACCTCGATCACTTCCGCCTTCGCGGGGGCGGGGCCGAAGCTTCCCCGCCTCCCATTGGAAAGCGGGAGTCATTGGCCCGCCCACCTAGGCCCGCCCCCGCCCCTTTTCTCCTTATTAGGTTCGGCAGGGGCGTGGCCAGGAAGCGTCGATCTCCTCAGCTTGGTCTTGAAGGCGGGAGTCGAGCTTGTTGCTTCATTGGCCCGCCCCCGCGAGATTAACCCCGCCCCCTTTTCTCCTAATACGGCTAGATGGGGGCGGGGCCAAGTGCCGTCAAACTCCTTGAGGCCGACCTCGAAGGCGGGCGAGTCGAGCGCCGAGGCCGTCGAGCGCGGTTTCGCTGGCCGCGCCTGGGAAAGAAGCAGGAACCGCACCTCAGGGCGAAGGAGAAGCGGGGTGGGTCTTAGTGCGGGTCGGACGCCTCGTCGCCGCTTGGCTTTGCCCGGACCGTCGCCGGGGCCTGGACGGCGGCGGAGGAGAACTTTTCCCGCGTCCGATGAAGGAGGAGGAAGCCGAGAGGTAGTTGGGCGCTGTGAGGAAACTGTCTCTCTCCCTCTCCCTCTCTGCCCCCCTCCCCCTTGAGTGTTTTTGCTGAGGGAAGAAGAGGCGAGGGAGGTGTGCGCATGCGCGGCGAGGGGAGGAGGGGGGTCCTGACCAAAACACCACAGCAAAGAGCCCTGAAGGGAAGGAAAAGCAGCGGAAAAGAAACTGAGGGGGAAGAAGTCCGGCCCGGCTGGGACGGAGAGAGGTCTTCGCCGCCCCCTCCTCACAACTCAGGTATATGAAGAACAGTCGAGCGGATGGGAAGAAGGTGAAGAGAGAAGGAGGAGGAGGAAGGCAAATAAGAAAAGGGGGAGGCGGGAAAAGAGGCAGGCGGGCCCCCCCTCGCGGCGGGGAAGGGAACTGCCAGGTGGCAAAGGCAGCCAGGAAGGAAGAGAGTTGCTTTGGTGGCTTCAGGAGGCGCCGGCATTGCCTCCTCTCAGGGAAGGAGATGGGAGATGTCTTGAATTCCCTGCAGGGAGAGGCACTGGAGCCCCTCAAGTGACCTCCCTCCAAGGCAAGAGAGGGGAGCACTCTTTGCGGGACAGTTCAGTAAGGAATAGGAGTACAGCATGCCTGTGATTGGGGGGGGGGGGGGGGGGAAGGAGAGTGTCCCCTCCAAGACTGGGGAGGAAGTGAGGTCAAGGGGGAAAGGGGGCAGGCAGAGTTTGGGAGAGAGCTTCTTTGGGTCTTGAACCCCCCCTGAGTGAGTGGGAAGAAGGGGGTGATGATGATGATGATACTCATGTCAGTGAAGACACTCTAAGGATGTGTCTTAAACCCACCTGAGTGAGTGGGATGGGGTCCTTAGTGGGAAGAAAGGGTTGATGATGATGATGGTGATACTCATGTCAGGGGAGAGCCTCTCTAGGGATCTCATGGGGTCCTAAGTGGGAAGAAGAGGGGATGATGGTAATGATAGTTATGTCAGGGGAGAGCCTCTCTAGGGATCTCATGGGGTCCTAAGTGGGAAGAAGAGGGGATGATGGTAATGATAGTTATGTCAGGGGAGAGCCTCTCTAGGGATCTCATGGGGTCCTAAGTGGGAAGAAGAGGGGATGATGGTAATGATAGTTATGTCAGGGGAGAGCCTCTCTAGGGATCTCATGGGGTCCTAAGTGGGAAGAAGAGGGGATGATGGTAATGATAGTTATGTCAGGGGAGAGCCTCTCTAGGGATCTCATGGGGTCCTAAGTGGGAAGAAGAGGGGATGATGGTAATGATAGTAATGTCAGGGGAGGGCATCTCTAGGGATCTTATGGGGTCCTAAGTGGGAAGAAGAGGGGATGATGAGTCCCCTTCGAGGTGAGAAGGGCGGGATATAAATGTAGCAAATAAATAAACGAAGTGGGTGGTGGTGGTAGAGCAGAGTTCAGGAGAGACTTTATTTATAAATACGGGTCTAGTATCCCTTCTACAGAAATCTGACATTCTCCATATGGGATAGCTGAGGTAGTGATCCCCTTGCTTTCTGATGTTTCAATGATGCAAACTTTGTTTCAGGCACAACATTACTGTAAATGCTGTGCATAAAAGTGGTATTCCAGCTACATATGTAATAAGGTGTTAGTGAATTCTGTGTGTAAACAAAAGCCCCAAACACTTCTGGTCCACAGCGCTTCAGAGCAGAGAGACTCAACCTGTATGTATTATGTTCCCACAAATATGTGGGATAGAAGGATTTCAGTGCAGTAATTGCAAACATATCCGACTCCATCCAAGTGGAGATTACAAATCCAGTTAAGAGTTCATATTTGCATGTGTGTCTGATTATTTATTTTACCTTTAAGTTTTGAAACTCTTTCATTCTGGGGCTTTTGTTGAGTCCTGGGTGGGAATCAGAAAGTGAAGGTAGGGAAGGAAGTGGGGAATGGGAAACAATAGCTAGGTTTTGGGTGGAGTGGATGAGAAATTGGGTTTTCAAAAATGCTGTCTGTTTCATTACTTGTGAAGCTCTCAACATGGGCAAAGAGTGCGGATGGGAGAGGAATACAGTCTTGATTGGGATTTTTTGTCCTGCTTCTGGTAAGGTTTTTACTGCAGTACGGTTAACATAAATTATAAATGCTTGTTTAAAAATAACTTAATAGTGAAATGTGCTCTTTTCTGCCTAAACATAATTGGATTAAATTTTTTAACATATTAATGATTCATTTTATGTGCTCACCCTTTTTCATCTCTGGTTTTAAACTTGGCTGCATAGTGCCCAAATACATGCTGCTAGTAGGGCAGCCACTTTCTTTGCACTTTGGTTCTTGCTTTTTTCTTAGGGGAGCTGCAATTGTCTTCTTCATTGTTGTCATTTAAGTATCCACTGAAAATGAAAGTTGAGTGGTGGGCAAGGGCTATGTTTGTTTACTTCCTGGCCCTTGCAGATGTATAAAATAAAACTTATTATGGCATATTTTTGTCATATATATGTGGTGGTGTTTTCTTGTTGTCCTTGTTTTTTGTAAGTTGTCAACCTTTGTTTTGGGACCCATCTCTAAACTTTGCAACTTGGTCTGTCAGGCCGTAGTCCTGGTTATGAAAGGCATAGCAAAAGCAAAGGATGCCTGATTATTGCAGAAATCTTGTAGATTAGGCCAGTAGCTTTTATAGGGATAGGTAGGTATGCCTAAGCCATCTCAAAGGAAACATCTTTGGAGATCTGGCTGGCTTCCTTACAGTTCTTATCCTCCCAGCTATGGTCAAAGGAGAGAATAGTCATCAAACCAGAAGTGAGCACCTTCTCCAGAGTCATGTTCCGACTCACCAGGGAACATTTGTAACATGTGCCATTCTTTTGTGCCATGCCTGAACATATTTATGTGTTTAGAACAATTCTACTTTCAAGATGCTGTAATGATGCTTTGTAAAGAAAACCAGATTCCCACCCCCATTATTGAAATGGCGTACTCCCAGAGGATTGATTTGTGATGGTGACAGGTTTTATGAGAGAGTCTGAGCACTGCCACCGACGCTTGGGATTAGGTTTGCTTCCTCTACTCATGGGTACAGTGTTTGTGTGCTTCTCTCTGTAGCAGGGTGAGTTCATGCTGTGTATATGAGGAATTCATTACTCAACTTGTAGTGGTAGGAAAATGTCAGATTTAATGTAAAGAGCTTACAGAACACTTTTGGCAGAGTCATAATGGAATGCTTTCAAACCAATAAAACGCAGTTTTAATACATGTCCCATTTTAACCTGATAGTTTTAAGAATGTGTTCCCTGGCAAGATCATCAGGAAACTATGATGGCTTGCAGCCATGTGCGGTGTTCATAGGGGCAGGATCCCAGTGCTTTTTCAACAAGTCATCTCATTTGGATTTTGGAGAAGGTGGACATCTTTTGGGAGACTTCTGCCTTAGAGGTTCATACCACTCAGGATCTTTCCAGGAAAAGGAAAGTCACAGTGTTTAGCTGCCCGCTTCCTTCTCCTCTCCCCAGAACATTCTGTTATTGGTTTTCTGGGTGGGCAGTTTGCATTTATAAATAATTTCTATATAACCCATAAAGTACGATGAAATTCCATTTTATTACAGACAACATTTGTGGGCCAATTTTTAATACTGCATATAGTACTTTGAAGCTAATGTTTAGATGCAATCGCTGATCTGAATACTTCATTTTCTTAGAAAACCTTCCACAGAAATAACTTTTGTTGCATGCATTAAGAGCAAAGGATAAACTGGGTTGTTGTATGTCTTTCGGGCTGTGTGGCCATGTTCCAGAAGCATTCTCTCCTGACGTTTCGCCCACATCTATGGCAGGCATCCTCAGAGGTTGTGAGGTATCCATACCTCACAACCTCTGAGGATGCCTGCCATAGATGTGGGCGAAACGTCAGGAGAGAATGCTTCTGGAACATGGCCACACAGCCCGAAAGACATACAACAACCCTGTGATTCTGGCCATGAAAGCCTTCGACAACACAAAGGATAAACTATTTGTGAAAGTGCCCCAGCCACATATGTGAATCAGCAGGCTGGGTTGTTAACTCCGCAATAGCTTTTTTGTCACAGCTCTAGCACAGTGCTTTCAAAGAAGCCCATTCTAGCTCCTAGATGTGCTTTTCATGAAAGCTTTGAGCAGTTCTTTTGATTAAGGAGAACTCTAGTTCAAGGTGGGTTCGTCTTGCCAGTTGATCTGTTAGTGTGGAAGCACCCAGATCTACCGCTTAAATGTTATTCTTTGGCACGTTAACTCATGAGGATAGGTCCTTTTATTGCAGTCAAAGCAGCTGCCTCATATGGGACTCCCAAGATGAAAAAGGCACAGATGTCCTGCAAAACCTTTGTGTTTTATTCGGATCATCTGGGTTTTCCTAGGTTATCACACAATATCTTTTTGCCTTCTGTGGGAAATATCTGCTGTGAATTTCCATCACTACGCTTATTCAGTTTGTTTCTTTACCATAAAAAATTCTGATTTAAATCCACTCTGCATCTAAAGGAAGTTACATTTCTTCTTTTCATCTTGGTGTCTTGTGTTGGAAGGAAGATGTTAGTGAATCCTTGGTCTGTTTTGGTGGGTCAACCATCTGCCCTTGGCTCTCAGAGTGTTTCAGATGAAACATTTATACCTGTGTTCTAGTGTTGTCCTGCTTTCAAAAGAGATGCAAACACCATACCACCTATTGATTTGAATCTATTCTTTTACAAATTCAAGTTGTGTTCTTTGTCTCTCAATAAGCAAAAGTAGGAAGGGGGTGTCGCTGATAGAGGTTTTCAGTGTGCTCTGCCAGATTCATGGTAGTATAGTCAGAGCTGAATCACCCCGAGGAAATTAATTCTCTGTAAAGAAATGTAGGGCAGTGAGTGAGTAGACTATAGTACTGAAGAAGGGGAAAAATCAGCACACAATCCTTTTTTGATTTTATGTCATGACAAAGAATTTGTGTTGTAGCTTGTATATACTTTTTAATGCGGTTAAAGAAAAACATGTAGCAATTCCCGATTTTCATCAAGCAAAGCGGCAATCCAAGTTGAGCATCCCTTATCTGAATTGCTTGTTACTAGAGGTATTTGGGGGTTTGGATTTTGGAATACCTGCATTTTCATATACGTACATGATGAGGTATTTTGGAGCAAGGACTCAAATCTAAGCACAAACAGCATGTATGTTTTGTAGACACCTTATTACACATAGCCTGATGGGAATTGTATACAATATTTTAGAATAATTTTCTGCATGTTGGTGTACACCGAACCATCAGAAAACAAAGATGTCACTTTGTCAGCCATTCATAGAATAATAGAGTTGGAAGGGACCATGTGGGCCATCTAGTCCAACCTCCTGCCATGTAATAAAAGCACAATCAAAGTACCTTTGACAGATGTGGACAGTTTTGGATTTGAAGTATTTAAAATGTGTGAATTCTGTCTAAGGGATACTCAACCAGTGAAGAATCTGTGAAGAATCACCCCTTCCCCAATTCCTTATACCTGTAGATTTTGTAACAACTCCTTTTTATCTGGGATGAGTGATTGTTCTCATTTGCTGAAGACATGATGGGCTTATACTGAATATGAGGTTTGCAATTCTTGCTGTTGCTATGGTTGTGTTAGGGAGATCATGGAGATATGAAAGAAGTAAGACCCGAGTGTGATCTCCTGTTAAAATTCTCCCTCCTAAGGTAATAGGACTGGAAAATCTATCTCCTCATCTCAGGTCTGGAATGATCCTTCAGGTCAGAGTTCATTGTATTGAGCTGGAAAGATCAAGGTCAAGAATCCAGTATAAGCAGTTATTTCTGTTCCTTCCTTAACCCATCAAGATCAGCATCTTGAAGTGAGCTATGGACCACATTGGACCATAGATTGGTGCAGAAGGAAGAACTATCTGTGCTGCCAGGTACTTCTTGGAGGAGTTAGTTCCATCAGTTCATCTGAAGAAGTGGATGAAAATCCACAAAAGCTCCTGCTAAAATAAAACAGGTTTAAGCGTGCTGCTAGATGCCTTCTTTCAGTCAGCTTCCCTTTTCCTTTTCATGCTGCTTCAGACTAGCACAGCTATCTCTCTGAAAACTTCTTGGAGGAGGAGTCATCAAGCCACTTCCCCCAGTGAGGTGAAGGAATATTATGCTGTTGCAAACGGCAGGCATACCAAGAGTTATGTACACACAGTCCAGCTGCAAGTTCGCCCCTAACTCTTTATCCTGACATTACTGTTATTTTAACAGACAGTTTTGTAGGCACAGGGTTTGGTAAGGTAATCGGTAGTTCTTCACTTGTGCAACACTTGATCTGGCTGCTTTCTCTGCTGTTTAAAAAGATAGCTTTCAAAAAGAAATGGATAACATTGTTCACTAGTCCAGGTTCTGCAGTTGTTCCTTCATTGCATGTAAGAGGACATATTTGATGTTGTGCTTATTTTGATCTTCACTAGTAACCCTATGCATTGTTTTTCTCTCCTATCCCTCTTGTAGTTTGAGTAGCCCTGCTTATTATCGCCTGCAAGAGCATTCAGGAATAGTGAGGTTGACATTGAGGCAAATGCCAGGCACAAATCTCCCACATCTCATCTAGCCGTTTCTCTTGTATTGAGGGCTCTGATGAAATCATATGTGAAAAATCAATTGGGGCTGTGTTCTCGCAAAAGTTTTTCCTTCGTATTTTGTAGGAGAGGTTACCATGCAGGCCTTTGTGGACATGTTTGCCCGAAGTTTGACTTTCAACATTGCAATGGAGAAAGAAGCATGCTTGGGGAAAATGAAGCCTTTCTGCCCAGCTACATACAGTGGGAATTGCAGTCAGCTGGTTATTTTTAGCATCTGGAGTTATCTCACTGCAAGCATGAGTCTTTGTGGTTGCAGATGCTGGGAGTGCATGGGGGTGGCTGTTAGTTTCTCTCCCCCCCCCCCCTTGCTGGTTCACTTTGAGCCACCCAGATGTTATAAAGCGGAGAGATCGCGCAAAGATGACTGAGCAGGAGTGAGGGGCTCACCTTCCTCTGTTTGATGCCATGGACTTTCTATGTCACTTTTCGTTTCCTTTCATTTTCTTGCTTATCAAAGGAAATTGTCTTCTAAGAACAGGTAAGACTTGTACAGAATGAGATTGTGGTTATGATGTCGGTTTCCTTTGGATCTTTGCCCATGGGCCGAGAAGTGTGATGTGAGTGTAGCTACTGCTTACTTCCTGGCTCTGAAAGACAAGGTCTCTGCATCCACTCCTGTGTTTCCGCTCCTGCTTTGACACATGACCTGGCCTTCTACCTGTTCAGTTTTCTTGCCTAGGAGGATCACACTGAGGGAGCTTTCTTTGTACACAGGATCTCTATCAGGGTTTCTTGACTTTAACAAGATTAGTTTGTTCGACAACACATTAGTTTGTTTGTTTTACTCCTGTTAAAGAGGTCGGACAAGTTTCTAGTCCCCATGATTTTTAAGGCTTCTTGGGGATTCTGATCACAGTTTTTAATTCTGTAACTTTAAGGTGGATGTCCCTTCTGTATCTTGTGGTACTGCTTGTCCCATTTCTTTCCCAAATCGTAATCTTGCTTGTTGTTGCTTGTTGTTTACTCCAGTTTGAAACCAAGTTTTTATAAATTGTATGAATTTTCCCAGATGAACCCTTGTTTTGGCCTTTTGTCTCTGAGGCGTTGTATCTGTGAAGACCAGAGTGTGCACACAACCAGTGGATAAGGGCCGTTGCTCTATGTATGAGCTCTCTGTATGTATGTTGCTGGCTAGTGGGTTCTAGTAGAAGTTTTCACTTGAATAGTTGGACACTATGTGGCTGCTCAGTTGCGGAACAAAAATATGCAGTTGTCCCTCCGATTTTCTCTGTATGGGAAGACTGAAGAATGTTCGGTGTAATGCCAGTACAGTAGAGTCTCACTTATCCAACACTTGCTTATCCAACGTTCTGGATTATCCAACGCATTTTTGTAGCCAATGTTTTCAATATATCATGATATTTTGGTGCGAAATTCGTAAATACGGTAATTACTACGTAGCATTACTGCCTATTGAACTACTTTTTCTGCCAGATTTGTTGTATTACATGATGTTTTGATGCTTAATTTGTAAAATCATAACTTAATTTGATGTTTAATAGGCTTCTCTTTAATCTCTCCTTATTATCCAACATATTTGCTTATCCAACGTTCTGCCGGCCCGTTTATGTTGGATAAGTGAGACTCTACTGTATATGAAAAAGGTCAGGTGGGAAAGAGTGCAGATAATTCTGAACCTGTTAGCTTTACCTTGCTAGGAAAATTAAGAATATAAATAGATGGATATTTCTGAGGTTTGTATTGGGAATGTTTTTTTTAAGTATCAAGCAGTTCATAAATGGAATGCATGCACACACACATTTGTTTGGCTCTGGTGAGAACAGCATGCTGAACTAGGTAGGCCTTTGGTTTGATTGAGAAGAGCTCTTCTGTTTATATCCATATATGAGTCACACTGCATTAGCTGCAGTACTGACTCTTCCTCCATGGGTTCACTAGTTTGCCTTCCTCCAAAGCTGTATTGCGCTTCTGTGTACCACATAGACAGGCCCAGCTGTTTCACTTTCTTTTCTTCATGTCTGTCTAGAGCTGATCCCACCACAAACAGCACATGCTCTGTATCTCTGCATGCCGCTTTCTCAGACTTTGACTGGCCTAGGTAATTTACTATCTTTCTCTGTGGGTTGAAACCATTGGCCAGAAAGACTGTTTTTGTCATGGTTTTTAGGGTTGTCATCATGGAAAGTTTCAGTCTTAAAACTTACAGTATAATTTTGTCTTGCGTTTTCCTCTTGTCTCCAGAAGATATTAGTGATATGAAGCATAGTTTTACACGTGCAAATGTTTAGCAACTGTTTGTGTAATGGCAATTGTTAGGCAATTTGGGAAGGACATTACTCTTTGCTACTCAAAAAGGACTGCCCTGGACCAGTAAATGCAACTTACATTAACTTGGTGTCTTGAAATATCATATTCCAGAATGGGGTAATCGTCAAACAGGGCCAAAGTGAGGATATGAGTGAACTTTTCCTTTAGTAAATCTGATTCTGATGCCTTGTGGTGATTTTTATTTACTTTAAAAGCAGTCTTCTAGGCAACTAATAGCTTTCCTGTTTGTTCCAAGAGCCTCGACATCGATCTCGTTTTGGCGCATACATCTTTCTGGAAAGATTCTGTGTAACACAATAGTTAATTTTTAGTTCTTTCAAAAGCTTAATGCATCTGGGAGCAGGGAAGGTTAAGACTGAACGAATACCTGAATCTATAAATGTTAGAGTTGTTGCTTTTCTTCTCTGGCATTTTACTTCTCTCTATAAGACAGTTATGTCTCGGATTATGAAAGCAGATAAGGCAATTCTGTTTGCCCCCAGATTGAACATGTTGTACATACAACACATGGCTGTCAGAGTAGTAATTTCCCCAGGAAGATCTGTCAATAAAAGTTGAAATAAACCTGAACTGGAATTGTTTCTTTGGGATCAACATAGAGTTTAAGGGAAGGAGAGAATCTAGATGATAAAGAGAAAAACAGAAGCTTCTTCATGAACATACAGTTGTCAAATTGGGGTAGACTATATACAGTTTTTAGACTGCGTAGGAATCTCCTCAAGAGTCTGTGGGCAAAATATTGAGTTTTTGTAAAAATATACCAGGAAAGAGGATGCTTTCATTTTGATCACATTTGCTCAGTCTGACAATGATAGCTGTAGGGATTGCCATCTGTTCACATCTATGGCAGCCGTTTTCAAAAGTACGTCCAAATTGGTTTTCACCAAATCCTTAATTGTGGCCAATACTCTAAAGCACTGAATTTTTTGTGGTTGCCATCTCTAAGAAGTCAATTGCCATAGACATGCATGGAACAGGATGCTTTGGTTCCATCTCACATATACACCATATGCTCTTGCCTTTTGCCACTGTACTCAGAGAAGGGGATGGTTCCTTTTTTGAGGTACAGTTGATAAAAATTGAGGTACAATACCCACATTGACCCATATATAAGTTGACCCAGGATTTTAAAGTTGCTTTTTGAATAAAATTTCTCAATTTATACACGAGTGTATAGGGTGATTGGTTTGCTTTTGATTTGGTTGTTGCAGTGGGGGTACAGTAGATGCAGCAAGCTTTTTGAGATTGGGAGGGAAAGGTTAGATTGGACTTTCACACATTTGGGTTGAGAGAGATCTGAGAGGCTGAGCTCGTGCTGAACTTCAGCAAGGCAAGCTGAGTTTATTTTCTAAATCCAATGCTTAAATAGGGTGGTAAGCAGAACATAGTAAATGAGCAGGGACAGGAAAAGAACAAGCTTGAGAAGGGAGGGAACAACTTGTTATAGTTCCTTGAATTCTGGGTGTTTTATAGCTTTTAGAAGAAAATAGTGGCTCCTTTCATGGCTTCATGATGAGCTTATAAGTTAATGGATTTGTGGTGTCCGTGGTCTTCGTTTTGCCCTCTACCTCGCCTAAGGTAAACTACTGGACTGGCTCTGGTCAAGGGCATCATGGAATGGCATATTCCTCTTAGACTAGAGGCTGAATACTGTATTCGCTCTGTGATTTTTTTCCTGAGCCCAGATGCTTCCAGAGAGCTGACTGCATTGACCCCAGGTCTTTTTTCTTCCGCAGTTATAGTGAATTGTAAAGTTCAACTGTGTGCATGAGTAACTCACATTAATTCTCCTGTTATACACTGCCTTCCAGTTGTCAAGAAGGAATTTCCAGTATTGTGCTCCCAGTTCTTCCCACTGTCTGTGGTGCTTTCTTTTGTTTGCCCTGCGTTTTCATAAACGGGCTACCTTCAGTCACATCTTGCTCTTGTTACGCACATGGGATCTATCCCTGAGGTGTGGATAGTATCAAGTTGGAAAGCCCTGCTGTCTTGACCTGTCAAGGGAGCACCTGTACGATGCATCTGTATTGATGTCTTACTGGGCTGCAAACATTGGCAAACATTCTTTAAAGAGACCCTTTGCTATCCTTTTATGCAGCTACAGTTCGCAGTTCTTTGTCAGAGAGGGCATGGCTGTTAAACTAAAGTCTGTGGGATGAATGTGGCCAGTAACTGTGGTAGTGGACCATTTTATGCCCCATAAAGGGCACATATGTTATGTGCGTTTCTCTTCAGATGACACACTCAGCATGGCTATGGTTTATATCAGGGAGGGAAATAATACAGGCCTTTGGATGTTGTTGAACCTCAACTCATAGCATTCTATCTAGCATGGACTATGCCAAAAGATCTGATAGACAGTGCAATCCAGCAAGATCTGGAGAACCTCATGATTCCCACTATGGTTTAAATCAATTCATTTTGTGATTGCTTAACTAGATTAGTAGATTCTTTGAGAGTCAGGCTGGGGAATGTAAACCCCTCCAGATAGTGTTAGACTGTATCATCCTTCTGTATTTGTAATGCTGGCTGGTGCTGATAGAAAACTGAAGACCTATCACAATATGGAGAGCAAAATAGACCATTCCTTTTGCTTAGAGAGAATGCTTGCTGAATACAACTGTTTGTAAACCTCACAATATATGATAAAATGTTTCTCTTTGCATTTTTCTGTTTGTTTTGTGTATATTCATTCAGGAGGATACAATGGGTATGGAGAAACGTAATTGCTTTTCAATATATACTGCCTTTTCGGTGGGTAAATATAACATGAGTTGACAATTTAGCATCCAAGATAAATAAAACACTAAATCATGGGATAAATATTTTATTAAGTATGTTAGAATACAGTGATGAGCCTACAGAATAGAGTAAAATGCAATATAATGTTTTTATTCACATGATATGCACATTATCTTTAAAGGTTCATGATTTGATTACTCTCACTTGTTGCTGATAATTTAATGGACTTTTTAAGTATCATGTTTGATCTGCAATGTATGGTTTCCAAAACAGAATTTCTGAATTATGGACTATGGAATAGGATGACCCTATTAAAAGATCTGTATTTATTGTCTCTCCTGGCTGTTTGTTTTTCTCTCCCTTGGGATGTTAAAATCCTAAATGCACATAGTTCTTATTACTGCATCATCAAGATCTTGGCTTGGTACAAAAAATCTGAAAGACTGAAAGCTGATATCTGAAACCATTGCTGGCATTCCTTGAAATTCACTGGGTTGATAGCAAATATTTCCTCAAGCAAAGTTCAGAGGTCCCTGCTTAAAAATATTTGGAAAAAAAACTAGAAGGTGTGGCTCCTCTGTACAATGACGTGGCTTGGTCAAGCAAAGAACTGCTAGGCTTGTCATTTCTAAATGGTGCAAGCAGCAGTTATATCAAAAATGCCTAATTCTGTCTGCAGTTATTATACTTACATATATGCTATTAAAATGTATGTAAACTTATGTTACAATGTTTTGAATATACTCTTGAAGCTTCTGGTTTCCTGGCTGCTACTGTACAAAACACTAACGCCTATAAATGAGATTTTGGCATCAACTGGCATAGACCCGTTTTATTAATGGGTTTTGTTGACTTATGCTCCCATTGATTTAAAGCAGTCATGAATTAAAAGCCAGTTAATGGTGAAAAATGTTGGGAGTTCATTCCAACATTGGCTGATTAAGCAAAGGTCCCCGCATCTAATTTCATTGATCTGCACTGGCTTGGACTAACAGTTGGACTCAGCCCCACATTACACAACGTCCATTTGTTGTATAAGTTACCTGTAACTTTATGAATTCTCATGTTTGGAGTCCAGGTACAACTAGGTACATGCATTGTATTTGGCTTGAAATCTTGTTTTGTGTAAGCCATTCTGAGCTTCTTGGAGAAGAATAAGCATAAAAAGGTAATGGTTATGGTAACAGTGGGTAGTGTGAAATGCTAGGAGGTGTGACTTTCTTTCCGAGTGTTCCCTGTTGGGTTTCTGTTCCCTTCGTGAAGATCAAAGGTCACCTGGGCTTCTTCTAGGGGACCTCTGTGTCCAGATAATTGCAGGAATCCCAGGATAAACCTACCAAAATTATAATGGACGGGGTCATAATATGCGACACTTTCCTCTGCACTGATAATACTGTTTAGCAGCCACACCCTTTGGGTTTAGCCAAGGAATGCAGGCTCTGGGAGAAGACGCAGGAATAAATTGCCTGTTACGACGATGTGCTTTCCAGCTTACATTCCTCTCTGCTTGTGCCGTGTGTCATTCCGCGTTCTGTTCCAAGCCCAGTGGGGATTGGAATTAGCTTTCAAAAGCAGTGAGGTTCTTGTCGGTCCTAATACACACTTTCCGTATTAAAGAAGTAGGGCTTGCTTGGCATCCCGGCTCCTTTTGGTTAGCCAGGGAGCAGGAAGGGATTTTCTTGGCTTATTTTCCGTTCTCTTGTTGCTTGTGTGAAGAAGTGAGGCATAACGATAGAAAAGAGATGATAAGGAGACTATAGTGCTTGGCCCTTGGTGTGCTGGTCATCTTCTCCAGGGATCTCACAGGTCTGACTAATTTGCAAGGACATTTGACATAGGTTTGGGAAGGCCACCTTAGCTGCCTGCTTTTTGAGATGTGTGCATGCCTCCGTGTACTAATTGTTATGCTGAATATCTAATGAACCTTTTATTTATGAGTAAAATATGTCGGCACAGAATGGGGCAACGACAAGGAAACTCTTCCGCACTGGGTCTGTGGAGCGTGAAGAGTTAGCTCCTCACCCGGGACTCAGGCTCTTTTGTTTCCAGCTGCCGACAAGCAGGAACACAATGCCGAACACTTACCTGATATTTTGTGTGCAAGGATAGGAGCAGCTGCAAGGGTGGTAGTTAATGTAGCGGAGGGTTCCCCCCATAAAAGCAGATCCTCTACTTCTAAAAGGAGGACCTCTTTCAGTAATATTAAGGCAATGTGAAGTGGTGACTGATGGGAAATAGCATGATAAGGCTCCATATGAAGATTTCTGTGTCTGAATTGTGTGGTTTCCAGCCATTTTCAACTGTAGATCCACCAAAAAGCCAGCTGGCTTCAGCTTCCTGCGGCCCCTACTTTCCAACCTGGAATATCATGCCCCCTCCCTGACTGAAAGAAATGAGCCACCTAGGCCTAAAAGCTTAAATCCCCCTCTCCTGAAAAAGGCCTTTAGTTTTCTGAAATGGTCCATAGCACACAGTCTTAAGGATAGGAATTGGGGGAATCAGGGGGCTGCCATGGGGCTGATGCTTAGAACGTCATTAAAATAACTATATTATCTTCCAACCATTCTTCTGTCTCAAGATGTTTTCTAACATGCCTCCCTGATGAAAACATCTGAATATCTTTAAAATGTGCCCAGATTTTTGTTGCTGTTTGTTTGACCTAATAAAGGCATTATGCTAATATGGATTGTGGAATTATAATTTGTATGTGTGCAGTCCAGCTAACGTGAAGCAGTTCTGTCCACTTGGATTTAATGGGAAACTTACATATTCATCTACTGAAATCAATGGAATGGGGGTAGTGCTTAACGTTAGCTGAGATATGAAGGTGTAAAATCTGTAGATAAATTCCCCTGGAGAGCAAATAATGGCCAGGTAACTTTTGTCATAAGTCTTCATGGCTGTATAAATGCCTTCTATCTCTTTGCTTTAATATTGTGGGCAGCGTGGACGGTATAAGAGTCAGTGCCTTAAGACATTTAGAAAAGGAAGTGGTTTTGGATTATTCTAAATGTGTTCTAGTCATAGGGAGAGGCGGGTAATAAAATTATTATTGTTGTTGTTGTGGTTGTTTTTAATATTGTCACTCTGCTTCGGTATTAATCGTTTGTATGTGTTTTAGCTGCATTGTACTCATTTTAATTCGTATGCTACCTTAAATCTAAGTTGTGGAGCAAAAGGTTGGATATAAAAAACAGCTAATATAAAATAATGGAAATTGCTAAAACATTCCAACGAAATGGGGCTGTTCGGGAGATTGCTTCTCTTCTGCAGGGCGTAACTTTTTCACACTTGACTCACTGCTAAGGCTCTCCTTCTGTGCATTAATTCATTTTGACTCTGATTTTCAGTTCAGTTGCTTTAACCACCACGTCACTTAACAGCTGTAGAAATGCTCCCTCAGGAGCATGCGCAGAAGGATTGTAAGTAGCAGGAAGTAAAGGATCTTGGAGGACAAGGAGGCTTTGGAAATGGATGTCAGGATTCTTTTGACGATATTTGACAGTTTAACAATGTCCCTGTTCCAACTAACATACATTTTCAAAATGTTCCTCCTTAGGAGCGGAAGAACAATATAAATTACTAATGAAAATTACCAAAACATAGCATTATATTGTAACAAAACTGAGTTGAATTGAATTTGCTGGATAAATCAAACACCTATAAGTCGAGGACAGGCTTTGGAGCAAAAACTATGGATTTTTATATGATCCATGGATAACGTGAGGGTCATTCCATGGAGGGAAAAAAATGGGTTTGAGGTTTTTGGATAAGAGTTGAGGTACACCACTGCGTTGACTGTGGATAGGCTGACCTGCTTTGGGGGATGAATTTTAGACTCAAAAGATAGGTTTATGAAATCTCAGTGTTGGCAGGTCAAAGGGTTGGACAGGGCGCAGAATGGAAGACAAGTGGATATGATTAAATATGTTTCCAAGGCAAAGTAAGGAACATAGTTGAGTAGCAGCTCAGTCCCTCAAGAACTGTCCCAGCTTGATAGGGCAAGGTGAAACCTTGCTTTGGCCCCTTGCATCCCTTGGCAGACGCCTGAGTCAACCTGGGTGTGTCAGGAAGCGAGCTGCAGTGCTGCTTTCTGGCCAGCTGCATGCACTAGTTCCTGAGAGCAGCCTGGAACGGCTTTCTGCTGACGTCACCAGTCCTTGTAGTGAACTGCCATCAGTTGCTGGAGTCCCCAGTACAGCCCTCTTGCACTGCAGGAACTGGCAGTCTGTGCTTCTGCCCACTGGGAACCATGTAAGACTTCACAGGTCAACCAGAGTGGTAGGCACCACCCATTTGGGGGGTTTCAGGGCATGCCATGTCAGTGCAGTGAATTGTGATGCCACCTGGACATGAGTTGCAGTTGCCTACACTGTTCACATTGGCACGGTTAGCTTTGACTGCTTAGATCACCTTTCAGCCTGGTTCTTAAGAAAGTGGATGAGTTACTCTTCCATCATGGCTGATTATTGGGTTCCTAATGCTACTGGGGTTTGTGCCAAGTTCCATATTTTCATTTCAGACATAACCATTCTCTCAGTAGATTCTGATTAGAAGTAGGAAGAGCCTAGTGGGTCATGGGCAGAACTATGCGCTTTTACAGGGCCTGTTCATTTCAGGCTCAAATTAGGTTGAAATTTTAATCACGTAGTTTCTTGTGTAGCTGCTTTTAACAGCACGCGAAAACCTCTTCCAGATGTGGCTAGCCATCTCCCCTTACTTTCTGGTAGATTTTTTTGGGGAGGTTTTAGGCTTCTTTCTAGTAAGTCCTTACAAATATGGCTGTTCCTGTGATGTTTTGGTGTGTGAGTGGCATTAGATCTCCTCTCGGATTCCACTGTGTAACAGGCCCCGTCACTTGTTCCTTCTCCTCCTATTTATGGTCTTACAGGAATGCTTGTTAGTCCCTGAGCAAATAGGTGGTTGCCCACTAGGGAGAGTGAATTTTGCAGTTTCCTCCTTTGGCCATTGATTCCTGTTTTTACATAGCTCACTGCAATGTGTTTAATGATACACTCACTTTTCATTTTGCAATGTATGCTGTTCTTTGTGTGGGGAAAATAAGTGTGTTAAGGTCTGTACAGGAAAACAATCACCCTGAGTTCTGTGGGATATATAAGCAATGTGATTCTTACAAAGTACACACACACATACTAAATGCACTTTCAGTTATAGAAGGAGAAGCACTTGTGTTAAATAATAATTCCTGTCTTTCCTTCAGAGAGCAATATGCAACTTGCATGATCCATTTTATTCCCGCAGCAATTTGGTGAAGTGGGTTAACTTCAAAGATGGTGACTGACTTCAGGTTTTCATCTTTGGTTGGAGATTTTGACTCTGGGCCTTGCCAGTCCTAGTCTAACCATTAAACCGCACTGGGATTTCTTAAGGAAAACCCAGGATTAAACATTGAGGAGGGGCTTTGGCTGGCATAGGGAAGGGGTAACATCCCTGAGGTGTTTGTTTTGGTGTCTGTGCCCCTGTTCAGAATATTTCATCTCACTTTACGTCCCTGTGATCATTGAATTTTGAAAAATGTGGCTTGCTGCGAAAATGAAGCTTGAGTTGAGACATCATTACCCCATGACAACCCTTTCAGGAGTGAATTTCCTTTCTGGGAGGTAGATTTCTCTCACTTCCTGTTGTCTCACCCCTATTTGTAACTATGAGTCATTTGTAAGTCAGGGACTGCCTATAGATCTACATTGCTAAGTAGGGCTTGTAATAATTTAAAAAACCCACAGTGCCATGCAAAAACATAAAACTGACTCAGATGGAGGTAGGCTCAGCAGGTGAAAATATTTTAAAACAATGGTATATTGAAACAGGAAATCTGCCTGGGAAGACTAATGCATCCCAAAACATGACAGTTTTGACACATTGTTTAAAAAAAAAATAGTAAAGTGTGAGTGGGTGAGGAACAGATCTCATGGAGTGAGATGTTCCACAACCTGAGAAAGCTTTCTCTCCTAACTTGGTTGTCACAAGCTGTCCAGTCAAGAACACTGTCTTGCCTTATTGAAAGTGTTTGGATATGCTGTCTTTAATGCGCGCACACCATTTACATGACATATTTGTGTTCTTTAGCGTGTCTCGAAATGGTGTTGAAACTTGCCTCTGAAAAGTGTCAATGAGAGGAGGACGTTGTGGATGGCTGTCCTTCAGTGAGGGCAGGGAGAGGGCTGGAGGGACGGCTTCCGGCTTCCTAGGATGCTCTTCAGCATTGAGCCAGCAGTGTGGGCAGATGCCATCTGGATGCCTCCTTAGTCATCCTGTCAGATGATTTGAAGTCTCCAAACAATTGCCTTGTAAATAGACTTGCAACAGAGGCACGCTTTGGCAGAGGGAAGCCTATACATAGGAACAGATGCTTGGTCAGGTTGATTGTGGGCCAGCAAATTAGACATTACAAAACCAACCCAGAGAAGCCTTCATGCATAACGGGATCTTTAAATATTGGCCTTGCTGTGGGAAAGATTTGAGTCAGTAGCCGTGAACGAGAGGTGTATGTAGGGATAAGGCTGATGATGCTTCACACACTCACCTGTTCCAATCTGGGTGAACATTTGCTCAGTTGTCTTTACAGCAAGTAGATGGGAAATGGAGCTGAGAAGATGGCAGCTTGACTGAAGTAGTTGAGAGAGAGCTCATTGTTGGAAAGGTTTTGAACTGGAGGACTTCTGCTTGTAGACATATCAAGCTCTGCTGTATTGGGTGGAGGGCAAGTGAAGACAGCTAGATTAGTGGTGGTGTCCGTTGTTGGGTCAGAAGTCATCCATGGCCACAAAGTGCGTCAACTAACTACTCATTTGTATAATCTGTTGCTTTGTTTAATTCTTGCTACTCTGTCCATCTCCATAGGTCAGAAGATAACCGTCTTTAGAAGCTTGGGGACACAACGAAGAGGAATCCCCATTGTTTCTGTCGAAATGAGTTTGAGCCATAGAATATGGTTAATGTCGCAGTTACCAAGGTATGCTCAAATGCCACTTTCCCAACTTTACAGTGATAGGGACCATAAAAATACATCATTACAAAGCCTGCTGTCCCCATTTCTGTTTCCCATTCTTTCCCTGACGTTTCTGCCTCTGTTAAAGGAGCAACCTGCTTTGTTAACTGGGGTATACCTGTGCCTCGTAGCTGTGAAGCCTTTGCTTCTTGAAGGGCCTTTACGCAGTATTACTCCTCACTAATTGAGGCCATAGGAAGAGCAGCAGTTGGAGCCACAACTGAGGCATGTTAGCCCTTGGGGAGTGTGCAGGTAACATCATTGCTGTCTCTACAGCTTCAGTCCCCACAGCTCTCTCCAGCTGCCCAGTAAATGTTCCAACCCAGTGGATGAAATGGGGAGATGAGCTCTTTTCCCATGGGGTCGCTATGCGGGATTTTAAAAGAATGGCAGTTGCAGCACAGTACCTTTTTCATATCATTCTTCCTGCTTATTTGTTTTTACCCTTTGTGCCTTTAATATCTTTTTATTTCAACTCATCCTCAGTGCCTCTTGCCAAAGAGAAAGGCAGAACAGAAATATTTCAAATTAAATTGAACCAAAGTCCTGGGAACAACTTTATTTACGTAGCTGTTAAATAGCACTCTTTAAGAAAACGGAAAGCCTCAAGTTATTTGTTTGAATCTCTCTATATAAGAATGATTGTCAGTGACAGAAAAACTTAATTAGTTAATTGTCCACTTCTTTCCTTCTTTCTCTGTAAAGGTTTTGATTTGTTACCTGCAAATCCCATTGTCAATGAAGGAAGAAGCCGCTTGGGAATTTGAGGTGGGAACAAGGTCCTAATACTGTTCACCATGCGCAAAGGGGTGCCAAAGGACCCGGATATAGCCGACCTGTTCTACAAAGATGATCCTCAGGAACTGTTTGTGGGTTTACATGAAATTGGACATGGGAGCTTTGGAGCCGTTTACTTTGTAAGTCCTTTCTGCTTTCAAATTCTACTCTGAAGGAGGGAGTCAGAAGACATCTTTGTCATAATAATCTTGAGAAAAACACTTGCCATTGTTCCTGAAAGCAGTTTGACCCTTTCCCCCTCTTTCCTCCCACCATTCCAATATGGCATCGTTATATGCGTAAAGAAAATGCATGTCGTTTCTGAATTATTGTTGTCGCTGATTTGGGAAACAACACCAGAAGGTTAGAGGGCAAAGAATTGGCATCAAACGCAATCTGGGATTTCCAGCCAGGGTTTCTCTGCTGCAAAGTGACAGATTTGATCTCTTTGGGGAAAATAGTGGGTGGAAGTATATAGACAGATATAGATTAAAAAATGTCCCTCTTTCACTTTTTCCTGGGTATGCTTACTCCTTAAATGACTTTTCTTTTGTAATTTGACAAGAGAGAAGCAAGTCCCCAGACCCATACTAACTGCTAAATTTGTATTCTATCTTTTATTCCAAATGCCCACCAAAAAGGGCTGAAACCATCTCCTTCTGACTAGCATCCACACCACTCTTCTACTCTGCATGTGTCATGTCTTAGCGATATCCTCCGCCTTAAAGCTGAGTAACAACTGAGGATGGAGGCTGCTGGTTATGGGGGTGCTCTGTCTGGGAAAGTATACCTTGCCCAAGGCTCCAGAGTGAGTCTGGGGCCAAGACAAGTCTTGGATCAGGGACCCCCTGTGACTCCTCATTAAATTAATAAACATTGACAGTTTAAAGAGTATTTCATGTCACTGTTTGGGATGCGATTGGCTGCCAAAGATGGCTGCTTGTGTGCTAACTAAAGGAGGTGACCCAGTTTTAGCAATGAAGTAGATTGAACTTATTAGTTCCTCTGCTTTGCAGAAATGATGTAGTCCTCCTCGAAAAAGAGGCAGGGCCGCTGAAAGCAGCCTGCTGCACAGCATTACTTACAGTCTGTTTGATGAGCATGTTATTTAACCGTGCGGTGTCTCAGGCTGTGGATTAGTCCTTCAAGGAAAGTAGAGCCCTGCTGCTTTAATCATTTAAAGCTCCACCAGACAGCCCCATGGAAAAGCTTTCTGCGGGGAAATGGTTCTCCTCCCAGCGCTCTTGGTGGAGAGCGCACTGAGCGGGCTCTCGCCACACCTTGGGCCAGCTTTCGGGTACATCACTCATGTTCGGCCCACGGGGTGGAAAAAGATCACCAGATTTTACTGGCACCTTCGAAAGTGCACTGGGAGGCCTTGGTTTTTATTAATAGAATAATACAAAACCAGTGAGTCACTGCAGCCTATAAATAGCACTTTTAAGAAAGAGGTACAAATTTCATTACATTCCCACCCGAAGTGTTAGGTTGGGTGTCAGCGGGAATCATAACAAGGGGGGGAAAGGTTACAACACATCCAAATCATATTAAACATAACCAGTGCTAGCGGGGAGGGGAGACCAAACAGCAGGGGCAGAATATTGTTAGGAGGTTGACAATAAGATTCAGGCATTTTACTCTCTGTGGCACAACGAAAGCTTTCCAAGCGATGACAGTGGTTTAGCATCCATGCCTAGGTTGTTATGAGGACAGAAAGAGATTGCACCTTTCGTAGGTTGGCAAGATTTCATTTGGTCCTGTAAAGCCTGGAGCTCCAGGCTGAATGGTGAGGATATTACTGGAGCATTGTGTAAGATGTGGTGTCCGAATGGGCACTGAGGTCCAACTGTTGACTTTGGGGGGACATTTACCCCATTTATGAGATACTACCATTGCAGGACACGTGGCTCTCCAGACATTATCAGACTGTTTTTCCGATCGGGTGCAGTCAATAATTTGGGGAGATTGGAGTTGTAATGCAGCAGCTTCTCAGGAGCCGTATCTTCCCATCCTCATTTTGGGGCTGTTGATTTCAAGCTTAATATTTGACTCCAAAATCATACATTTCAGGCTTGGACAAGTATTGTTGCTCTTCACGCTTAACTCCCGCATTGTGAGGGATTAGCATTAAGGGGCCAGAGTGTTTAGCAGACACAGGCAGTATTTGGGCTAGATTAATGGCAGGACTTGTGTCGATGGTATGAAATTCAACGTGGGGCCTAATTACTGTTTCTAAGGAACCATTTCTCCCAAATGGTGTGGCTTGTTTGCTGAGAAAATCTGTTAAATGTCCTTTCTCCTCCACTTCCCAGGCCACCAACGCCCGCACCAATGAAGTGGTGGCAATCAAGAAGATGTCCTACAGCGGCAAGCAAACAAATGAGGTAAGGAGGACCAAACATGGCACACTTGTGAACCTCCACTGGCCCAGCCATTGTTTCCTTTGCGTTGAAGCATCAAGGCAGGGCGTTCAGTTCTGTAATCCCTGCTTTTAACAATGTACAACTGATGCAGCATTTGCTCGTTTGTGGAGCAAAATGAAAATATAGACACGGAATTACTGGCTGCATGAGTGTATGAGTGATTTTTATATGCTGCAAAGTGCTCAACAAAAACCCCCATGAGACCCAGAAGTGGACGCTGGTAACAACATTCGAAATCCACATTTTTTAACCTTTCCAAACATCCTAGCAGTTAATCCCCCACTTTCCTCAGGCCCTGTATATTTCCTCCCACACATACAAACACACCATTGCTATTACTAAACCCTCACCCAACAATTCCTTTAATGCGCACTGAGCATTAACAGGGTTCTCTTTTTGCCTTCATCCTTATGCTCCTATGCTTTGGATAGGTTAGCTGGAGATATGCTAGTGGGAACAAGCTCATCCAGTATGGATTTTTCTGGTTACTAAACCAGAATGGTCTTGTCCCTTTTTAGTCCTATTGCTCCAGTCCTAGTTTGTGTGTGACTGCTTTCTGCACAGCCTTGTATGGGAAACTGCTATGATCTTCTGCATCCTGCTATTTAACCCTCTTCTTCAGAAGCAGGAAGATTTGTGAGCATTCTTTAATACTCCCAGAGATTAGACAGTATTATATTATTTTTCCTTTTGATTTATACTCTTCCCCAGCTTGATGTTTTCAAATAAGAGTTGATTTTCTGCTCCTAATTCCGTGAATGTAACGGGCCATATAGTCACATTTTTGCTCTTAGAGCATCTCCATCCATTCCAGATTATAGAATAATCTGTTTTAATTTGTCTTGCCTCTTTTTAATTAGCCCCCAGTCTGTTTTAATGATAGTTAGCCCACTTGAGTGTTCTTTTTAGCAGAAAGGTGGAATAGCAATGTTAATAATGAATAATAGCACTGTCACCAAAGCTTGCTACTGCCTTGAGATACGGGTGTTACTATTTACTGAGTGATTTAGTAGTGCGCTGGCTTCCTGGGTTCTCAAATCTAGGTTTGTCCAGATGGAATACTCTGTGTGCGATGACAGAAAGAAAAATGGTTCTGATCTTATCCTGCTCTAGAAACACTGTATTTTCCTTGTGTTCCTATGTGGAAATCTAGACAATGCATGGTGGGATAGTAAACTGCATTCCTTTGCCTTTTTTAAAAACAGAAATGGCAGGATATTATCAAGGAAGTCAAGTTTCTACGACAGTTGAAGCACCCCAACACCATAGAATACAAGGGTTGTTACTTAAAAGAACATACTGCCTGGGTGAGTTTTGAGCAGAATTCAATGTCTTGTCATTTTTGTCTTTTGAGATGTTAGAGCTGAACCAAAATCAGGTGCTGCTCCTTCTTGTTAAAACTATTCAAGTTAAGCAGCGTCAAGGCTAAAACGAGCCGCAGTAATGATTCTGAGCGATGATTCACATTCAATTGCGTGGTGCTATTTGTGAAGGACAGATCTGAAATGGAAATTGCCATGGAAAAGTCAGAACAGCTCTAAATATTACTAAACATGCCTCCCCTCATGTGGATGCGAGAGGTACTGACCAGAAACCACAATTCCCATTTTTTGTATCTCTGCAAGCTCTTGATGAACTGAGTTGCTAACCTTCTTGGATGTGAATTACTTAAAATCACGGCTGTCTTTTCAAGCAGTCTTGGGAATTGTAGTTTTGAGCTTTAAAGTCTTTGTATTGAATTATTTTGCATCGATATGTTATTTAAATATGCTCCATCTTTTAGCCACCTGCACCCCACCTCTTTAATGACGGTGTTTCTTTCTATCCTTTGCAGTTAGTGATGGAGTACTGTTTAGGGTCCGCTTCGGATTTGTTGGAAGGTAAGCCTCAAACACTTTCATGTCTGTTTTAACTGTTTTAATCGTTTTAGTTTATTGTATATCAGTGTAACGGCATCAATTGCCACTTGTAAGCCGCCCTGAGTCCCCTCGGGTGAGAAGGGCGGGGTATAAATAATTGAAATAAATAAAGAAATAATAAATAAATGTCTCTTTGTGGTTTAGAGGAAGGTGCTAAGTATGTTTGTTGGTGATTTGTAATTTGGTGTGGATGCAATATGATTCTTTCTCATTAGTATATGGGTGATTTCTATCTTTCAATGTGCATTCACATCTGGCTGGCGATATAGTTTCGGCATTTCCAAAGTGTCTGCAGCAGTTGGCTTCAGCTCATTCATCTCAACAGACAGCCTGTAGCCTTGCCTCATTTAGATCTATGGTTTTAGTAAAACGTAGATCTTCCCCTTTATTGGCACAGGCATGGAACAGGCTTCATTTCTGAGGTTGGCAGCATTCGGGTGGAGGCGGGCAAATGGCACTACATTGCTGAAAAGGCCAGATTTGATCCAGGGGCCTCCATTTCCTCACTCCAGTCTTATGAGATTTCCTTGTGTATTTTCCTTGTTTGCTTTTCTTGTCAGATACACTAAACCAGGGGTCCTCAAACTTTTTAAGTGGAGGGTTGCTTCACGGTCCCTCAGACTGTTAGGGGATGGACTATGAGAAAATAGTCCAAAATTAGGATTTTTGTTGTTGTGTGCCTTCAAGTCATTTAAGACTTAGTCTAAAGTTTAGGACAGGGGCCATGTAAATGATCTTGGAGGGCCGCATCCGGCCCACGGACCTTAGTTTGGGGACCCCTGCCCTAAACAATGATGTCTGAAGAAACTTAGGTTGCCTTGACACTCTCATTGCTGCATCCTTAGCACTTTTAGCACTTTTAACTTCCTCCATGTTTACAAGTTTCACTTAGCGCACTTTTGCCCAGTTCATTTTATGATTTCATTGCTCTGTTTTAACTTGTGTTCAATTAATGATTGTGACTTTATTTTATGCCTTTTTAATTTTCATTTGCGCATTATTCGGTAGTTGATGTTATTGTATGTTCGTGTTGTATTTGTAAGCCGCCCCGAGTCCTTCCGGGGAGATGGAGGCGGGGTATAAAAATAAAATTATTATTATTATTATTATTATTATTATTATTATTATTATTATTACTATTATTATTATTATTATCCTGCCTGTCTCAAACCTTTTGTTAGAGGAGCAGTGTGGATATATCTTTCCTTATGAGAGTATCAAAAATCAGAAAGATGCATGAAGTCTGTTCTTGACTCACCTTCAAAGCTGTAACTTTAAAGCAACCACATGGTCTTTATCCTTACGGACAGGAAGGCGTTCCTGTCTTTGCAAATGTTTATCATTGAGGTTTGAGGCAATGTGTTGGTAGCATTGCATCAAGCCATGCCCCTTTTTCTATCTCTTCCTTCCCTTTTCTAATTCAGTTCACAAGAAGCCGCTTCAGGAAGTTGAGATAGCTGCCATTACCGATGGTGCCTTGCAGGGGCTGGCCTACCTGCATTCTCATTGTAAGATACATAGGTAAGAGCATTCACTTCTTTCATGAATGCATTGATTCCTCTGACTACATCTATTTGTAATGACTCCTCCTCGAGGATTAGATTCAGTCTTTGGACTGAATTAGATCTAGTTTGGATTTAAACTGTCTCCAGATCTTTGTTGTCTAACAGATGACGGTGGGTTTGCTGGGATCCATTCCCTGGTAACTTCCCACCTGCGTTATTTGTGCCTTGCGATCTTGAATTGGTCCCCAATGTACCGGATTCATTGGTTGGGACTGGCTTCTTGCAGCTTGTTTGATCAATCCTTCTATTTAAAAAAAAGGGATCTGACATATTTTCAATAAGAGGACTTTAATAAAATGTGCCATAATGATAGTCAAAGTAGATGACCAGAAACCGATTGAGAAAGGAATGTAAGCCATCCAAATTTGAATGCGTTATAAATGAAGCATGTTGGGGAAGCTTGACCTAACAGAGCAATTTGCCATCCTGACATTTGCCGAAACAAAAGATGTGGCCTTATTCATATGCTGAGAGTTGTGTGCATTTAAATGCTGTGTAGCCCGATTCACTGCAAAACATAGAGCTATGATGTGGTGTGTAGAGGAAGAAAACCCAGCCAGGAAATTCATGATGAGCTGCTGATTTCATTCTGGTGGATATTTATGGAGGACCTGCAGCTTGCATGTAATCTTGCCTGAAGGCATCGGAATACTAACTGGAAACTGAACTTCTAGATTAGTAGAAATGTTTGAACATGAGTTTTCCCCTTCTGAATTTTCAAGCCTGCTAGGTTTAACTGTTTCATATACTGAATGCTGTTCTTTGTCTCCATTGCACAGTGAGAAGGAGGGTCTACTTGGGACTGGGGTCAATATTGAAGACCCTCAAAATTGTATTCTCCTCCTTGCCCTGCTAATGTTTTCTAGTTTTTGCATGAATAGTGAGGCTAGTTTAAAGCCATAGGGTGCTTAGTTGAGATTATGCAGGGATTCCTTTTCTAACCATGTTTGTGGTTTTCTTCTTTCTGTCCCAAAGGGATATCAAAGCGGGAAATATTCTTCTGACAGAGCCAGGCCAGGTCAAGCTGGCTGATTTTGGGTCTGCATCTATAGCCTCTCCTGCCAACTCCTTCGTGGGGACCCCTTACTGGTAAGTGAAATGTTCATTCTTTATCAGATGCTTTTAAAAACACAAAGACTTTATCCAGCCTGTATATATAGTGCCAAACTTTATGATTAGCTTTTTCTCTCTGATCCTATTCCTAGCTTATTCTCTTAGTGTGTCAAGTGTGTGTGCTGAGGAATGGGAGAGGGCAAAATGGGTTGCAGGGACTCAAAGGTTGCCCACTTCTGTCTTGGCTACCATTCTACATTTTTATTATGATGTAGCACCAAGAGAGATGAGCATTTTTTCCTCTACAGCTTGGTTTTCCCTTCTCTCTTGGACTATGCACAGATTTCAGTAGCCAAAAGTATATATTTTTTTCTTTCTCCCCCCTGCTGGCTGACTCCAGGTATGATGCCAGTGAGACTGGGGTGTCTCTTTCCCCTCATACTCCATTTTTTAGATTATCTTTTCCCATTATGTCCAGGAGGATTCTTTGCTAAGTGGACACATATTATTTTTCCTTCGTAATTTGATTCCAGTCTTTTCTGGGGTGGTTGTGATAGTGAGGTGGGGAACGGTATCCCCTTTTCTCTCCTTTGTGGGAGATAAATAAATATAATAACAACATAAACTTTTGCATTGCCTAACCTGCTCTCTTTGTATCTTGGCAGGATGGCTCCCGAGGTAATCCTGGCTATGGATGAAGGACAGTATGATGGAAAGGTCGATGTTTGGTCTCTTGGGATCACGTGCATCGAGTTAGGTGAGTAAAAGACCACTTTCTGCAAACCACCATCTGTTGCATTTATTATTATATTCAGGCAAGGGCCATGTTTATATTCTGTTATGGGTGAAAGCCTATGCCAAACAGTGTGTGCTGGTTTCTAAGGTGCTACAAGATACTTTGTTGTTTTTGCAGAGTTCCTGTTTTCCTTCAAAACAAACACAAAAGCATTATTTACGTACATCTTCAGATGAATGTGTTTATTTTTTTAAAGGCTACTCTATTTTTTTCTTAATGCAAAACAAAAGTTGGGGCAGTTTACAGAGGTAGAACCAAACACATCAATACAGACACGATACAGAATCAGTCATGTGAAACAGTGTAAAAACAAGTGAAAGCAGACTGTCAGAGAGTGGTCCTTGTGTTCTTGGATGGAGCTGTGCCAAGCGGTTCCTCTGTATCTTTTGACGCCTCCTTTTCCCTCTCCCTGCAGCGGAACGGAAGCCTCCCCTCTTCAATATGAATGCGATGAGTGCCTTATATCACATAGCCCAGAACGACTCCCCAATGCTACAGTCGAACGAATGGTAAGTGCCTCGGTCTACCTACAGCATAAAGGAAGTCAAATAATGGCATCTCAGAGCCAAAGCTAAACCACAATCTTGACAACTTTCTCATGGTGCTCATTCTCCATGACTGCTGTAAGAGTGGTTAGCCCAAGCATGGGCAAACTTCGGCCCTCCAGGTATTTTGGACTTCCACAATTCCTAACAGCCTACCTCCAAAACACCTGGAGGGAAGGCCAAACTTTGCCCATGCCTGGGTTAGCCCCTCATCCACATGATCATGTTTTTTTTTCAGATCCTTACAGTGAAGTCCACTCTCTTAAAATAAATTAGATTTAGCTTTTCTATCTTTTTGGCATTTTTATGTTACTATCCAAGTACTAAAAAAAACAGGGTGCCCTTATCAGATCAAATTAGTCTAAGTTATGAAACTTCCTGACTAATGAAGAATTTCCTGTTGTGTTTTGCTGGTCCCATTTATGTAAATGTTATTTTCATGTTTGCTCTGATCTTCTGCTCAGGACCAACTCTTTTCGGGGATTTGTTGATTACTGCTTGCAGAAAATACCTCAGGAAAGGCCATCGTCGGCAGAACTATTGCGGGTAATTGTCTTGAAAAAATATCATTTTACCATTGCAATATAAGTATATATATATATATATATATATACACACACACACACACACACACACACACACACACACACACACACACTTACATTCCACCTTCCAACCCAAGGACACTGAAGCGGAAATATAACTGTCATCTCGCAATTATGCTTCTCAATCTCAGTTTCTATCTTACCACCTCACTGCTATTATATTTAGTATATAATATTTGTATTTACATATTATATTTATTTATTTTGTGGTAGATTTTATTTAGTGTAAATGTACACTGCACAGTAGCGGAATGTCTTCAGTAGTTTTCGTTAAGATGTTACTTTGCAACCATTTCAATCTTCAAAACTGAAAACAGCGCCTTTTTAAAGGTGCAGAAATGTGATGTTCATCCCCATATACCTTCTTTTCTGACCCCAATGCTTTTGTGTCTCTCCTGAACCCAGCATGAGTTTGTGCGGTGTGAGCGGCCTCCCCGGGTCCTAATAGATTTGATTCAAAGGACGAAGGATGCGGTGCGAGAACTGGATAACCTTCAGTACCGGAAAATGAAGAAGATCCTCTTCCAAGAGGCCCACAACGGCCCTCTGAACGAATCTCAGGAAGAGGAGGAGGTATCAAGTTTATCTATACCAGTGATGGGTAATAATGAGCCCCATTCTGCATGCGGTCTTTCCCGTTCTCTTTCCCAGTGGGTTCCAGCATGATTTGTGAAAGTTTGTCATGAATGGGAATGCTTGTGTCTTATTCCAGACCCATGAACTATCTCCCTTCATTACTTGGAACAGAACAGATTGAAGGATCTGACATTATTGGAGCTTGCTGTCAATCATTGGGGGGGTCCCCTGGGAAATAATTTAATTGGACCCGATAGAATGACGTTCTTCAGTTGATGGTTTCCCATCTGTTTATATATAGTGCTCCAAGAGTATGTTGGGTGCATATCAGCTGGGTGTGAATAGGTGAACTTGACTGGGTCCAGAAAGCAGTCATTGGAACTATTGGTTCCATAAAACCCCTAAGTAATGGTAGAATATAGCTGCGTAACTATTGGTCCATGTCCTGCTTCTGATACTATCATGGATGAGCAGCAGCAGAGACACCTGAGTAATGGCCTAATTTCCAGTAGTATGGGGTTCCATCATCTTCTAAAGCAGCAGGGAATTGTGTCCTAATTTTTGGGCTTTGCTTTCTAATCTCAAAGAGACTTGCGTCTATAGAATCAATGTGCCCCATTCCAAAGTCCGGTGAAATCTGGTCAATAGGACAAGCCAAAGACCCTCTACTCTTGCCTTGAGTTTTCCAGTTCCCACAGATCCATGGTTCCCCATGCTACCAGCTAATGGGCCGATTCCTGGTGATATGTGTGTGTCAATGTTTTCCATCTCTGTTCAATCAGCATTTTCCTTATTTTTTGTTTCCCATTGGAAAGAGGTATTTTTCTGCATGGAACTCGGGGTCATTGGAAAGCGATCTGTGTGTTATGTTAAGTTTTTATATACTTGGGGGTTTTTTTATTTTGGGAAAGTCCGAAGAAAAGTTCAGACTTTTATGACAGGTTAGATAGTTATCCAAGTTTTAAATCAAGCATGATAGAGAGGCTTCAAAAACCAGTTGCCCTCTCTGAGACATACTTTTGGAGTGGTCCAGACAAACTTGCTCTTAGTTCCTGAAATATTATTTGCATGTGGCGTTGAGCATTTGCAAGCATGTCAAAGCATCCATCCTGGAATCGTTGCATGTGTCTGGCTCTTAGTGGCACCCATGAGACATTGCCAAGACTGCGTAGCAAACCAACATTCTTGATGGTCTTCAGTGATGGGATCAAGGTCTCCAAGCCTCTATTAAAGTATAACCAAAACATGAGGCTGCCTGTGACCCTCTGAGGCACGATGTAAATCATCTTGGGGGCATTGAGACAAAACTCAACTTTCTAAAGTTTGCAGAATTGAGAGAGAGCACTGTACAATGTCTCATGAGAAAAACAACTTGTGATGTGCTCTGTCTTTAAAATTTAATTTCTCCATTACATTGATATGCCACCTTTCCACCAAGACAACTCACAAAGAATGACATGTCGCCTTTTCATTTGTGTGTGTGCCACTCCTGTGTCTGTTGTAGGCTTTGACATGCTCGCTCTTAAAAACCACACCCTCCTTTTCATTTCAACCTTAAATATTAACCTCTTAAATATTAAGTGAGTTTCAGTGCTGGGATTGGAGCGGGCAATTTCAGTGGAATGGACTCCTTCTGAGTCCTATTTTCTCCTTTCAAACTCTGGATTGGTCCCAGGAATTTAGGGTGGCATCCCAGTTTTTTATGGAATGGTATTGGAAGTCCTTAGGAAATAAAAGCTATCCATTAACGTCTTTGTTATAGTGCTGCTGGAGTTAATTGAAAATGAAGGTAAGTGGGGGAAATTTAAAAGTACAGGCTGTAGACCATGTGGCCTTTTTGTGCCCCTAAAGGTTCCATGTGTCCCATATAAATATAGTAATACAGGGTGAGGCTTTCCCTCATTTTTTTACTCCTCTGTGGGTAGTTTTTTTTTTAAAGAGCCTGTAGAGGTCTTAAAGTCGAACAGAACTCCACAAATGAAAACATGACTGATCACATCCTCCCAAAGTGTAGTCCACATTGGGGTAAGCTATTTCCACATACATATGCTATTTTGTAGGATAGGGTTGCCCATCCTTAGATGAATAAGTAAGCAGTTTTGCACAAAGGGCTTAAAGTTGGAAGAAGTAGCAGCCCTGTTTGGACCTCTTCAGTCTGGAGAAGCCTGACTGGGATCTTAAAGGATAAAGTAGACATCCTAGCTAACTAGCCACCAGTTGTCCCAGTAAGGAGGCTGCCTTTGGGAGGACAGGGTCTTTTTCATAGACCCATAGAAGTCAGGATTATCGAGGTGGGGAATCAAGGGCAGGTTTCTGCCAGTGGTTCCCTTTTTGCTCAGGACCCCTTATATCCAAAGTCAATGAAGACCAGGCGGCACTGCTGGATTTTTCAAATGGCCGATGGAAAAAACGGGGACCAGTATGTATTTCAAACCTATAGTGAATTTGGTGCCTTTGTGGAATGTCCCCATTTTCCAAAAGAGAGGCTACCCCGGTCTCCTTACTAATGAGCTGTGATTGTTTAGACCATTGTTTTCCATCTCATTCCACTCCCATCCTTTACCCCCCTCTCCTCCTTTTCCATTTTTTGTGAGAGTTTTTCAAAAAATAACATTCCCACTAATATCCAGAAGACCTCCTTCCCATTTATTTTATTTTATTTTTTGACTCCTATAGTCTCCTTAAAGAAGGATCCCTTTTTAAAACCTACCCAGAAATGTAGCCGTGTGTGCCAAAGGAAGAAAAAGGTTGATGTGAACCAAGTGGCAGTGTGGCCAGAGCTTTACATTGGGACAACTGCCCTGTTAGAATGAAAAGACCCACAAGAATATCACTGGGGGCCAGAGTTAGCCAGGAAGCTCCTCCATTTTTAAATTTTATTTTCCCAGGTTTATCTTTGGGAGATGAAGAGTAACTATCCTAAGTAAGGAAAGCTTACTTCAGGCTTGGACATTTCTGTCCTAATTTTCCCTGTCCAGCCTTTATGGAAATTGTGAGAATTTCACTGTAATTTTGCCGTACCTCCAAGGCAGGAAAAAATGCGGCTGACTATTTTAAAAGTTTTACACTATACATAGTGGACAATGTTTAGACAATGCATTGGGAGGCGCGCCTCCTTGCTTCAACCCACCTTGCCTCCATCAATGTGAAATTGACCAAAACCAGTGCGTTCCTTTCTGCAGGGTTGCCTTTAACCGGATGCTGGCCGCTGCAGAAGTCTGTGTTTGGCCGTGTGCCTTCTGTGGTGTCTTGTTTAACCCTCCTGCCCCTTGTTTTGTAGGACAGTGAGCATGGGACAAACCTGAGTAGGACGATGGACAGTCTGGGCAGCAACCATTCTATCCCCAGCATGTCTGTCAGCACAGGCAGCCAGAGCAGCAGTGTCAACAGCATTCAGGAGGTCCTGGATGAGAGCAGCTCTGAGCTGGTCATGATGCATGACGACGAGAGCACCCTTAATTCCACTTCCTCTGTTGTGCACAAGAAGGTATGTTTGCTGGTGCTCTCTCCCCAGCCTCAGGCGATCTCTGCTTTGTCGCGCTTTCTCCTTCTGGTCTCTCGAGGCACGCTCAGTTCACCGGGGAAGCGAGTTGAAGGGAAGTAGGGCCAGGTTTAGCGCTGCATCTAGGGTTTCCTGGTGTGCCAGGAAGAGGATCAAGAGGCACACCTTTAGTGGTGTTGAGACAGTGAGGTGTATGTGTATAAGAGCCAGGTCAACGGAGACAAGGAAAGATTGCCCTTTCAGAGAGTCTTCTCCAGTTTTTACTCCTGTTTTGCACCCCGGCACTGCATGTCCACCTTTTATCCTTGCCTGTAACACCACCTTGTCTTCTGAACATCTGTCTTTCCCCCCAACTGGTTGTCACATTGGTTGAAACAGTCATATCCATCAAGCTAATACAATAATCTCAGCAGCTTCCAACATCTAATCCTGACATGCCCCTGGCTTTCCCTCTTGACAAGTTAACAGTGTACTGGACCACCCTCCTGAAGGTATGTTTTTATGGGTCAATATCAGTTTGGCGTTTCTCTCTTTTTCTACTTTGTCCGTTGGGAGTGATGCAAAGCACGATATTAGTGTTGGGGCTTCCATTGGAAGAATACGTTTAGACCCAGCCTCGTCAACCTGCAAACTTCCAGGTGACCCAAAATTTCTGACCATTGAACAAGCTGGTTAGGGCTTCTGGGAGTTCAAGTCCCAAACACCTGAAGTGCCCCAGGTTGAAGAGGCCTGGTTTAGACTATCTCGAGGTCCTTTGTGGCAGGAGAGAGGTCTAATGTAAGGCAATGTGCCACATTTTCGTCTCTGGTGAGAGTTTCGAGGTGGTTTTCATCCTGATCTTGGGTACAGTAGCCCAGTTCTCTTGATAATTTCACTGAGCAGAGAGAAAGGGTTGCTAAGATGAAAGTCTGACAGCTAAAGAAAAAACTCTCCCACCAAAAGCTCAATAGACATGGAATAAAGGGACGTTGGTTTTTAGGAGTAGATGACAGTAACATAACCAGAAGTAGAGGTTTGGAGGGGTGCGTTTAACAGTCTGCCCAAGGTTTGATATTGTGGCTAGAGCGGAGTAATTACAGGTGACCTTGAGTGAAATGCAAACGTTGAGATACTCACGCTTGGAGAGGAACATGAAAAAGACATGAATTGGGAAGAACGGCATGTTTCTATCAGAAGCGAGCCATTGGGGCTACACAGTGGCAAAGGAAGTTCAGTATAAGTAAGCCTGCAGAAAGCAATGCCCTTTTGGGGAAATAATCCTAATATTTATATCCGCTGTTGGGAAATGTCAATTTCAGCATGCAAGGTGAGTTAAGAGGTTATTTGCATGGCACAGATTATAAGGAGCAGGACTTTTACAAACATGAGACAGGTTTTATAAAATCTGATACACCACATTCTTTTGTGATGCTAACTGGCTGAGGTTACCAAGGGGTAACTGAAGAAATAAAGTGGTGGAGCATTTTCCTTATGGTGGAAGTCCAAAACAGGAGTAGTCAACCCGGTGCAACCTGGATGCTAGGGATGCCATTGTCTGGCCATTGGAAGTTGTACTTCCACCATATTGCATAACCCTTGTGTTAAAACATTGGTGACATTTTCGTGATCCTGCAGTAGGATAGAAAGATAAAGTTAGGGCTTACCATAGGGATAATGGACACGGATATTTTCTGTCACTTCGCACAGCCCTAGAACTCACATATTTTCCACATATTGTGCAGGACTGTACAAAATTTATTCTGTACAAAATTAAAATTTGGGATGTCCTGCTATACGATAGCCACTGGTTTAGTTGCCCAAAATAACAAGCACACTTGCAGCTAAGTGGATCGTACAGGTTCAGTGTAAGTCCACTTCAAGAAAGGGGGAGACCTGTTGGCTTAATGTTTCCTCGAGGGACATATTCCAGGCCATGTCTGGAAATGGATTGCTGGGCTAGATTCCCCCACCAATTGCTTTAGCAGTGCTCTCTTCGGAGTCTAATCTAAAACCGGGAGAACTATAGCAGAGGAGATCATTTGGAGAATCCTTTGATTTAAAACAATTTCGCCATCTGTTGATAGAATATGCTACTGTCGGAAGGATGGGCCTTCTAAAAAGCTGACTCATCTCTTGTTCTGCCATAAATTGTTAGCCATCGCAGCGAAAGCCCTGATCACACAAACAGCAGAATCTTTATTAGGTATCCATGCTTCGGCTCTTTTTTTCTCCTCCTAAAATGAAGCCATTCGTACTCGAAGGTGGCCACTCTGTGAAGTTTCCAAACAGGCTACAAAAAGTGGATGGTTGCTTGTCGCCTTCATCGATCTCTCATGATTGGGTGGAGGAATGTGATGACATGGCTTTGATTTTTTGGAATAATGTCATGCATGTCAAGATTCATGGAACCCATGGGGTGCTCGGGGTTTTTTTTTAAATTATAACCTTCGACATGAACAGCGCAATACATCTTGGTTATTTCTCCTCCAAAAGCTGAAAATTTCATAGACATTGGGTGCAGGGGTTCGTTTTTAAGATATATAGTCTGTTTTCCTCGAACAGAGGGACTTCCAAGTATGGTTCAAAATGGTTGTGTATTTTCATATCATCCAGAACACTTACGTGTGGGACAACTGGAGTCAAACAAACACCTTTCCAGGTTCTAGACATGAGACATATATTTTGTCGTGGGCCTAATTATTTGTGACCTGACATCAAACCCAATTCCTGCTCAGTTAAGAGAAAATCAAGCATCTTCAGCCTTGTTCCGTTTCTTGCTGCATCTTAATTGGAGGGCAGCTTTGTAGTAGCACCTCTGTATACCTGTATACTGGTACACCACAGAAAATGTCTAGTTTTAGATTTCTGCCAAAATGTAAAGTAAACGGTGTACACATGCGCCAGAAGGTTATGCACTTCTTGTCCTCCAGTACTCTAATCTGCCTTCCAAGAACATGCATTGTGAAAATCGTAGTAGTACCAAGGTTTCCTGGGCCTACAGTGTCTATACCCAAATCGCACACTGAAGACAGGTAAGTCTGCCTCAAATGAAGAAGGTTATCGCAGTTCGGATTTTCTCTATTGGGAACAAAAAAACAATGGTCTCTGTGTCATTGCTCCAGCATCCACGGACTTGTGCTGATTTCCTGGAGCCCACATGAAGGATATCAAGGCAGGCTGGATGAAACCCTGAGTGGCCCTTCTGCCTGGTAACCCAGGTACTCATTTTTCTCTCTCCTGGCATTTATATTCCTGGGTGAGAAACATTCGAAATCTAACGACTCAAAAGTGTACATCACAAATGTATGCCTAGATAAGATAATGGTGTAAAGGGAAACCTTAAAGAAACATCAACAAGTAGCATTATGTTATGACTGTTCAACCCGTCCTTTGACGCAGTTGTGAATTCTGGATACTGCAGCTTAAAAGACAGGATAAAATGCTGAGAAAATCCTTTGGGCTAAAAAGAAAGCCCATGTGGAGAACATGTAAAGAAGAAGCTGGAAGAACTGAAGGATATTAAAGGCCACAAGGAATTGGAAATAACTGATCACCAAGGGGACCAAGGAGAAAGAAGCCTCAAGGATTCTGGTTCTCAAGGAAAGTATGAGGATCTCGAGGAAATGGAAGGCAAGAGTTGATCAAGAAGTCTGTTCAGTAACTGATCATAGTTCCTCAGCCAAACTCTTCCCAGATTTGACCCCAAGAATGTTCCTTTTCCTTCATCCACGTGATGGCAACCAATTGCCTTAGTTCATGAAAAAAAACACTCAAGGATGCTCACAACATTACAAATGACTGAGGAGAATAATGCCTTTTTGACCCATTCAGGCATGCCTTGCAAGGATGGCTTTAACACTAGCTTCTTTGCTAGGTTCTCCAGAACATTCCCTGTAATCTTGTCTGCAGAATACCTCTCTATCTCTATTCCACTTCCATGTTGGCCTTTTTTTGGCATACTCTGGGCTCTCGGTAGAACCAGCTTGGGACATAGACAGTATGGAGTTACACCTCATTGGAAAGGCAGGATCAAAATGCTAAAGTGTGTTGAGTTATCTTTTCACATTAATGGAAGGGCGGTGAGGGACAAAAATGAAGGCTGATAAAATACATAATTAATCAGCTTCATCCAAAATTCTAGAAGGCTCTGGCATGGAGCTCTGCAAAAGGAGAGGGATCTTCATTACGTTGGGAGATGTGCAATACGATGTCCTGCTCATGTGCCCCAGGAGTAGTGCATCAGGGTTAGAGTCTCAAAGTAAAGAAGGAGCTTTAATCTCCAGCCCCTGACATGGTTCTTTCAATGCTATTAGTGATCCTATGTCCATCTAAATATAGATTCCTGAGAGATTCTCTCCACTGGCATCCCAGCCATATTTTCTTGAAATTAAATATGTAGTCTTGATACTTGATTAAAAGCTAGCTTCATTGAAATGTATGTGGTAGCTAGACCCCTTCCTATGTATAACCACATAGTTTAAGTGTCATTGAATACTTGGCTTCTTTGAAATGCTGGCCAAATTACGATTTTCCTCTATCCATAACACGTACTGGGTCTCCTGTCCAGCTTCCAAATAGGGTGAGATGTTTTTCCAAGCTCCTTTTATCCTGAACGTTCATAGATAACCTCACACACATACATATATCATATTGTTTGGAACACAGCCATATTTAGTTGGAGTCAGGGGTCTTTAGATATTTTTCTAGTTGGAATTTAAATTACCTTGTAGATTCGTGTTGTTGGTCTGAAAGATACACGTTGTCACTTCTAATTGTCAAGTAGGATCTCTGTTGACGTTTCCCAAAAAGAACTGTGTCTTCTTCTGCCTTAGGAAAATAAAATTGAAATGTTGGTGTTAGATATCCTAGGGGATAGGTTTAGTCCATTGCTAGAAACGACCATCCTGCCTTAAGTTTCTTCTTTTGGTTAGAACTGGGCTTGGTCATCTCCACTAACTAACACACTTGGATGTGTTTGAACAGCCATCCTGACTATAGTCTTGGTTATGAGGCTTGTCCATATATGATCCCTAGTGATGATGCTTCTTTATACTCATCGGCATCCTCATCTGTTGTTCCTTACACTTAACAGTACTTACCTGAATGAGCAGAAAAGGTCCCACACAAATAGTGGCTGGCTGACCAAAGTGTGTGTGGGCTTAGGAGGACTGAACACGTGGTCCTCCCTGTAAGCAACTTGACATTATGTTTGTACCCAAATTTCCTATTAAGCTGGAACTCAATGTTACAATAGAATTCTTTCAATGTGAGCTTAGTGTTCTTTTCAAGTTCTTAGACATGGAAGGACACATCTGGTTATATTAGATTGCATTTAACTTGCAGCTAATAGAGGAGAGATTGCATTTAAAATAACCGTTAGCAATGGGATCCAGCTGGACCTGCAAAGAGATGTACTGGTAAGAGATGAAAGGAATTGCGGGAGGGCAGCTTTTGGAGCTTTTTACCAAAGCCTGTTTGAATCAAAAAGTACACAAGATAACCCATTAGCAGTTAGCGATAATAATGCAGTTGCTGTCTTTAGGACTGCTAGGTAACAAGAATGAGCTGTGCCTGTGCCATTTCTCATTTTAAGATAAGTTTTTAGAGGAGCAAGGTGTTCTGGTCACAGTGACCCAGAGACTCTGTCATTAGATTTATATAACCCACTAACTTGCCACAGCACCTTCTCAACAGTAGCCTCCAATTTAATGGATTTGTTTTGTCGAATGTCAGTAATGTGTCTCAAGAAAAGTGACTGGCTTTTGTCTCCTGAACCATTTACGCATCCAACAGGATAATGGAAGTTGCAATGAGTCGAAAGGATCAGGAGGTCCTGGAGAGAAGGGATTCAGGGTTTTATACCAGGTCTGTTATTCATCTGTGGTCTGTTTGCCTTAACTGGAGAGTCTCCAATCTCATATATTCAACAGGAGAATTATATATCTTGCTTGGGGAGCATTCACTGCTCTATAGGGAAGCACCGTGACCTATGGACCACCTATAATAGTCAACAAGATCATGTATCAATGTTCAGATTAATATCTTGTCCATTGGTTTTATACACAGTGTTCAAAGTTAGTCACTACTCAAAGTCCTCATTGGGTGTCAACTGTCTCCTGTGTGTACCAGAACATATTTCATATACATTCATATATATGTTCGTGTGCCCTCCTGTAACATAACATTAATTTGGTGTCAATGGGCAAAAGCAAAAATATTTTACCAGCCAATAAAATGGAGAGTCATCAGCCCTCAGAACTAATCTCACCAATTAAAAATTAAAAGTCCCAGACTACGTTATCATGTAGAACTGTGAACAGTGGGTCAACAGAAAGGCCTTTGCTGGAATGAAACCTCTTGAATGAAAATCTTGGAGAAAGTTGTTCCATAACTGGGATACCACTATCCAAATGTGATCGTCACATTTATTTTCACTTTGTGAGGGCACTCAGAATAGGACCTCTGAAGGAGCAGAAGTACACGGTCTTCTAAAGAAACTTGGAACACTGTTTTTCAGAGAACATTTACACACTCATGGAGCCAGTTGGACATCCCATCCTTGCTAGATTCATTAGGTTGCAAAGAGCAATGATTGACGGAGTTCAGCCATGCCTCTCTATGTTCAAACAATGTGTCCACATTCTGAAGCTCCAGTGGGTGAATATATTCAACAAAATGAATAACACATAGTACACTGGAGGCATCTCTCCCAACTACTTTGTCTATGGAGTCCAGATCATGACAGATACAACATTACCCTTGAAGAGCATTGAAACTATGTTACAGAGTTCTACCATTGGATCAACTACTTCTCTACAGACATGCCTCTGACAAAAGTACTCTTTTGAACAAAGTCTGTCTTGAAGTTTTTAGCAGCATCTGCATGGGGAGGATAATGGAAGACGTCGGAAGAAATGCAGACCAGTGCAGAAAAGCTTAAGCAGGGAAAAACTGGGATTCTACTCTAGCCAATTCTTCTGTAGTTGAATATGTTTGGCTACAACAAGCAAGATAAGCAACAGCTATCTCCAGCATGTCTGAAGGAACATTCATGGACAACAAAACAGAGAGAAGTGTACAAATACGCCTGCCTCACCAGATAACCTCAGCATGTTGCAAAAGCATCCATCTATACTTTTGGCCACCAACATGAACATTGTAAGAAAATCAGAAGCCGGTGAAACAAAAAGTCATTGCATTTTGGAAGATGTCATCAAGTCGTCTCTAGAAAGTTTGACGTGTTTTTGTTTCTTTAGCCAAGGCTAGCTGACCTGATGTGTGTATTGCTTGTTTTAAATTAAAAAATCAAGGAAACATGTGGTTGAACTTCTTTTCTGGTGGTATGGGAACCTATGCCTGTTGTCGCCATGTTATTTTTGTTTTGGGTACCAATTTTTCCATTAAAGAAGTAATGTCTGAAAATACATCTTGGGCCACAACAGTAGCAGAAAAGCTCTGTGAAACAACACTTGGAAGGTGCAATGTCATAGGACAAGAACAGTTTCTTGGCAGTTTCCTAACTTATGTTTGGTTGCGCCCATCATGTATTATTTTCTTACCTATGTTCTAGCCGTCTGTACTGTTTCCAAATGTTGTCTTCTCTGTTTGTGACTGATATGATAGCACTTGACCCTGGGTCTTCTGAAAGTCTGTAGCTTTTTTTAGGTACCTCCTGAAGGTATCATTTAAGTTGGTGATGGGCCATTGGACTAGATGGTTTCTTCTGCCACGTTCACTAATACCGTTTGGAGCTCTGTCAGGTTGTGCTCTTTTGTTTAAATACACACAACGAATACTCTATTGCTTTGGGAAATGAAGAATACATTTTTGAGTTAGAGACTTGCCACTAAGCGTGGAACACAAAAGTCTTTGGAGTGGCCTGTTGTAACCTGAGCATGTATAATAATAGATCAGGAGCAATCATGTCTATGCCATTATTGGTCTGAAACCCTTGAGTGGTTCTAGGTCATGTTGGGCCATGTTTCTCTTGTTCATGTTTCTCTCTTTGTGGAGAGAAAAAGCAGGGTATAAATAGACAACATAATAAAGCAAGATTGGGAGGTAATTTATAATATCTTGGCCAAATCTGGTTATTAACCATAGTAACCATTCAAAATTGGGCTACTGAAATGAGGAAGACTTGGGATAACCAGAGCTAATTTTATGAGAAAGGACCGTGAGCTGAATTCAGTCTTGATCTTGAAAATGAATTCCTTCTCTTATTTTTGGAGGTTTTAATTCTCAGTGTATGCCTAGTGAAGCTGACTCTGCTTAGTGCATTTTGTAAAAATAAAAATGGGTGATGTGAGCTGGAAATGGTCCACCTTGGTGTAGATGACTGCCATAGTCCCATTGTGCAGATGAGCAACTGAGGCCGAGGGGCTTATGGCGCCCACAGCCGTGCCCATGGAGGAGCTGGAGAAGGAAGTGCTGCTTTGGAGATTCAGGATGCCCTGGAAGCATCCCAGGTCTTCATTGACACATGTAGCCATTGAAGGAGATGTTTGTGGGTCTGCAGAGCATCAGGGCACTGGGCTGTGCCTTTTTGGTGTTGTCTGAACCCCTGGCCATAAGAGAGGAGACCCAAACTCTTTCTACAAAAGGGTGTTCTGTCTCTTTAAATGTAAAAAAAAACCCTCCTTTCCAAGGCTATGGAGAGAAAATGCTAGAACCGTGCACGATCATGACTAGAAAGCAGGATCCCTGAGTGGTCACAGAGTCTTTTCAGCACAAGCCCACCGCGCGGGAGAGGGAAAGGCTGCTCTCCGCCAAGCCGCATCTCTCTCTGCTTTTGGAGGCAGAAATGCTTCTTCTCCGGGAAAGATAGCAAGCGCCGAGGAGGAGGAGGAGCAGGAGGACAAATCCAGGCTGGAAAGAAGGGAATGTGGCAGATCTTTGCTTCTGTGTTCACAGGGAGAAGGAGCAGCAGCAGGAGCAGCAGCAGCAGCATCTTTGCTAGCCATGGAAACCATGTTTTTAAAGGGATTATTTGGGTGCAGTGTTTTAAGCAAGCTCTTCTTCTGAGGACTCTGCCTGCTCTGCGGTGGTGCTTTGTGTTTCTGATTCTCTTTTTTGCACATATGTAATTCTTGGAGGTTAAAAAAAAGCCAGCCAGCCAGCCAGCAAGCCAGCAAGAAAGCAAGCAAGCGAGATTTTCTTCTGCCAGGGATTCAGAAGGCATCCCACTAGCGATCAGCTGACATTCCTAACTGAAGGCTGCAATGTGTTGCTTATTCATTTTGTACTGTGAGAGCTGCAGGGACTAGGAGAGAGCCAAACTATGCATTTCAAACAGCGGGGCTTGTGCAAAAAGAGGGGCGAGAGCGAGGCAGCCGGCGAAGAAAGAGCACAACCGGACTTTCTCCTTGTTTTTATCCATTTCTGCAGGATCATGTATTCATAAGGGATGAGGTGGGCCACGGGGAGCGCAGGCCTGAGCTGCGGCCTACCCACTCAGTCCAGAATCAGGCCCTCCACTACCGGAACCGAGAACGCTTTGCCACAATCAAATCAGCATCTTTGGTAAGCAGCCACCACACCCCTTGCCCCACTAGCCTCCCTTTCTGTCGTCCCCCCCCCCCCCCCTTTCCTTCCTTCCTTCCTTCCTTCCTTCCTTCCTTCCTTCCCTCCCTTCCTTGTTCCGATGTGACTGTGTCAGTCTGGGGAAGGGGTCAGGAATCCTCTCCTCCCCCCCCCCCTTTATTTTTTTTCTCCTTTTTGTGTTGGCATAGCAACTCGATATTGCACAAGCGATGTTTTTGTCTTTCTGGGATATTGTGGAAATATCGCTTAGCTGTCAGAATTATTTGCAGCCTTTGGAAATTTCAACATGGCTTTGGGGAGGGGGGAGGGGGGAGAAGGCTGGATGAGGATATATATATATATATATACACACACACACATACATACACACACACACACACACACACACATACACACACATATACAACACCAAGAGGGAGACATGCATGCACATCCATGCACACATGTGTGCCTATGTGTCTCTACGAGCCTTTTTGGATGGGGTTGTGGCGAATGCATCCATTTTCTTTTTCTGGTTTTTTTCTTGGTGGAATATCATTTCTGTCTGTCTGGGCTGGGAGTCAGGGAGGGGGAGAGCGGGGGTCAGAGCTGACTGAGTCTGAGCTATTGATGATTGTAATTTTAATGAGGGCTGATGGATTTGACCAGCGGAAGGAACAGTGGTTGCCTCCCATGGCGAAAAGGCTGTTTGCTTTCATTCATTCTCATTCATTCATTTTACGGCGGACTGCATTGTTCCCATTTTGACACCGAGCTGGACCAGAAAACCATCAGAGGAGGGAATTTTTCGTTGGGTTTCATGCAGGGAGGGGGTCCATTTTATTTTTAATGTTTTAATTTTGGGGAGGGGAGTTGTTTGTTTTGAAGGGAGGCGCCGAGGAAAGCCAGCAGAGGAGGGGACGGCGGTGGCAGCAGTGATGGTGGCGGCCACGGCGGCGGTTCAGGCAGCATTTGTACTATTGCAAATGTGATTGCTAGTGATGTCTTTGTAGTAGCGAAAGGGGTGTGTGCTGGGAGAGAGTGAGGTCTGTGCCGCCTCCCCCAGCCTTTCCTCTTCACACACCACACACTCGCCTCCCTCTCTCTCTCGCGCACACACACACACACACACAGGGCTGGCAATTGGCAGCAGCATCCCACCCGTGGGTGGAGGAGGGGGTTTGTGGGGCACCTCGCAACCCAGAAAGGCTCTCCTCCATAGGAAAACCATCGAAATCTTTGGGTATTTCGGCCAAATCAGTATTAGAGGTCACATGGGCAGAGAGATTTACAGGGTGCCCAGCATTTGGCCATTGCATTTGCTGCCTGCCATTATGACATCATCCTGAGCCAGCCCAGAAATTACAATGGATCGTCCCCCCCCCCCTTTTTTTTGTCTTGCCTTCTCTCTGAATGATTTTTCTCCTTTTGCCATTTTCCCCTTCCATGGCTCTCCCTGAACCCCACTCCCATTTTCAGAAGCACAGCAGAAGGTCTCCTGAGCCCCAGACAAAGGTGGGCTGAGGAGAGGAGGGAATGTGTCCCCCCACCCTTCATCGAGTCTCATGCTTTGCTGGCATGGATCCTGGGAGGGGTGTGTATGTGTGTCTGTGTGTGATATAGTTTCCTCTGGCATCGGGAAGAGCTCCCTCTGGAACTTGCAGGTTGACCTGGATGCATGGGCGTGGAAGAACAGCCTTCAAAGCAGCATGCCTCACACCGCCTTTGAGCAGAGGCCTCTGTTTTCTCTCCTCTGCTAGTGAACCCCATGGCACCCGGAGAGACCTTTCCTGCCTTCCAAATGGGCCCAATTCAGTGGGAGCTGGTGGAGCTGTCCAGCCATGATTGAGCTCTTGGTTGAAAATGCCAGTCAGCCCTAACGTAGGCCTCTCTAAAGGGGGAAGGGGCAGCGTGCAGATTTTAACCCTGGTGCTATAGCACCATCCTTGTCAGCCTCTTCTTGATCCAAATTCTAATGAACACCAGCATTTACACATGGATACTGACCATCCCAGTTTCATCCACAGGCAGAGTGTATCCTAGAAGTAGGATGTGTGTGTATATGTGTGTTTATATCTCAATTTGGAACACTCACTTACACCCAATTGTCAGCATTCAGGAGCAATCTTCAAATTTGTAATGTCTGCTGGAGCACATTTGCTATTAAATATCATATTACTGACTGGGCAGCAGTTTGAAGTATCATGATGCTTGAAGAGGTTACCCTGACCCAAGATACTTATCTGCCAGAGAATGAAATAGCCAGCTGCCCACTGGTGTATTATCTCTAGCGCTGGCTCCTTCCATATCTGCAACTATTATCTCCAGCTAACATTACAGGTAATCTTGCTGCTGAGTGCCATGTGGATGTGCAACTCTCTCTATTTAATGCTTGGAAGTATAGGCGGGTCTATTGAAAAAAGATATTCTGCCTAAGCTTCTCCCTCATGGTTTTCAATGATATACATAAAATACTACTACCAAATGTCAAAGTGGACTGTCCACTTCCTGGTTAGGATTTTGGCCACCCTTTCTAACTTCCAGGATACTATGAGCTGCACAGAGTTCACACTAAGCATCTCTACACCAGTGGTTCTCAACCTGTGGGTCCCCGGGCGTTTTGGCTTCCAACTCCCAGAAATCCCAGCCAGTTCACCATCTGTTAGGATTTCTGGAAGTTGAAGGCCAAAACATGTGGGGACCCGCAGGTTGAAAACTACTGCTCTACACCATCCCCAGCGTTCCTTGGCTTCTGGAGGCCATTGAGCATGCTTAGGCCTCACTGGGTGCTGATGGGTTTCCCATATTGTCTGTTTTCGCATACCCTGGCTCTCTTGAGAATGATCTCTTTTTGCTTTTCAGTTTGGGCTCCATTTCTGTCAGCTCTGGCCACCTGAGCTCATAGTCACGTGTAAGGAGGAGGCCTTCATTTGCCACCGCACCGAAAGCATGGTTTGGGAGGCGGAAAGGACCAGCTTGTCTTGTAACTTGCTATGCCCACTTTGAGAACTATGATTTTGGTCCAACAGCCACCTCATCATAAGCGTTCCACCTAATAGAGAGCCTGTCTTAGTAAACACAGGTGAGCATGGAGATACATTGTCTAGACCAGAGGTGTCAAACAGTGGCCCTCCAGATGTTTGACCCTCCAACCACCAGAAGCCCTAGCCAGATTGTCCAATGTCCAGGAATTCTGGGAGCTGAAGTCCAAAACACATGGAGGGCTACAAGTTTGATGCCACTAGTCTACACCTTTCTACTCATCTTCAGTGAAGTAACTTGTCCATCAACCAGGTTGACCCTTCATTCCTACTTATCCTCCTCCATGCTAATTTCTGTAACCTCAAGACTCGGGATAACATCTCTTTCTCTTGGCTTAGGCCACCCTTTTCTTGCCCTGCCTACTGTTGCCTTTCACAGTCCCTTGTTAGTGTTCTGTTCTTAACATTTTTTTTCAAACATGGAGATAGTGTAATAGATATTTTTAAATCCCCAGTTTTGAAGAGAAATAAAGGTTTCTAGGTCTTCACAAAGGCACTCCAAACAGGTGAGAAAAAGATTTTTGGCACCTGAACATCTTGACACTTGCTTCCTGTCCTTGGACCAAAAAAACAATTCAGGGATCCAAGATTGACAAGCGACAACACAGAACCAATGTCCATCTTCTAGAGTGGTGTGGAGTCTATCCAGTCTAACCACGTAGGGGCTGAGTACCTGGCTATGATGCAGACATCTTTACCAGGGCAGCTTGGCTTGGTGAAGCCTGCCTTCCCCCTCCACACCACTTGTAAGCACTCTCAAGCTGAAGAGCCTGCTAATGGCTTCTTCCCCTCTTTGCTAAGAAATGGAAGATTGTCAGAGAGGCATTTTCCATTGGAAGGTAAGAGCCCCAGTGTATACCACATGAGTAGCTGCCCATTTCGAAGTACTAGGAAGTGTATTGAACTTGTCCTCTTGAAAGCAGGGGGCAGGGAGAAAGTAGTATGTCCCATAGGCCTTCAGTTCAGCCTCCTCTGTTCTGTCCCTTTTTGATCCTCAAATGAAGGTCTACACATCTGCCCATCTTCAACCCAAGCGTCCAAAAGTCTAAACTAGCTAGACTTCACTGACAGTGGCATCAGAACATGTCTTCTCCCAGGTTTTCAAGAAAAATCTCACATTTGGGGGAGGACACCCAACCATTGTTTTTTAATTATTATGTTAGTCCTTTCTTTCCTTCTTTTTTTCTTTCTTCCTTAATTGTCTCCTCACCTTAAGTGAACTGCTTGGAGTGGAGAAAGGTTCCTCCCATCTCCAAACTAGTGGAAGAGTACTCATGCTCACTGGAGGTACTCTCAACTTTCAGGTGATCTAAGCTGCCCTGGTCAGCTCTGATTTTTTGATCTACTACATTTATTGACTGAAACTCAGATGTTTTGGACTATAAGTCCCCACCCCCTTCCATCGGCCAGGCTGGTAGAAGCTGTAGGCCAAAACATCTGGAGGACCAAAGACCTCCTCTTGCTGGATGCTAAATTGGCCAGGATATGCACCTCTCTAACTAGAATTTGATTCTGTGTTCTAAGTCAGAGCGAGTGTCTTGGGAGAATGGCTAAAATGTTGGAGGAGTTCGCATAAATACATGAATGCTATGGTGGCATGGGTGCTCTTTGGAAGGTGTGTTGAGGAGGCCAATTTGGGGTGTCCAGCCTCACCAAAGTCTAGCTGACCAGTGCCAGGATGTTAATCATTCATCACTACCTGGTAAATGATTATTGTAATTATTTGACAAGGGAGCTGTCATACAACTTCCAATGTTGGCATTTCTTGCATTTTGTTTTCTGATCTTGCAGCGAATCTCTCTCTGCTCCCTAGATTTATGTACATAACGACTGCCTCAACTTGAGATGGTGTCTGATGCATCTTATGAAGTGGCCTCTGGTCCATGGATGCTTATGTTCTACTTTTGAAAGTGCCAGTCCCCCAGGATTCCTTTATTGCGCGTATTTGGTCTCATATTTGGAGCCCAATCTTTCCTTCGGTGACACATTTCCACTTCTGCGGTTTGTACTGGTTTCCTTCCCATTTTTCTTGACATATGTCAAAGAGGTGGCATGGCAAACTTGTATAGTCAGGAGATAACAGTCCTGTCAGGAATATCTTGACTTTGCCATTGCCCAGATCAAGTCCATTTTTGCTTTTGGATTTCTTTCTCTCAGCTGGGGAGATGTTTGAGAGGCAGCCACTCCTTGTCACCCTGATGATGACTCCCCCTAATACCAAATGCGGGTAGTCCCACCGCCATTATTCGGTAAGGATAATAAGACTGCATGAAAAGGAGGCTTTTCATTATAGTTAGCCAACCCACTATGAGCACAGAACTATACTTATTTGTACGCACACATAGACACGCCTTCCAACATTTCACAGATTAAAAACTGGGGCACATGTTGCAGAACAACATTGGAGTGTGGTCAAGATGCCCAAAGGAAGAATAGTTGGGAGCTGCTTGCTTTTGTAGTGAGAAGAGCCTGCAACTGGGACCCTTTGAAAGCAGTTGAGAAAGTGGGATGAGAGATGATTAACTGGGAAGAGCTCTGCCAAATTGGGACACTTTGAGGGTATGAATAGCTATAGCTTTTTTTTAAAAAAAACCTCAGTATGGGAACCATGCTCAGTGGCTTCCAGAACCAATGAAAGCGGATGAGCATAGTTGTCTGTGTTGTTTATTCACCTGTACATTTATTCTAACCTTTTAAGGATGCCAGGTAAGGAAGGAAATCTGGGGAGACTGGGGGTGTGGCTGAACTCTTAAAAGCTAAGGGGACATGTGGCGCCAAGTTAAAAATTATTCCCCCCAACACTAGATGAGAATAGGGGTTCCGGTGCAACCCCTATTCTTTTCCTCATTTTTAGAAACCATCCCAGCAATATTTTTTTCATAGTTGTGGCAATCCACTCATCCTCAGCCTTAGTCCTTTAGCTTCATGTGAAATGCTAGCGCAGGTTTTCTCAAGTTGATTCAGTTCCTCACCCTGAAGCTGCCTTCTTTCTGTAGACCTGAAAGAGAGGTGTGTCTTGTAAGGACTAGAAATGCTCTGCCACGTTTTTGTGTCAAACCTTACAGGTTCTTTCCTGCAAGCTTGGTAGCCCCATGCTTCCTTGAAAGGAGAAGCTTTCCAAAGAAAGGTATTTCCTTTTCGAAATGTCCTTTACCTTCTTCCAAATCCCACCCTCTGTAAGCCTCAAACTATTCCATAAGGCTTGCCTCCTCTTTTTGTGGGGTTTTTTTTTTCGTCCTGCTAACAGCCCGCAACCCTCCACATTCAAATATTTTTCATAAACCTTAAATGTCCCCCAAGTAAACAGGAGCATACACCTTACCTATATAAAATATATGAAAATCAGAGGCGACTCCCTCGCTTGACTCCACCCAGACCTGTGCAGAAATTTGCATCTATTTTTGAATCAAACCTTCCTTTACATGCACATTTTTGAGCCAAAGACTGTATCTGGAAAATCAGAGACATTGGTAATCCAAGGGATAGCTTGGTTCTGAACCACACAATAGTCTGGAAAGTCAAACGTGAGGTTGGTTCCAGTGATGTAATGGAGGCAGGACTCACATGCTCAAAACACTGGGACTTTTGGATAGCAAGGATGGTGATTTCATCCGCCAGCCCACTCAAGCTCTTGTTTTCTTCCGAGTGTAGCCAAAATCCTCACAGTAGCTGGAGAAAACATGGATTTTCCCAACAACAGCATGTTGCTGTGAGTTGCAGTGCCAAGTATGGACTCACATGGGCAGTTAGAGGCCACTTGCTTTACAAAAGGTTTGTTCCCAGTTCAGATGGAAACTGTCAGAACTGATCAACAACTGATCCGTGTTTCGTAACTTTCCATGAAACCATGGCTATGGGGGCTCATATCACAGGAGCACATTTAAGAGTTTACCACCCCACCACTGGTCAGTTAACTTACAAATGTGAAATATTGCCCATCCCTGGTCTGAGGTTCATTTCCCAGTACCTGCAGCAAAGGGATTGCCTGTTAACTGGGCTGAAAGACGCTCTCCATCTGGGACCCAGAAAAAGGGTGGACTCCTCTGAGCAAGATGCACCGCTAGGCCTGACACGATAAAAGGGGAGTTCCTTGTATCACTTAACTTCAAAACCCCTGTGTTCTCTTGAAGCCAGTCCAGCCGTTCATCTTCTCTCTCCATGAATCACGCTTTTTCTCCTTTCCATATCAGGTTTTAAAATCCATTCCCGCTGTTCCCTTAGGGACTTCAATGGTGATCGCCGCATTGTAGTCAAGTTAAATGAGGTATTTGTGTATGTCCTCACAAAAGAGGTCACCAAAGGAGAGAGCTTCTCATCTGAACTCACCCTCTCCGATGGCAAATTCTGTAAGCGACATGATTCAGAAAAAGAGGGGGGATGGGGTTTGTGTCCAATTAGTAGTATTGTTACTGTGGGGATGATGAGGACAGGAGTTAATGTAGAGCAGGGAGAAGGGGTTCTGTTGAGAGACCAGGTTCCTTTGGGACCTATCTTCCAAGGGTTGCTTCCAGGGCTCAAGCCATTGTTGAGCAACAGAGAAGACCAAAGCCATGTTTGCATTCGTCCTTCTGCCATCCCTTGTGTAGTCTCACCTCTTCCTCCTTACTTAGAGGGCTTCCAAAAGGTCAACAGTTTCTTTGGTAACGCAAAGGAGTAATGAGGCCTTCTCTCTGCTTCTAACCCACTTTTGGTGGGACCAAAGGAGAGGACCCTTTCAGTGGTTACTTGCAGACTATGGAACTCCCTCCCTAGAGAGATCAGCATGGCTCCCTCCTTGCTCTCCTCCTACAATAGAAACTTGCCCTATTCTCACTGGCTTTCATGATGTGTTGTGTGTGTGTTTTTTTAATATCCCATCTTTTAATGAATTTCAAAATTTCAAATCTATAGATTTTTTTAAAGTAATACATTATATACTACTGGCAATTTTGTATGCTTTTAGTTTTCTCTGGTTTTACTATTCAGTAAGCCACCTTGAGTCACAATATTGGGGGAAAGTTGGATATAATGATAAAAAGAAGAACAGTTTGCTCTTGCTAGAAGTCTGAATGGAATGTTTGCAGAGGGCTTTTGAAATGGAACCGAATGCCCCGTCACATTTGTCTGCCTGTAATATGAGAACCATGGTGATGTACTGGTTTTGTGTTTTGGATGCTGGGAGACCAGGGTTGAATCATGGCAACCCACTGGGTGACCTTGGGCAAATCCCACTCTCTCAGCCTCAGAGGAGGGCAATGCATAAAGCATAGCTAGAAAACATCAAGAAAGGGGGTCTCCATAAATCAGAGTCAACTTGAGTGCGCATCATGGTGACAAATCCCACCTAGTAGCTGGATGGCCAAGACTGTTCTACACCCTGAAAAAATGTGACAGAAAAAGAAAAGAGGATTGGGAAGGGGGTGGGGAAGTGAGACAAATACATTCAGGCTGAAGTTCTTTAGAAGGTCTGTTGGCCTGATGGTGTGGCTGCTGAATCAACATTGAAGATAGGTAAAGCATGTTGAAGCTGGCTTCTCAGGAGGTCCTATGACGCAGCTAGGTGGAGCCAGCAAATTAGAACAAAGGCTATAATCTCTATCTGAAGCAACAGGTTTCCCAACCATTCTTAAAAGCAGTAGTGTCCAACTTTTGGTCCTCCAGGTGCTTGGACTTCAACTCCCAGAAGCCCTGGCCAGCTTGTCCAATGTTCAGGAATTCTGGGAGCTGAAGTTCCAAAGTTGGACACCATTGCTTTAGAGTATTCAAAGCTCTGTAATGTAGGTTGGAATTTTTTATGCCCATTGGTAAATGGAAAACTGAGGAAGGAAGCCTCAACTGGTGAATTCACTGCAGAGGTGAGTTCTGAACCAAGGGCTTCCAGACTTTTTCCTTTCCTTAGCCACTATGTTACACCTCCATCTCAAGATGCTCAGTGCTAACTGTGCCATTGGGCATAATGAGGCAGATGTGGAGAAAGCCTGAGCAACCTCCCTCCCAGTAGTTGCACTTTGCTTCAAATACTTCAGTATTTAGCTTCTATGAAAATGCACTCTACAGGTAGCTCTGTTCTGAGACAGTAGAAGATAGTGGCACTGTTTTTAAGACCCTTGAACCACAGGCCAGTGATCTTGAGTAACTCCAGGCAGATTAGGAGGGTTGTTGTTGAAGACCCAGACATGCTTTGGGGAGTTTCTATCCCCTCAAGAAGGCAAGGAATGCTCTCCGATGCAGCCTCCTTTCTGAACGTGTTCTGCTTCCCACCTCTGCCCTCCCGCAACCAAATTTATGAGTTCTGGCAGGGAAACATAGAAAGATCCTGATTCATCGCCAAATCTATGTGCATACATACATTATGGACTATTTTATTAGGAATGCCTCCTGGATTCTTAGCTGGCCCCAGAACCGGAACCTCGCCTTGTATGTTACATTGGCAATTCTGCCTAGGAGCCTTGTTGAGAAGACCGCATGATTCCTCCATAAAGGCACCCCAATACTCCATTAGTTTGGATCATTAAAATCTTTGGGGTGGGGGGACAGGAGCTCTTGTGCAGCATCTCTGTGGGAAGGCCGCAGTTGGGTTTCCTGATGCTTGGTTGACATCCCTTGCTGTGTATATGTCAAGAGGCTGCTAGCAGCGAACGCGCGCCCACGCCCACTTGGGGCTGCGAAAGAGAGCAACGGAAGGCTCTCGGGCACAGACACGAGCTGCTCTGGTCTCTGCTTCTTTGAAGGCTCTGGCCATTCAGATGTAGAGGAACACCCCTTCTCCAGGTAGATCGAGAAGCTCACAAAGGGGTCCAAAGGAGATGGCAATGGGGCAGCCATGGTTCAGGGGGCTTGAATGGAGCTCTCTCTTGCAGAAGGCACAGCAAGATTTTAGCAGGGCAGAGGGGTTGGGGGGGGGGGGGCGTTGGGGGCTGTGAGTCCAGATGTTCATCTCTCCCTATTTTCATATGCCTCTCAGCTTCCCAAAGGGATTCCTGTTCCCCATTGTTTTCTAGAAAGGCACAGACAGCCATGACAGAGAGAAACTTTTTCTTTTTTTTCTTTTTTGGCGAACCAAGGCACCAGAGAAATAAGGAGATGTTGGGGAAGGGCACTCCCTGCTCAGCTTTTCTCAAAATCCAGTGACTTTCCCGATGACTGCTGTGTAACCACAGTTCTGGCACCTGTTGAACTCTGAACTGAAATTGATGATGGGCCCATACGCCATTCTAAAAAGGCTGGATTAATTAAAAGGGCCTCCAAAATTGATCCATTTTTTTTGTCCTGGACTTATTGAAGTTGGATGAGGCCCCCATTGCATGCCCAATTATTTTGCTGTGCACATAAAGTAACCTGGGAGGTAAAATGCATTTGGAAGTGCTTCCAAGACGATTCGGTTGGCTTTGCCCAATGTCAGTGGTGTGTTGCTTACAGGAGGAAGGGATAGTCGCAATGGCACTTTCAGATTCCTCCATAAACCAAACCTACTCTCCCCATTAACCCTCCCCCTGGAATGTCCCAGTTTGTACCAAAACTCTGGACATATTTTTTGTGTGTGATAAGTAGTTGTGCATTTTTATATTTAACTACCTTTTAAATGTTTCTTGTGCCCTGCATTTCTCTCAAGGTTGGGGTGCTGTATGCCATAATAGAATATTCCATAAAACACAGGAATGGGGCATGGGTTTGAGGGAGCATCTGAGCACATTTTCTGTTCCTCTCGTAGGGCACCTAGAACTCTCACTGTCGGTCCTTGTCCCTTCAGAAAGGAGGACAAGGCAAAGGTGGAAAAGGTGCCCTATGTGTTTCATAGGCACCGTGTTCAGAGGACTTTCATGAATGTGTGTGCCACCTTTCCACAAGTGGGCTGTGCCCAAAGCCGCTCCCATTGCAATAGAAGCAGATGAGGCGAGCATCTTCCCAAATATTAATTGGCCAACAATCATGAGACAAATTGAACCTGAAGATAGTGAAAGAGCATTGGCTGAGTACAAATCCAAAGTGAACAAACACAAAATGAATATTACCGTTGCCATGATGTTTCCTGCATGAGCCTGGCTTCAGTACAGCTTGGCAGTCACCCCAACCTCACCAGTCTGCCTTTAGGCACAGGACTGCCAGTTAAGACACATGGCACACCCCCCCCCTGCCTGTTTTCTATAGCAAGGGCCCCCCGCCCATCCCTGGTTGCTGCTGCTGCCAAAGGGAAAATAAAATAGGGAGACACTCCAAACAATGACAAGCTTTTAGAATGATTATCTCTAGTAATTGCCAGGCCTTGTTTCATCCGAAGGGCACCTTTTTACTGGGCACGGAGCGGGGGGTTAAAGCCAGGCTCGTGCTTTCAGCCACTTTCCGCAAAGATTTTGCCGAGAGGTTGCCATGGCAGACCTCGGGGTGGGGGGCGGGCAGGGGGTGTCAATATTGATCCTCTTGACTTGCGGAGTTGCCCGTCCACCCCATCCCTCTGCCGAGTGTGGGATAGTTGTCTAGACAACAGTAGGCCTGAGAAGGACTTTAGGGTTCTTGTGGCTTCGAAAAAACACACACTTGAATATGCATTACTGCTGTAATGCAGGGCGCTCGGAAGGCTAATGCTGGCTGAGATTATATTAATGGGGGAATTTCAGCAAAAGTAGTCACAACGCCTTATTCAGCACAATTGAGACCTGCTCCGGAGCAAGGAAGGTACACAGGTAGAAAGGAGACAGGGAGAGGAAAGCGGAAGATGGCAGAAGCGCCCGAACACCCTTCTTGTGTGGAAAGGCAAGAAGTAAGTAAATACAAAGTGCTGGTTACAGGTTGTCTAGTTTGGGGGATTCGGTTTAAATTCTTGCTGTGTGTTTAAAGTATAGTTTTTCAAAGCCTTTGAAGAGGTGCCAAGGGTTTGAGCCCGGCAGAAAGTCCATCAGATGGATTAAAGCAAGAGAGGAGCTGTTTGAAAGGGGATGAAATGTTAGGCTCCAAACTGGATAACTTTTAGGCTCTCTAGGAAATGGGTGAAATGTTGGAGTCTGCCCTTAGTAGAAGTTGAATTCCGGACCTTGCTTTTGTGGAGCTCTCCGGGGTGCTGAAAGTCAAGCCTTATCCCTTTAACTTCAGATTGGTGGGCTCTATTTGTTTTAAACCTAGAATCCTGTTCTCTGGTCCGTGAAACCAGGAGTATATTGTGGTTCAGGCAGATAGAGGGATGTGTGCTAAAAATTGAGGAACAGGTGTCTCTGCATGCATGCTCAGCCCAGGAATTTAGTCTCAGTAGTAGAGTAATGCTTATAAGTAATTTCATATAAAAATCTAAGCATTCTTTTCACAAACTAATCCAGCCTTTTGGGGTGGGTGAGATATTGGTATAGTTACTGTAAAAGCACAGAGGTCCCTTTGCCTGTCCTTGTGCCTCCTTTCTCTGGTCAAAAAGTGATGTTTGCACCGTTGCATTGAGTTGCTATCGGCAGGATCTTTCCTGAGGGCAGCCGGCTGTGTTAGATTCTGTTTGTCCTGCTTCTGGTGTTAGGATGCTTTTTTGAAATCTGATGTTAAAAGCAGGGGGTGACAAGTGCTTCTCTGCTGAGGTTAAACAAGAGGGATGTTTGCATTAAACCGGAGTGAGCAACTGGTCGCCGCAAGAGCAGACCTAGCGCTTGAAGCGACTGTGTTTGCTAAGCAAGCGTTTATACTCCTTCCCTAGGACCGTCTTAATACCGTGTCTCTTTTCTGGACTCGACTTCCGTAGATTAAAATAGAGGAAAAACAGCCTCCCAGACGGAGTAGTTTAGCTTCTGTTAGGAGGTTGTGAATGTGCAAAAACGAGAGATTCCCATTGTGGATGGGAAGTTCAAAGACAGTGTAAAAAGGTATCTCCTGGGGAGATTTTATGTGTTTGATATTTTGCACTGAGGTAGGGAATTAAGATATATGACCAAAAGATCCCTTTATGTGACCTAAATGAAAGGTATGTTTCATTTGTTAGTTAGTGGTCCATTTAGGTGTGTGTTAATATATCTTTTATAACTTGGACCAGGTTTTGCAATCCACTTATGTGTGTATGTGTCCATTAGAGTTGTTTACATCGTATCACTATCTCTCAGCCTCAGTTTCCCAGTGACAAAATAGGAATGTGATTGGTTTCTGTGGAAGTAGCCACATACAGCAAACATCATGAACTCCTTTGTACATTCAGAGTACTGCTGTGTGCTTTAATCAGTTGTTTACTCATAGAATCATATATCCTAGAGTTGGAAGAGACCTGATGGGCCATCCAGTCCAACCCCTGCCAAGAAGCAGGAAAATCGCATTCAGACACTCAATAAAATTTCGATCAGTGAGAGCAAATTCAGATTGGGGGTGCTGCACATTGAGGGTGCCCTGTTTTAGGCTGTCTGATTCTCTAGTAGGAAAGGAGAAGTGAAAGTTGAAAGGGGGAAAACACAAAGATAGCATTTTCTTTTTATTTTTTTAATACAAAAATAATAAATAAATAAGGGGAAAGGGTAGTCTTTCCTGTTTTTTAAACAAGGGCAAAAACTTTTGATAAAATACTGCAATTTATCTTAGACATCCTTTGCTCCAGAAAGGGAGCTATAAACTACATATTGACTTAAATGAAATTGGTTAACATAACAGTGACCAACTTTTGAAAAGTTTATTAAGTGTGAGCCATCAGTATAATGCTGTGATATGGCTATGAGCGATGGACGTTTTAATGGCTGGCTAAGTTACAGCATATCAAACTCTTAAAAGACTGTTTTCGACCACGTTGTGAGATGCAAGACAGTTGGTGAGCTCTGAAGCACACTTTGCCAAGCCAGGTCTGGAACTTTGATTCATCTTGGATGACCAAGGTTCCATCCTTTCCCGCAAAGTGGGACGTTTGCAAGGGATGCGCCTATGGCCTGAAGCTTTGCGCTCTGCTTTCTCTCCAAGAGCTGTTGTAAGGAATGCCTGCTGTTTCGGTGCTGGAGCTAAGCTCAGGAGCTGCTGGGGTTGGTTTGAACTCTAGGGTTCTTATGGTGTTTGAGCCTGACATCACCTCTACTGGCACCATGGGTTCCTCTGCCATTGAGGACATCAGCAAAGGAGGTGCACAGGTTGCCAGAAGTTGTATATTTTGCTCTGAGGCTGATATATAGCTATACTGTACTAAAGTGGGCTTGCCTTGTGGACTGCCCATTCACTGTAGCAGGATCTGTACAAGTTTTTCAGGCAGATGGCCCTCAAGACTCTCTTTGGCATGTTCTAGAGTTCCACAGTATTAATGGAGAATCATTGTATTGGGAGGACTGGGCTGTTGCCCAGAATGGACTATGGTGCACTAATGAGTGATTTTTAACCAGGAACTTTATGTGGCAAGCTTTATCTTCTCTCCTGAGTCTGTCTGGTAATAGATAATGCTTGCCAACCATCCTAGCCCTCTTGATCTTTTGTGCCCCTCCTCATGTTTTGCTGGGTATTTGTCCAAGGATGGGGAATTGCTTTCCAAATGTAAGTGAGTCCCATTGCTGAGAAGTTCTTAGACACCAGTGCAAAGGGGTGGGACCTAAATGTTATGTTAAAGCTGACATTGCCTAACGTTTAAGAGAAACATTTTAATCTGGGTTAGCAACTCTAAGGCTGGATTCATCTGGACATTTCTGTTGCTCTGCTGAACACAGTGAGACACAATTTCAAGCCTGTGCTGTTATTTATTTTCTATATATTTGATTGGGTAACTAAGTTCTTAGCAACATGAAAGCCAAGGATTGGCCTTGGCAGGGCATCGGGAAGAACAGCGGGGTGGAAGCAACGTGAGGCACTAACCAAGCCTGGGCACCATAGCATGTCCTCTGACCAAGCTGGGTGTGACGAAACCAAGAAGCCCATGGGTCTGACTCCCGATAGGAATTGACCTTTGGTTCTACCTGTCTCCCCAGTCACAAAAATCTAGATACAAATGATGAGAGGCAATGTCATTTGTCAACAAGGAGAGCCTCAACCCATTCCCTTGCTCAGTTGTCTCTCTAACCAAGCTACTTGGGCCTCTGCAGCCTTCTAAGAGGCCTTCCTGTTAGCAGCCACTCCCGCGCATTCTCATCCACTCTGCCATTGGGTTTGAATTGTATGTTGTGGTTTGTCTCTGAAGCAGAAGGTGAACCCTCTCTCCCTTTTGATGGCCCTAGGTTACAAGGCAGATCCATGAGCATGAGCAGGAGAACGAGTTGCGGGAACAGATGTCAGGATATAAGCGGATGCGGCGCCAGCACCAGAAGCAGCTGATCGCCCTGGAGAACAAGCTGAAGGCTGAAATGGATGAGCACCGCCTCAAGCTGCAGAAAGAGGTGGAGACTCATGCCAACAACTCGTCCATTGAGCTGGAGAAGCTGGCCAAGAAGCAAGTGGCCGTCATAGAAAAGGAGGTGAGTCGGGATAGGAGACGCTCTCATTTGGGGCCCAGAGAGGAGTAGAACGTAAGTTTCCTTCCTTCCTCTTCCAGCTAGTGGAGAAAAACCATGTCCCGTTGTCAGGTCAGGCTTTGCCCACAGGATAGCCAAAGGGCCGTCCTTGGAAATTCCACTTAAAACAGCAGCATATATGAAAGTAGCAAAGGGGACGGTTGAAACTCTTGACCAAAATAATAATAATAATAATAATAATAATAATAATAATAATAATAATAATTGTATTTGTTGCCCACCCTATCTCCCCGAGGGGACTCAAAATCCACTTGCTTGTCTCCTTTCCCTTTACAGGCAAAGTCAGCGGCAGCAGATGAGAAGAAATTCCAGCAGCAGATTTTGGCTCAGCAGAAGAGGGATCTGACCAATTTCTTAGAAAGTCAGAAGAAGCAATACAAGATTTGCAAGGAAAAGATTAAAGAGGCAAGTAAAGCTGTTCCTGGTTTTTTTTCTGGGGGACGCCCAAACCATATCATTGATAGTAAGGCTCTGAATGAATATGAGGCCCATTCAGTAATGTTGCTTATGATATCACAATGCAGGGTATCCTCTGTGAACTCTGCCTTAAAACCTGCTTGAGCTTATAAACTGACATCCTCTGAAAAGTTTTGAGTGGGCACTATATTAAATTAAATAGTAAATAAGCATGAAATGCATTCAGTTTTAATTAACCCATTCTCCTTAAGCCTAGGCACCAACGTTTGGTCATGACACCCGCCCCTTAGCATGTCAGACGTTTTGGACAATTCTGACAGACGGTGACATCCAAAACATTTGGAAGGCCAACGATTGAAAACCCACTCTCATAGAGGAAAGGGTTCTTTTATTTCTGAAATATAAATATGCTAAGGAAAGTGGGTTCCAAAAATACACAGTAGCTTTGTCTACCTTCATGCATGAGTGATGACTCAATGGCAAGATTTACAGGCCCCGTGCTTTGAGTTATGGATCCAAACATCCTGTATCAAGGTGTCTCAAATTCAACCAAATGTGCAGAATGTCTCTTAATTTTTGCCATCCAGAAGGGCAACCTTTCACAAGGGTTTGCGTAAGGCCCTCACATTCCTTCTCTCTGGAATACTCTTATGGTAGGCTTGGCTTGATGGGCATCGGGACGCTTCTCTGGTGTTTTAATTCTCCCATCTCCTTGAGGCAGCACTGGATGTAATTCAGTCTGACTCTGGTCCCTAGTGAAAGCAGAGACTATGCAACGCTACCCTTTGAATGACCTTTGGGTTGTCCTTTACATTGGTAGAAGGAGCTCCCATACATTTACTGTACACCATCCGTGATGTAAATGATTTCCTGATTTAAATGTCACCTACCAAGCATCTCTTCTAAACCTCCTCCATTATGTTTGACCATATGTATGTATGTATGTATGTATAAATATACATCCAGAAAAGTTGAATAGTAGATTTGTGACAGACAAAAAAAAAGTATGGCGATGTTAAAAGGGTGGTGTTTCCTACCTCAAGTTGGAGTGATGCGGACTGCCAATGTCAGTAGCTTTAAATGGGAACCAGTCACATTATTGGAGGATGGAGCCATCAGTACCAAACAGTCATCATGGCCGTATGGGTAACCAATTGAACCAGAGCTTGAAAAAAATAACTTTTTAAAAAACTGTCATTCAAGAATTCACTCATCCTTCCAAGGTCATAATTCGAAGCAAGTTTCTCTGTCCTTGGGTCACCATTCCTTTGGATTGCCCACAAAGACTTTTCTTTCCCTCGGCCCCTAGAAACATTTGGAACCACTGCAAATGCCACGCTCCTTCCAGTGTTTATAATCTTTCCAAATCAGAACACTGTGTTACAAATTGGGTACAAATATATTTTCAAAATTACTTTAAAAAAATAAGGGTATTTCACTAAATACCTACAGCTCAAGAGCTTTGGGATAATTGCATTAACTTCCAAAGCGGCGCTGGGTTTTGCCTTTGTGGCTCTCGCATGCGTTTATTTTCAGGGCTTGCTCTGAAACGTACTTTCTGGCACAGGCTTGAAACGAATTCATCACCAGCCTGCCAGATGCGTTTACTCTTCTCCAATGGAGAAAACCAAGTTTGGGAAATTTTTGCATAGATTGTCTTCTGACTCCTGGAGGCAGCTTCTAGTTGAGATCATGCCAGAAGACCTAGGAATTCCCAAATCTGTGGCTTTTGTTAAATCGCAGTTCAGATGTTCCTTTACAGGTGATGCCTCTTGAGAGAGTCATAGCAAATCCTACTGCGCTTTGTTTGACTTTTCCATAGGCCATATTGTCAATATCTGGTCCTAAAGCCTGTCTGAAGACCACAATCCCTTTATGGACATGTAACTCTGATCAATTGGATCAACCCCATTGCTGGTCTCCAAGCCTACTTTTATGTTAGCCCTACCAGCCTGAGCTCCGATCCAAAGCAGTCCCTTCAGCAAATCCTCCATTGGAATGAGGCTAATACCCATCTCTCCCATCCCTTTCTTTTGCAATATTCAACCCAATCGCTCGTGTACCACTTTAAATTGTCGTGGTGCCTTCCTGGGAGTTGTAGTTTTGTGAAGGAGTTTCAGTTCCCACTCACTTCTGGACTTTCCTTCCCTCCGGCTCCCTGTTAAGTCACTTTTGCTCCCGCTTCTGGAGAGTCCCTTTCTGTTGGGTCTAACCTGATTACCTCCCAGCAGGGGCGTCTTGAGGGGTAATGGGCTTAAACCCTTTTGGACAGGGATTCAAAGGCCCGCGCTGTGCTTCTTGTTAAGCTCTTACAGATGGCGGGAGGGGGGACCTCGTGTGTTTTTTTCCGTCCTTTCCCCACAAAAGCCGGCCACTTTCTAACGAAAGGCTTTGGTTCTTGACCTTCCCTCCGTGTGTGTCCAGGAGATGAACGAGGATCACAGCACACCGAAGAAGGAGAAACAGGAGCGGATATCCAAACACAAAGAGAACCTGCAGCACACACAGGCTGAAGAGGAGGCCCACCTTCTCAGCCAGCAGAGACTCTACTATGACAAAAACTGCCGTTTCTTCAAGCGAAAAACCATGCTCAGGAAGCACGAGTTGGAGCAGCAAAACATTCGGGAGGTACGGCTTTTTCATCTTTGTTTCCTCTCCCTATCCCGCTAAAGAGACTGAGAAAAAATACATTGAAATACAGGTATCTGTTGGCTAGTCGATAACTTATCAGGTTATATATTTTGGACTATGTGGTGAACCTATTGTCTGTGTTGCCCTACAAAATGGCAAATGGTAGCAATACAGAATACAGTGTTCCCTCACTTATCACGGGGGTTACGTTCCAAGACCACCTGCAATAAGTGAAAATCCATGAAGTAGGGACACTGTATTTATTTTACTATTTATACATTAGTTATAATAGTAGTTATACACTATTTTATGTCTATATATATATATAGGATTTTATATAGAATAACCAAAAGAAAAATAATAAAATGAAAATTTTAAGTCTTTATCAACCAATTATGTGTTGATAGATCTCCTCCTTCTCCTCCCGTTGTCACTTGGGCTCCTTTTCTCTCCCTTCAGCTTCTCCTTCCTCCCTTCCTTAGGCTGTAAATTGTAAATTTTTATGATTTATAATATTGTTTTAAAGTTTATTGAAAAAAACGCAAAAAAGCAAATCCACGAAAAACGAACCACGAAGTAGATATAGTGCATAAACCAGAAGGGTGGCTAAATGAGATTGCCAATGTTTATTAGTGGCTGGTGGGGCAGTGAAGCTCCAGTCTCTTCAAACTGTTTGACCTGACTGTTGAGACTGGAGCAGTAGGTGCGAAATCACAAAAAAGCGCAGACTAAATCCTGCCAGAATGACCATTCTCAAAGACTGCATCAGTTTGCTTTGGGTCGCAAGACTTCATTATTTTTGCCCAGGCGACACCGAACCCTTGTTTTGAGTCCTAAGGTGGAAGGGCCATGCTTTGGAGACAAAAGGTTGTCTCCGATGGCACCGCGGAGCCAAGATTGGGCCAGGAATGGAAAGTACGTGGGACAAGGAACTAAACTGCGCACAATTGCATGAAAAGTACCCAAGTGAGGTTCTAGAATGGCTCCAAGGAAGAATGGCTGTTCAACACTTTTAACTTTTACGTGAATAATATCCCTAACCATAGGTAACTCTGTGCTATATGAGATACCTGCCAAAGGTGTTTCTGCCTCACTTTCCTTCAGCAGCCATGTTGACAGCCTTGCTCGGCTTTCTTTAAAGGATACATCCCCACCCTCCATCTTCAGCCACTTGTTGGTTTGCCAGGTTTTTGAGCAGAAAGAGCCTCCTTTTCTTCCAACCGAGTTCCTGTTACTCCTGCCTGCCACCTTCCGGTCAGTTTGTGGAAATCCACGCCAAAAAGGTTGTCTTGACATCATGGAGATAATGAGAGTGATTTGCTGGGAGAGTGGGACAAGATTTCAGTGCAGCAGATGAATGTAGGGAGTTTACCCTGGCTGCTGGCTCGGATGATTTTCAAAAGGATATTAGGTGAATTTATGGAGAAAGAGAAGCCATATCAACTGCTATTACCTCTGATAGCTAAATGGGAACCTCTTATGTTCAGAGGCAATATAACCCTGAGGGCCATTTTCAGGGAATGAGCAACAATAGGACGGAAAATTTGTGCCCTGCTTGTTACCTTTGCAAGATCTCTGTGCTTTTGGAGGCAGGATTAGCCGGACATGGTTTCCATCTCAGCATCAGGAGAAATCTTCCAACGTTTTTGTTTATGACGTTGACATATTTGGGGTCCTTCTAAAAATTGTGATATTTCATTTGGAAAATGTGCAATTGTTATACAAATAATTGTAATACATTGGGCAGTGATTCCAGGAGCCCCTTGGATACCAAAATCTGTGTGTGCTCAACTCCCTTTGTATACAGCGGGGTCGCAAGATAGTGTCCCCTATGTCAAATGGGATTTTTCTTGTCGGAGGGGGATATTTTTAAGCCATGGATCTTGGAATCCATGGTTGCAGAATCTATGGATACAAAAAACCGACTGTAATATGCTACCTCTGTTTTACAAAATTCTAGTGGTTGCTTTATAATCTCTGACAGTAGTAGTATATTTACATTGAGTTCAGCCTCAGTATAAGAGTTCTTCTGCAGGGCTTGACTCTATCCTGGACCCCCGAGATGTTCTCGCAACTCCTGTGATACGTATGAAAGTGAAATTTGGGACAATAACTCATCCTTTTTTTGTCCTTGCCAGGAGCTAAACAAGAAGAGGACCCAGAAAGAAATGGAGCACGCCATGCTGATCCGGCACGACGAGTCGACGCGGGAGTTAGAATATAGGCAGCTGCACACGTTGCAGAAGCTGCGTATGGACTTGATCCGGCTGCAGCACCAGACGGAGCTTGAGAACCAGCTGGAGTACAACAAGCGGCGGGAGCGGGAGCTGCATAGGAAGCATGTCATGGAACTGCGGCAGCAGCCCAAAAACCTGAAGGTAGCAAGGAGCCAGGGGTTAGGGCCTAGTACAGGAGTTGGGCAAGAAAGAGCCCCCGTTTCATGCTCCCCACTGCCTCTCACCACCACAGCCCACACCACTGAAAGAAAAGGATATCTTTCAGGGCTTTGTGGTGCAGAAGGACATTCTTAACACCCTCTTCCATCATAGAGAGATGCTAGCAAATGTTGCAGTGGGAACTGAAGGACAATTTAGCCCCCAATTGCTCACTGCAGCCCTCTAGCTTGCATGTTTATTCTTCTGTAACCTCTGGTCAGAATGGTTTGGCCACCAAAGTGGAATGCCCACCCCAAACACAACTGTCCCTTTTCAGTTCAACCCCCTGAAAAAGTGATCGCCTATCTCTAGCCGTTCTTTTGTTAGAGCCAGAGAAACAAATTCAGTAGCCATAATTGGTGTATATTTTATTCAAAGCTTCGTTATGCAGCTTGTATTGTTTCAATATTGTTTGCTTATGTGTGTAGAAATGTATAGGCATAGCTACCTCTGGATGGCCAACAGGCAAGGGGAGGCTGTTCCCCTCCATTAGCCAAGGCTGGTGAACTTGCCAGCCTCAGCTTGACGTACGGACGTGGCTTCCCAACTAAGGCCTCATTCACAAGACCTTCCAAACTTTAGGGAGAGGTTTTGAAAGCTTCATAAATGAGGCCAGTTGGAAAGCCATACCCCTCCATCCAGCTGAGGCTGGCGGGCTGGCGAGTTCACCAACCTTCACCTGACAGAGGGGCACAGGTGGCTTTATGTGCACGATTCTAATGCGCCATCAAATCTAATGCACACTTCACTTTTGGCTATGTAATTTTGCCCCAAAAGGTGAGCATTAGATGTGAGCAAATATGGTCTAAGCGATGGCATGTGAACTCACCCCGTGTGGTTTCCTTCTGCCGCAGGCCATGGAAATGCAGATCAAGAAGCAATTCCAGGACACATGCAAAGTGCAAACCAAGCAGTATAAAGCACTCAAGAACCACCAGCTGGAAGTGACTCCAAAGAGTGAGCACAAAACTATTTTGAAAAGCCTGAAGGACGAGCAGACAAGGAAGCTTGCCATCCTGGCTGAACAGTATGAGCAGAGCATCAACGAAATGATGGCGTCGCAAGCGGTGAGGACAACGCAACAACATTCCTTTGTCAGAAGGAAAGCTTTAGAGTCGGTCTCGCCAACCTGTGTCCCTCCAGGTGTTTTGGATTTCAGCAACTAGGATTCCTGACCATTGCACAAGCTGGCTAGGGCTTCTGGGAGTTGGAGGCCCAAACAGCTGGAGCACCACAGGTTGAAGAAGCCTGATCTCAAGACTGTGGGTCAGCCCAGCTTTTATGGCCTCATAGCTGCCATATGGACCATGGAGATCAGTATTTGTATTATATTAAGCACTGCCTTGCATTTTAACTTCAGTTGCATTTATTTTGCCCTTAACCAGTGGCTCTCATTGCCATCCATAGGGTCACATGGTCACAATGACAAGACTAATAACTTGGCCGCCCTTCCTTGTGCCTTCTCAGTCTTAGGATCACTTATTGGTTGTATGGGATTCCTCTTGTATTCTTGAATGGCCTGACTCTGCCCAGGTGGAGGAGACCGCAAAAGATAATTTAATGTAGACCTTATTCCTCCTCCTAGTAATAGCCTGATCGTCCACCAGATTCCAAGTCAGGTAACTGCTCGCAACAGCCTTTAGCATCTTCTGAGTCTCCTTTGGAGGACCTCAAAGTTTCCTGAGTCTAATGTGACCAGTCAGGAGATTCCCTGACTGATAAAGCTAGAATAGGAAGGAGCTTTATGCTCTGTCTCCGCAGGTAATGAAGATTTCCCATATTAAAACACAGTTTACTGGTATCATTGCTGTTATGGATGGTGATGCCCAGTCTTAATGAAAGGACACAATTTTTAAAAGAAGTGACACTGTGCGTTTCCTGCTCTGAAAAAAGGCACCTCAACCTTCCCCTCCTACCCCCGGAGCTTCCTCTGCCGCATGTGTTATGTCCGGGCCCGCTATAATTTGGATAAATTACTTCTTAAGTAACAACTAATTAGATTCCAGGACCTTACGTAAGTCATTCATTAAGTTGTATAAGTCTTCTGCCCGTGTTGCTGAGGCCTTGCAGGATTCTATTATCTTCTCAGCATGGGCCATGGCAGCAGCTGCAGGAGCAAGGAGAGCCATGTAGCTCCAGCATTGTAATGCAGGCAAGGGAAAAATGGCCCTGGTTGCGTTCCAAGGCACAAGGCTTTTTGGAAGCTCTTTTGATTGAAGTCTCGCAGAAGAAGAATGGCCAAAGATCAGTTAGAACCATTCTTCTCCATATTTTTGTCTCAACTTCCGTAGAGCAAGAGCTTTTCGCAACTTGAGATCTCATGGCTTTTGTTTCACATCCCAGGCCAACTCCCAGCCTTTTGAACCAGAAGACACACACTTGGGAAGGATAGCGGGAGGCTGCGTAGGTTGAGTGTTTCTCGGCTCCTCAGGCCCACTTTCTTCCCTCCTGGAGTGCCTTGACCACAGATTTAGAAGTACTGCACGCAGCATTACCAAATGAAATTCCACTCTCTGCCACAACTGGTTCTCAGCTCTCCAGTGTGCCAAGAAAATAAGGGAATTGTCCTTCAGGTCATGCACTGTTTGGAGCAGATAGAAACAGGCCCAAAAGATGAGGTGGAGTGTCCTCAGTTTCCAGGAAAGGGGATGGTACTGATGTTGACATTTGTAATTTGGTTTCCAGCTTATAACAAAAATAAGTGAATAGATCCACCTAGAAATCCTGTGGAAGGTACTCCACTTGCGAGACTTTGTAAAGCTCGAACTCTACGTTCCTACCTGCCCCTTTGGTGGTTGCTCAGATATGCATTTGACAGCAACCACTACCAATTGAGTTAGCCATTGCTCAGGTAGATCCAAGTTTTTTGGGCTTGAGGTGGACTTATTCACCATGAAGAAGAACCACAAGTTGCCCTTGAATATGCACCGCAGCGCTTTCGGCCCCTGGGAAAGGTTCTCCCTGCTTAAACTTCTCCTGTTTCCCCTTCTCCAGCTGCGGCTAGACGAGGCTCAGGAAGCAGAATGTCAGGCCCTGCGGCTGCAGCTTCAGCAAGAGATGGAGCTGCTCAATGCCTATCAGAGCAAAATCAAGATGCAGACGGAAGCACAGCACGAGCGGGAACACCAGAAGTTGGAGCAGCGGGTGTCGTTGCGGAGGGCCCACCTGGAGCAAAAGGTACGGCGGGCCCGGGTCAGAAGGCCCTGGCCGAAACCCAGTGCGAGAACTGGGAAAGCCCAAGCTCACAGATAGACAGGGGTATCCCATACATACATACAAACATATTTTCACTTCTGTTATATATAGATATGGATATAGATCTATAGATAATATAGATATATAGATTATTATTATTATTATTGACACAAAGATAGAGTATGACACAGCAAACAAGATATATATGCTGGATTGCATATCACAGAATCACAAGTCAAATTCTTCCCAAGCCTTTAGGACTGTGTGATGTATTTTCGGATGATGCACACAGATCCCAGCAGGGTGGCCTTTTGCAGTTGGCAGATCGTAATTTTGTCAATGTTTATTGTTTCCAAATGCAGTCTGAGATCTTTTGGCATGGCACCCAGTGCATCAATTACCACTGGGACCATTATTATTATTATTATTATTATTATTATTATTATTATTATTATTATTTCTTACCCACCTCTCCTCAAAGCAGGGCACAACACAGTTAAAAACACAACATCAGGCTGGTTCCCTCCCTGTCCATTTTTAAGGTCCATTTAAGGACCTTAAAATGTGGCTATTTCGAAGTGCTTTCGAATGAATAGTCCCAGTTAGATATTCAGTTGTCTCAACCTTTGCACCTTCCTTGTTGTTCCTCCCTTGTTGATTTTAATCTTTAAATAAGACCTACTTGTCTTCCTTGATCGCCTATATTTTATCCTGAGTCTTACGCGGAGTCTGTATAATTTTACCTCTATATATTTTGCAGTATACTCAGACTCAGATGACTTCATATGTTTATGTTTTATACTGTTTATACTGTTTATATTGGTTTTAATTTATGATTGTTTTAATGTATGTTGATATCGGGCTGGTCCCCATGTGAGCCGCCCCGGGTCTCACTGGGGGAGATGGGAGCGGGATATACCTGTATATACTCGAGTATAAGCCGACCCAAATATAAGCCGAGGCACCTAATTTTACCACAAAAACTGGGAAAACTTATTGACTCGAGTATAAGACAAGGGTGGGAAATGCAGCAGCTACAGGTCAGTTTCAAAAATAAAAATAGATATTAATAAAATTACTGTATATACTGGTTTATAAGCCTAATTTTTCAGCCCTTTTTTTAAGACTGAAAAAGTCCCTCTCGGCTTATACTCGGGTGAGGGTCCTGGTTGGCTTATATTTGGGTCAGCTTATACTCGAGAATATATGGTACATTTATTATTTTTCTCTATTATTATTGGTATTATTACATTTATTATTTTTCTCTATTATTGTTGCTACTATTACATTTATTTTACTCTGGTATTATTATTAATACATTTATTATTTCACTCTGATATTATTATTATTATTGCATTTATTATTTTACTCTATTTATTATTACTTGTATTATTGTCCTGTATTTATTATTATTATTATTATTATTATTATTATTATTATTATTACATGTATTATTTTACTCTATTATTATTAAAAGGATACATAAGCACATTTAGATTGAAGAAGATGAGAATAATGATTTGATCAGAGTTGGACACTCATAGCTTAAATTACAGTTTGATGAAAAGTTTCAAAAACATTTAACCTACCGATGCCTCACTTAATGCAATTTTATTGGTATCTATTTTTATTTCTGAAATTTACCACTCTCGGCTTATACTGGAGCCAATGTTTTCCCAGTTTTTTTGTGGTAAAATTAGGTGCCTCTGCTTATATTCGGGTCGGCTTATACTCGAGTATGTACGGTACATTATTTGAGGCATCGGTAGGTTAAATGTTTTTGAATATTTATATAAAACTGTAATTGAAGATAATAATAAGACTTTAATAAGATAAGACTGTCCAACTCTGATTACCTATATACTCAAGTATAAGCTGACCTGAATAGAAGCCGGCCAGGACCCTCACTCGAGTATAAGCTGAGGGGAGCTTTTTCAGCCCTAAAAAAGGGCTGAAAAACTAGGCTTCTACTCGAGTATATATGGTAAAAATAAAGTTATTATTATTATTATTATCATTATTGTATGACATGGCAAACAAGATAAATATGCTGGATTTTGTATCACAAAATCACAAGTCGAACACTTCCCAAGTGTCTAGGACTGTGTGATGTATTTTCGGATGATGTGTGCAGATCCCAGTCGGGTGGCCTTTTGCAGTTGGCAGATTGTAATTTTGTCAATGCCTATTGTTTCCAAGTGCCGGCTGAGATCTTTTGGCACGGCATCATTATTATTATTATTATTATTATTATTATTATTATTATTATTATTATTATTATTATTATTTTATTATGACACAGCAAACAAGATAGACATGCTGGATTTCGTTTCACAGAATCACAAGTCGAACACTTCCCAAGTGTCAAGGACTGTGTGATGTATTTTCTGATGATGCATGCAGATCCGAGTAGGGTGGCCTTTTGCAGTTGACAGATCGTAATTTTGTCAATTTCTATTATTATTATCAACACAACGACGTTGTATGGCACAGCAAACAAGATAGATATGCTGGATTTCGTTTCGAAAAATCACAAGTCGAACACTTCCCAAGTGTCTAGGACTGTGTGATGTATTTTCGGATGATGTGTGCAGATCCCAGTAGGGTGGCCTTTTGCAGTTGGCAGATGGTGATTTTGTCAATGTCTATTGTTTCCAAATGCCGGCTGAGATCTTTTGGCACGGCACCCAGTGTGCCCAGTTAGGGTTGTTATTATTATTATTATTATTATTATTATTATTATTATTATTATTATTATTATTATTATTATTATTATATCATGTCTTTCTTATGGCGGTGTTGGCTGAGCTCCCCCGGCTCGCAGATGCCCTGACGGAAGCCCTGTCTTTTCTTTGCCGTTCCAGATTGAAGAGGAGTTAGCGGCCCTCCAGAAGGAGCGCAGCGAGCGGATCAAGATCCTGTTGGAAAGGCAAGAGCGAGAGATTGAAACTTTTGACATGGAGAGCCTTCGAATGGGCTTTGGAAATTTGGTCACATTAGAATTTCCTAAGGAGGACTACAGATGAGATTAAATTTCTTTTGCCATTAAAAACAAAACAAAAATGCAAACCAACAACACAAAAAAACCAATCTCAAAAAATCCCAACATTCCCCCCATGTTAACGGGTGTGCTCTCTCTCTTTCTGTCTCTCTCTTACTGACATCGCGTCGGACTTAGTGCCTGTATATTCTTACTCCATCAGGGGCCCCCCCTTCCCGCCAAGTGTCACGTTCCGGAGCTGGACCGCGCTCGGCAGCCTCTTGAATCTCATAGTGTCTCACAGTATTGATGTCTCTGTGCAATGATTTTTTTAGAAAACAAACAAACAAAAAATAACGTTTCAGTGGAAACTTTGGAGACAATTCTAATGAGTCAAAAAAATACAAAACAAAGTGGATGTATGTTTGCTTTTGAGCAATCACTCATGTTGTGTTGCCACCAACCAATGACAAATACAAGCAAAAAACAAAACAAAACAAAACCACACACAAAATTTTTAAAACCAGAAGTCAGATTCCCCAGGGGGAGAGAGATGGATATCGCAGCCTTACCTTAAATCAGCTGCTGCATAACATTTAGTTTTTAATTTTATTATTATTATTATTATTATTATTATTACGATGATTTCTTTTTTTGGTATTTATTCATCAGGAATAATTAAATGAAAAAATAATAAAAAAATTTATTAAGAGATCGAGAATTTGATACATTTTACAGAAAATAGGAATTCTGACTTGTGCTGTACATATCAGTGGTGGACATAATTATTACTTTGGGGGCGGCGGGGCGGGGAAAAGGGGGGGCGGGTGGGGAAAGAGGGAGAGACTGATTTTTTTGAAAAAAATAAAATAAAATAAAAGGGCCAGGCCAGGCCAAGTGGGTTTTTTTGGCCGCGGTCTTTGGCACATTCTTGATTGTATCATAAATCATTTTCTGCTGTAGCAGAGAATGTGAATACACTTAAAAAAATAAAAATAAAAAAAGACGCCCAGAAGGATCCCAGGAGCACAAATTGGGCCTTGTCAAATTGTGTATTTTGTGTATAGAAGGAAATTTAAGGAGAAATTTACTTATTTTCATATTGTATTTTAACTGTTTCTCTGATCAGAAGTTTTTTTACTACCTGCCTCCTTGTCCCCATCCCTCTCTGGACCACGTCCACCCCTTTCCTTCCCCTTTGCCACCTCTTTTCCAGATCAATCTTTGGAGTTTAAACACTGTCTCTCAGTCGCATCACCTTGAACTTTCCTCCCTCCTCCCTGACCGGCCCTGCTGCGTCCTGTTATTATTCCTCCCCCTCCTCCTCCTCCTCGACCTTTGGTTCCTCCTTCCCACGTTTCCTTCCTCCCTCCCTCCCTTCTCCCCCCGAAATTCTTGGTCATGAATATTGCATTATTCACACTTTCAAACTGTGTATTTTCTTACAATAAAAAAGGTTTAAAAAAGAGGCTTTACTTCTTTTGCATGCACTTTAAAACCAAACAAAAAAAAATTCCCCACGAAAACGAGACGAGACAAAACAAAAACAAAACAAAACGATTTTACTTTTTTTCCAGGTTCGAAAGGAAGAGCATGATAAACTTGTCAGAGCTTTTAATAATCTTTGTAAATAAAAATGTTGCTCACGACGCTTTGCTGTCTCATTGTAGCCGGGGGGAGCAGCCCCTCCCCGGTGCCCGTCGGGTGCGGAGGACGCCCGGTTGCGGCCTCCCTGCTTTTGGGACATTCAGCGGCAGCAGAGAGAGCCTTCTCGACAGAGACGTCACTGAGTCCTCCACCTTAGTTGGGAGGGAAGAAGCGCCGTCTAATCTCTGTGTAAAGCAGGAGTGGGCAACGTGCCATTGTGGCCCACGTCTTGCCTCCAAATGACCTTCAATGCTCTCGAGGGGAAAACCAACCATTGAGAATGTCCAAAGTGTACCTTGGAGCACGTCTTCTTTAACTGTGGGGTCCCTTTAGCTCAAGGTTGGGATTCCAATTTTTTTTTCTGAATGCCACCTAGTGGCTGTTTTAGGCATTTACATGAATGTATTGTGCAGCATTTACAGTGGATTCTGCTGAAGATGTTTCAGCTGTCCTTCATAAGCAGGAAAATCAGTGTGTTTAGCAAGCCTTGCAAGTGCGGATTTGTGATCAGTAAATGGGTTTTATACCAATTTTCATAAATTTGAGGTCACATCCAAATTTCTCTGAAAAAAGTTCAAGAAACTCTGCCCTGCAGCATGTTCGGGGCCAATAATGTACGAGTATTACTGTGTATGCTCATGGATACGTCTAGAAATTTCCGTACAAAAGTTGAACCATTAAACCTGGATCAACTTCAGTGTACCTTAACGTATCATTTTAAAAAATATTAAGTGTGAAAAACTTAGTCTGTTTGAGGAGAACCTAAAGAAAGCACTGATCCACTTTGCTCTCTCTGCCATGGGGCTATTTCTGGCCTTTTTGTCTGCTTGGCTGGTCAAATGGCCACAGGGTCCCCAAGTTGGCATTGGCACTTTCCCCTCTCCATGGAATGACCCTCAACTTATCCATGGATCCCATAAAAAAATCCAAAATTTTGGTCCCTCGACTTCTACATGAGCTAGACTTATACATGAGTAAATCTGTAGAATACTCTTGACGTATGCATGTGCAAGACTTATATATGAACTAGACTTATACATGACTATTAGCAGGGGTCGGTTTGGTGGAAAGCATGGCCCTTGATGTTCTCCTGAGGGCTAATGGGTCTTCCTAGCCTTCTCCAGGAGCCAAGGAGGGGCTTCTGCCGTGTATTGTGCTCCTGCCCTGAAAAGGCCTTTCTTGGTGCTCTTTGCAAACTTAGGGTGAAGATGGAAGTAATATTTATGTCCTCACTACCATCTGTCTCAAAGTGCTTTTCTTCCCAGGCTGCCAGCTGGTCCTGAGTCTGTATTGGAAGAAAGATGGGATCAAAAGGAAGGAAATCAATAGATAAAATGGGACGGAGGGCAGGAGGAGTACTAGTTTTGGCCCTTTTAAGTCTGGATGGTTTTCATGGGATGGTTTTTGATGAAATTTGAAATTTTCTGATCCAGCATAATGGTGGTGTTCTCAGCTTTCGTGATACTTTGCAGTCGAGTTTGGTTTCCTAAAACCGATTACATTGGGATTTAGCTAACTTCTGCAATGTGTCCCGAATTCTCATTTGTACAGGTTGAGCATCCCTTTCCTAAAATGCTTGAGAGCAGAAGGGTTCCGTATTGGTTTGGGATTTTGGGGGAACTGACCAATATTTACTCTATACCCTATATACGTAGCCTGAAGGTTATTTTATAGGCCAAATTTCTAATAATGTCCTACATGAAACAAAATGTGTGTATCCTGAACTATCAGCAAGCCAAGGTCTCGCCATTGCAGCTACCCAGGTGGACCATTTTGGATTTGGATTTCTGAAAAAGGAATACTCAACCTGTCTCGATGTTGAAAGCAAATTGCATTGTTCATAATTGAGCTGTTTGTGTAGTTGAAGCCTAGTTCTGCCTGTCTAAAAGTGCATCTACACTGGCAAATGAATGCAGTTTAACACCATCGACTCGATGTTACGGAATTGTAGGATCCATAGTTTGGTGAGGCCCCAGTGCTCTTTGGCAGAGAAGGTGAAAAGGCCTTGTCACTAAAACTCCTGTGGTTCCACAATATTGAGCCATAGCAGTATTGGAACCAAAATATACAATGGCTACCGGACTGCAAAGATGTAAACAGGAACGTTTTGGCTCTTTATTCAATGTGTTTTATTCCATTCCTCCATCAGACTCTTCCAAACTGTGATGCCAGGCTTTCCCCAGACCAGGATCATGCGTCATCCTCTTTGACATTCATTTGCTTGTAGATCTTGGGCACGGTGCTGTCCCACTCGGCCAGGTAGCAGTTCCCTGCCACCGGAGCCCCCAGCTTGTACTTCTTGCGGAAAGCCGAGGCCTGGAAATGTTCGCGCCCGGCGGCGGTGACACTATCCAGAATGGCTTCGTCGCAGGTGAGGGGCTGCGGCTGCTCATAGACCAACCAGACGTAGCGGTGAAGTCCTGCAGTGGGCAAAAACAGAAGGCACGGAGTCAAACTACGGGCTGATCTTGCTCAGACTGGAGACAAATCCCCAAAGATTCGGGACCAAAGTTCATCCACAGCACAGGTCTTGGGTGTGTGCTTTTCATCACAGTAATCCGCAGCTGTTTGTTGAACTTAATCCCGCCCCACAAAAGGGGCATTCAAGCCTGAAGGGAAGGACAGGTTTAGAGAGTTCATGGCCCTGGATCCAACAGGGAGGTGACCCTGAGGCCAAAAAGCCACTCCTGTTTGGCTTGGCGGGGGCGGCAGTCACCTTCGACTGTCCACCGCTGCAGTGAGCACCGCACTTCACAGTTACAGCACTATGATTCCACTTGAGAATTGTCGTGGTGCTGTCCTGTGGAATCCTGGGGTCTGTCCTTCAATTAGAAATCTCAGCCAGAGAACTTGAGTTGGGTCACCAAACTACAAGCTCGAGGATCCCATAGCACACAGCAATGGCTTTTCAACTGGGATCATAGTGCTATATTTGTGTAATGTGATGGTAGTGAAACCTCTGGGAATGGAGGCAGTTTTCACTGGCGGTTCAAGGTGTCTACTTTTGCCTCGAATGGATTGCCAAGGTTGCCAAGCTGGCATGAGTTTTAAAAGAGAAGCCAACTGAAGCTTGTGTTTCATTAGAGGATGGCAAAAGCCCAAGCTCTTCAGTTGGATAGATAGATTCTGAGATTGCGAATGAGCCTGATCTGAATTGAAATGTGAAGCCCTTTCATGTCTCCCTGATCTCTGGAGCTGGTCTCCCAGGGCTACCATGCACTTTGAGCAGAAAGAAACGCCCCCAAAGAGGAGAAATGATCTCTCCCAAACGAAAAAGCCAAGAACCTGTCAAGGTGGAAAGAAAGCTCCAACAACCGGCCCTCCCGTGAGCTCCCCTGAGCATTGTTTGAAGAGCAGGCCAGATTAGCAGGCTCTGTTAATCTCCGAGGCGAAGAAAGCGACCCACCCAAAAGCAAAAAATGCATTATTCCGAGTTTGGGCTTCGTCTCTACTTGCCTTTGAGGAAGAGGAGCACCTGGGTTGCTATCGGAGATGTGACCAAAACCGTGGTTCGGAACACGAACGCTTGTGAATCACTGGGCATTATTGAATCCATCATGACTGGTGGAAGTTTTGCTCATTGAGGTTTGCCGGCGGTTGTTTCCTCTACCTTACTGCCCTGGCTTTGGAAAGTGGGTGCAGGCCATAGCGAGGATTGCGGTGGTTACTCCCCCCAGGCCCATGGGAGCCGACCTACCTGTGCCCTTGCCTGGTGCGGAGCCAACGTACTCGGTCAGGACGCATCCACTGCTCATGTTGCAGCCTTTCATGTTGGTCACCAGGAAATGGTGCCACTCTCTGAAGGAGAAGCAAAAGTCAACACCTGGTGCTCACAATGCAACATCCAAAGCAGATCTTGCCCATTGACCATTGGTTGCAAGGGCCTGGCAGACACTTTCAGTGCCCATGGGAGATATTATCTCACCTATCAAAGAAGCTCATATCCAGTTGGTAGAGCCAGTTGTTTCTCTCCCATCCATCTATCCATCCATACTGATGGACACATATCCATGAATCTGTTCATCCATCCAAACATCAATCCGTCCCATTCACCTATCCATCCATCCCCATTGTGTTTTGTACTATATAATGATCTTGATGGCTTTTCTTGGTCCAGCTAAAGCAATGGTTCCCAACCTTGGGTCCTCTAGGTATTTTGGGCGTCAGCTCCCACAATTCCTGATAGCCGGGAAGTTGGCGGGAATTTCTGGCAGTTGGAGTCCAAAACAACTGGAGGACCAAAGGTTGGGAACCACTGAGAGAAAGGACTGAGATTTTCAACTGCAGAAATGCCTTCTGCTAACTTGTACGAATGGTCAGTAGGGGCTTTTTCTATGAGTGATTTCCAAAGGTTTGACATTATGACTTTTTGTATAGATACGATTGCATAATTATGTGTTGTCCTTTGGGCAGTGATCATTTTCTACTTGTTCCATACAGCTCCCAAAGGCGTCTATCAAAACGTAGGCCTGGGGCTTGTTTCCAGATACATGCATCACTCATCCAGATGGCAGAGAAGCCCTTGGAGATGTGTCTCCTCTTTATTGTTTCCTGGAAGTTCTTCAGTCTTGGACTCTCCCTCACCTGGATTTGGGGTTCTCCCGGCTGGGAACATCCAAGTCGGTCAGAATCAGGGTGTAGAGTTTCTTTGGGTCACATCCGGTCCAGTCAATGCACGTCGGGCAGTTCTGGACCTACAAGATAAAAACATTGGCAAATCCACATCATGGATAGAGAAGACCCTCATCCCTAACTCCAGTGAATCAAACCCCAAATCCATCCACAGCTTGAAAATATATTTTTTTTCAAAAAAAGAAAAACTCACTGAAGCAAGCCTTGATGTTGCCATCTTATACCATGCCCCTGTCTACAATGGGATTGGCGCCTCCATGGATACCGAAGGCTCACCGTGGTCCCATTTCGGTTTCCAATAAAAACCCCTTAATCATTATTGACATCTCAACCCCCTCCTTCGTCCGATTGGATTAATTGCTCTTTCAAAGGAGACATTTAGTTCCAAACAAAAAAACAGGCCCTGCTCCTATCCGTCCAATTATTCTAAAAGTTGTATTTATATAGAAATGAACCTTAAGTGTGCTTAAATTGATTCCAATTAACAGGAGGCGTACTTCAGACATGAGGGGGAATTAAATGTTTACGCAGCCGCACAAACAGATAATTAAAATCTTCGTTTTTTTCTGATTGACGATAGTGCTTTTAGCATCCCGCTCAAAGAGGGAACACATTTGGGTCGGCGCCGGCTTATGTGTGCCGCAGCCCACATTGTCAGAGCAACGGAGACTTGTTTTTCTGTTGTCTTGTTTGTTCGATATGTTTATCATGAGGCAGCAGCGCGCTCTAGCCATGTGAGCGTTGGAGGAATAGGGTCCGTATCCTGCTCGGCCATGGAAAGCAATTGGGCACCTTTGGGTGACTCACGCCCAAATTTGGGCAAGTTCTGATCCGGAATGAACAGACGTCTCCACCGTCGTCATCGCGATGGCTTTCCCTTTGGAGAGGATCCAATGGGATCTCCATGCTTTGGGTGACTTCTTGAAAGATGGAACCCATCAAAGAAAAGGTTGGGAGAAACTCTATTTAGAACCATGGACAAGGCAGAAGGAACCAAGCCAGACTTGGAAAAACTAAACACCTCAAAGTCTGGATCCTGTTGGTCAATCCCATCCAAAGATATTGTTGAATGGTGAACCAACACTTAAATCCCATTTATTCCATGATTGAGTTCCAGTTGAAGCCTTCTGTTCTAGTTGGTCCACATGTCAACTCTCATCAATAATTTTTATATATTATGTCATGTTATGTTATATTAATATGTTTTATTCTTCCACTCATTCTTTGTTGTTCTTCTACTTCAGTTCTTGAGCATCCGGTAGGTTGGTTCTCCCAGTTAACCCTACTATACCACCATCTTGGTCATCCCTGTTAAACCCTTCATAATGCCAACCTTGGTCCTCACAATCGATCCCATTATGATGTCATCCTTGGTCTTCCCAGTCCTTCCCCCCATAATACCAATCCTTAGTAGGCTCTGCCTTTCCAAAGTCTTCATTGCTGGCTTCATCTTCACTGAAGTCTTCATCATGGGCTTCTTTCTTCTTCATCATGCGATGTCTTTCCCCACGATCCCCCCCCCCCAGTTCCTCAAAAATCCTTCAACCCATTCCCAGTTTGGGATCAAACACTTAATAGGAACCCTCCACCTTCCAAATATATGAATTAAGGCACAATTCAAGAAACACTGCCATGACACAAGGGATGGGTTTCAAAAGATCCAGCTTTTATTAGAATTTCAAGGTGGAATCCTTGAGGGAAGGGGATGGTGTCGACACCTGGGCGGTAGCCATCGCTCTTCCGTTCTCTGTCCTTACTATTCTTTGTTCTCTTCCTGCCTTGGATAAAATCTCATTTGGTGAAATAGGCTTGAAAGTTGGGTGCAGGTGGCCTCCTTCAAGGCTGGCGGATCTTTTGAGCAGGCTGGTGCAGGGGGGATTCGGGTCCATTTCCTTCTCTCTCTTCTCAATGGGTTGTTCCTCCAGCCTGGATTTTTAATTTTTTTCAGAGAAGAGAGAGGGATTTCCTCTTTAGCTTGCGACGTTTGGGAAACCATTTGCAGTGGGCTGGGCTAGCCCAGAAGCCTCAAGGGAGGAGCCATGGCCTTGGCTGTCTTTGGCGAGACCCCCTTGGCTGGAGCCCTCATGGTCCTTCCCGGCACCCCGGCGTCGTCTCTTGGCCCCGGTGACGACCCACTTGGCCGTCTTCTTCTTTGCCACTTCTTTCAGGGTGGCCTGGAGAGCATTGCGGCAGGTGGACCTGGAGTTGCAGCTCTTCTTGGCTTTGTGGGACCGTGGGGCTGCCTTCTGCTTGGTCAGCCTCAGGAGCTTCTTCTTGCCTTTCATGGGCACCTTCCGGGTGACTCTCAGGGACTTCTTCCGGGCCGCGGTGGCTCTCAAAGAGGCCTTCCGGCTGGCCAGCCTCAGGGAGGCCTTGCGGTTCCCCGACCTGGAGGACACCACCCGACTGGCCAACCTCAAGGTGACCTTGCGTTGGTTCTGTCCCACCTTGGTGGGGTGCTTGCCCTTTTTTGCCACAAAGCGGTGGGCTCGCATCCTCCGGTTGAAGAAGGAAGGCATCAGGGGGCACGAGGACAGGTAGTTTCTCTTGGGGAACTTGACCACCACGACTTTCCTTTTGGGCCTGGAGGTCTTCCCGCGTCTGGTGAGGGCGTTGGGGCGTCTTCCCTGACGGCCCTTTCTCAAAGCAACAATCTTCTTGCTTTTCTTGGCAGCAGCCATGGCTTGGATGTCTTAAGGAGCTGATTCACCTGCAAATGCTGCTCAGCCTAGACCAGCAGTGCCTTTATATAGGGTGGCCTTGGAGACCCTGATTGGCTGGGAGGACAATGGCCCCAAGGATTGCCCCACAAGGCCAGATTGTGAGGTCGCTTTCGTTGTAGCAACCAAGACCACCGGCAAGAGTCAAGGCAGGGCCATTTGGCTGACTGTGATTGGCTGGCTGGGACAAGGGTTCCAAAGGGGCCGCTTTCGTTGTAGCAACCAATGGCTGTCGTCGAGATCCAAATGAGAACCGTTCGGTGGCCTGTGATTGGCTGGCTGGAGCAATGTTCCCTAGGACTTTTCTCCAGAATTTTATGTCAACTTTCAGAATAAAATAAAATATTCAGGTTTCCCTTCCTAACCCTATATTGTTGCTGTTGTTGTTGTTGTTGTTGTTGTTGTTGTTGTTGTTATTAGGGAAGAATAGGCTGGATGCAGGATGGGAGCTTTCAAGTTTCCCTTCTTAACTCTAATTATTATTATTATTATTATTATTATTATTATTATTATTATGACACAGCAAACAAGATAGATATGCTGGATTTCGTATCACAAAATCACAAGTCGAACACTTCCCAAGTGTCTAGGACTGTGTGATGTATTTTCGGATGATGCACACAGATCCCAGTAGGGTGGCCTTTTGCAGTTGGCAGATCGTGATTTTGTCAATGTCTATTGTTTCCAAATGCCGGCTGAGATCTTTTGGCACGGCACCCAATGTGCCGATCACCACTGGGACCACCTGCACTTGTTTCTGCCAGAGTCTTTGAAGTTCAATCTTTTGAGGAAGCTGGATGCAGGATGAGAGCTTTCAAGTTTCCTTTCTTAACTCTAATTATTATTATTATTATTATTATTATTATTATTATTATTATTATTATTCCTTAGAGGAGAATAGGCTGGATGCAGGACAAGACCTTTCGGGTTCCCCTTCCTAACACTATATTATTATTATTATTATTATTATTATTATTATTATTATTATTATTATTATTATTATTAGACACTTGGGAAGTGTTCGACTTGTGAAACGAAATCCAGCATATCTATCTTGTTTGCTGTGTCATACAATAAAATAATAAAATAAAATAAAAGATACTATGTGACTTCCGAATCCAGACTGACAAAGTTCTGGAACACAACACACCAGACATCACAGTTGTGGGGGAAAAAAAGGTTTGGATCATTGATGTTGCCATCCCAGGTGACAGTCGCATTGATGAAAAACAACAGGAAAAACTCAGCCGCTATCAGGACCTCAAGATTGAACTTCAAAGACTCTGGCAGAAACCAGTACAGGTGGTCCCGGTGGTGATGGGCACATTGGGTGCCGTGCCAAAAGATCTCAGCCGGCATTTGGAAACAATAGACATTGACAAAATCACCATCTGCCAACTGCAAAAGGCCACCCTGCTGGGATCTGCACGCATCATCTGAAAATACATCACACAGTCCTAGATACTTGGGAAGTGTTCGACTTGTGATTTTGTGATAAGAAATCCAGCATATCTATCTTGTTTGCTGTGTCATAATAATAATAATAATAATAATAATAATAATAATAATAATAATAATAATAATAATGGAAAGCATTTTCTTCCAAGTGCCACATTTCTCAGTCTGTTTCCTCTCCCACTTTGCCCTGAGTTATGTCTGAATGAGAAAGGCTGGTCTGTCTCCAGCCAACAAAGCATATATTCAAGTTCCAAACACACAAAGTTTCCTATTAGGAGCAGATGTCGGCTCTTTGGACAACATTCATTCCCTGCCAAGTTTTCCGGTTTTTCAAAACATCTCGTCCTGATTAAAGGAGTGGGCCGGTCCAAAATATGTGGATGTTGATCGTCCTATGAATGTGCAATCGTTTAGATTTTTAACTCTTGGAAGAACTTGGACTGGAGCTGCTTTTGGCCAACCGCAAAGCGGCTCTCCGGCACAAAGATGACGGGATGGCTGTCTGTCGGGAAGGCTCAGGTGGTGTCTTCCTGCCTTGGAGAAGTTGTTTTGTGGCATGATGTTTGTGCCGGTGCGTTGTATGGTGCCGGTTTGGCATGCATTCATCGACAGGCGCACACCTTGGCTGATTTTTTTCCCCGTGTTTTGTTTCTATCAGATTTTATTTTAATCCGTGTGTGGCCTTGGCTCCAATCATACAAATCATAATAATAGAATAATAATAACTTTATTTTTATACCCCGCCTCTATCTCCCCAAAGGGGACTCAGGGCGGCTTACATGGGGCCAAGCCCGAATAAAAACAATACCAATATAAAACACAACAATAGACAAAAAAACATGCACAATTATAAAAATTTAAACATTAGCCAGTAAAAACAAATGACAAGAGCTAATCAAAACATGGATTAAAACGGAGAGGTTGTAAAAGTAGACTGGGTAAGGTGCACCCTATAAATATTGTAAACACGAGGTGACTGATAAAGTGCTGCAAATTCTTGGAAGTGCAAATTGGGATGGGAATAGGCCCTGTGTCTTTATCAAGTTGACAAAGGTAAAAAGTGTAAAACCGGTACAGGAATGGACAGCATACGACAGCATCAAACTTCTTGAATAACTGGGATGGGGATGAGCAACATGTGAAGAAAGAGAAGAGACTGAAACTAAAAGGGACTGAGAAAGAGGGAATGAGAAAGGGTCGGCAAAGGAGCTGGCCAAGCAAATCTGTGCAAGGCAAGCGAGCGTGACATTTGTTTCCTTGGATGCTTGACAGAGACAAATGAAGCATTCGAAATGGGCACAGAAGACGGAGAGAGAGGGAAGGCCAAAGAGGGATGGTTCCAGGCCAAGTGCTGGATTTTTCGACCGCAGCACCCAGTATCCCCCCTTGTCCTGCTCGCCCAAGAGCCGTGCTCCAAAGCACCTTGTAGCAATAGGTGTCAAGTGTGGAGGCCTTACCTGGGTGGGGCTCAGGCCTTGGCCCAGCTCCTTCAGCACCACGTCTCCATAAGCCACGCGCAAGAGGTGCGAAGGCTTGGCATCGGCTTCGGAGAGGCACAGGGCCCCGTCCCAAGCGCTCGGCTCCTGCGACATCACCTTCGAGGCAGAGACCTGAAGCCAAGCGAGTGAAGGAGCCGAATGGGGACAAGCAAGGGCTGGGCTGGGATCCTGCCAAGGAGAGGCGTCTCCCAACAGACGAGGAGGAGGAGGAGGAGAGCTTTGGGAAACGCCTGCTTCGGGCCAGCTCGAGATGCAGCCTTTGGAAGCCCTTTGGGGAGTCTGAATGAGGTTCACTGAGAAGAAAAACCATCATCCATGGAAGAATGCTGGGAACCGACTCCTCTAAACCATGGAGGCAGCTCAGTTCCACCTTGTAACTCTTGGATTTCCATAGCGGTGCAATGTTTTCCCCTTGGGGTAAACATCAAGCAGGTCTTGGATTCCAATCTCAAACTCATCCTTTAATAATAATAATAATAATAATAATAATAATAATAATAATAATAATAATAAGGCCACCCTACTGGGATCTGCACGCATCATCCGAAAATACATCACACAGTCCTAGACACTTGGGAAGTGTTCAACTTATGATTTTGTGATATGAAATCCAGCATATCTATCTTGTTTGCTGTGTCATAATAATAATAATAATAATAATAATAATAATAATAAATCACACAGTCCTAGACACTTGGGAAGTGTTCGACTTGTGATTTTGTGATACGAAATCCAGCATATCTATCTTGTTTGCTGTGTCATAATATAATAATAATAATAATAATAATAATAATAATAATAATAATAATAATAATAATGATACTATGGGACTTCCGAATCCAGATTGCAAAGTTCTGGAACACAACACACCAGACATCACAGTTGTGGAAAAGAAAAAGGTTTGGATCATTGATGTTGCCATCCCAGGTGACAGTCGCATTGACGAAAAACAACAGGAAAAACTCAGCCGCTCTCAGGACCTCCGGATTGAACTTCAAAGACTCTGGCAGAAACCAGTGCAGGTGGTCCCGGTGGTGATGGGCACATTGGGTGCCGTGCCAAAAGATCTCAGCCGGCATTTGGAAACAATAGACATTGACAAAATCATGATTTGCCAACTGCAAAAGGCCACCCTACTGAGATCTGCGCACATCATCTGAAAAGACATCACACAGTCCTAGACACTTGGGAAGTGTTTGACTTGTGATTTTGTGATACGAAATCCAGCATATCTATTCTATTTGCTGTGTCATACAATAAAATAATAATAATAATAATAATAATAATAATAATAATTTATTTATACCCGACCTCCATCTCCCCGGAGGGACTTGGGGCGGCTTACAAGGGACAAACCCTGATAAAACAGTAACAATATAAAATACATCAAATGTGCAAATTATAAAAACAAACATTAACATAGACAGGTAAAATAGCAAACTTAATAACATGATTAAAACACAAAAATTTAAAAACTGTCTGTATATATATATATATTAATGGGTTGGTAGCCTTGTGCTAAAATATAGCTAAATGATGATCAATTGTTCCGGCTACCAAATGGAAACCAGTAAGTAAAATCCCCAGGGAAAGAACCACAAAGTTTTTGCCTGCCTGACCTTGTTCTGGGAAAGGAACCTCCTTGCACTGATCACACATGGCCACCAGATGGCGCAATGAATTTTCTATTGACGTGAAGGAGAGGTTCTGGAGGTTTTCAGCAGATGGCCATCTGGCGGGAGGGCTTGGATGGTGTCCTCCTGCCTGGCAAAAGAGGGTTGGACTGGGTGGCCCCCTGGATCTCTTCCAACTCTAGGATTCTATAAGAATAAAAATAATGACTTTGATAATAACAATGGTGTTGAGGAAGTCTCCTTCTGTGGAGGCCTTGGGGCTGGATGGCCGTCTCTCGGGAGGGCTTGGATGGTGTCTTCCTGCACTGGAGAAGGGGGTTGGACTGGGTGGCCTTTGAGGTCACTTACAATTTGAGGATTTGATAAATAATAATAATAATAATAATAATAATAATAATGACCCAAAATGCAGACTGTGCAAGGAAACCGACGAAACCATTGATCATCTCCTCAGCTGCTGTAAGAAAATCGCACAGACAGACTACAAACAGAGGCACAACCATGTGGCCCAAAGGATTCATTGGAACTTATGCCTCAAGGACCACCTCCCTGCAGTTAAGAACTGGTGGGATCACAAACCTGCAAAAGTATTGGAAAATGAGCACGCAAAGAGACTGTGGGACTTCCGAATCCAGACTGACAAAGTTCTGGAACACAACACACCAGACATCACAGTTGTGGAAAAGAAAAAGGTTTGGATCATGGATGTCGCCATCCCGGGTGACGAAAAACAACAGGAAAAACTCAGCCGCTCTCAGGACCTCAAGATTGAACTGCAAAGACTCTGGCAGAAACCAGTGCAGGTGGTCCCGGTGGTGATGGGCACACTGGGTGCCATGCCAAAAGATCTCAGCCGGCATTTGGAAATGACAGACATTGACAAAATTACGATCTGCCAACTGCAAAAGGCCACGCTGCTGGGATCTGCACGCATCATCCGAAAATACATCACACAGTCCTAGACACTTGGGAAGTGTTTGACTTGTGATTTTGTGATACGAAATCCAGCATATCTATCTTGTTTGCTGTGTCATAAAATAAAATAATAATCATCATCATCATCATAACAAGGATGTTGATGGAGTCTCCTTCTGTGGAGGTCTTGATGCTGGGTGGCCATCTCTCAGGTGTCTCCCTGCACTGGAGAAGGGGGCTGGACTGGGTGCTCTTTGGGGGTCCCTTCCAACTGGAGGATAATATTATCTCCCTGCTCTGGAGAAGGGGGTTGGACTGGATGGCCTTTGGGAACCCAGTGGGTTGCAGCCTTCCAAGAGGTTCAAATGCCTGGGAGGGACTCCTGCCTCATCCACACTGCCACCTAAAACCCATATTGTCTGCTTTGCGTTGGATAATCTGGATGATGCCATCCTAGGCTAGAGGGCAGTGCAGACCCAGACTCAGTTTCTCCAGTTGGAGAGGGGGGGGGGTGCACTCCAGAGACTTCTCCCCTTCCCTCCCTCAATGTCTTTCGTGGTGGAGGCGCTCTGCACGTGCTCAGAGGCGCCCTGGAGGTGAGGAGAGAGAGCCCTGGCTGGGAGGAAAGAGAGGGGGAGGCAGAGGAGGACTTGGCGGGCGGCTCGCTGCGGCTCCTGTCCGCCTCCGGGGGTGGGGTTAAGGGTGCCCCCTCCCTCTCTCCCTTCTTCATCCCCCCCCCCCTCTCTCTCTCTCTCCCTCCTCCTTTCTCTCCTCTTTCCCTTCTTTCTTTCCTGGTCCAGCCTGCGCCATCCCTTTGGGTTGAGACCTGGAGGCAGCTTGCCAAGCGCAGGAGGCGGATTGGCCTCCCTTTCTCCTCTCTTTTGTCGTGGGAGGGGGCACCTCCTTCCCCTCTCCTTCCCTCCCTCCTTCTCCGCCCCCAGACCTCCCCTTGAGCCCCTCTTTCCTTCCTCTTTTCCTTCCTTCCTTCCTTCCTTCCCTCCTTCATCTCTCTCTCCCTCCTCGCCTCCAAACCGTGCGCCTTTACGCACAGACCGGCTCCTGCTTTTACGCACAGACCCCTTTCCCCCCTTTGGGGTCTTTTTCCCCTCCAAGGAGAGGAGAGTGGAGCCCCCTCTTTCTCCCCCCCATCCCCACCTCCTTGGGCTTCAAGGAAGAGAGACCCCCACCACCCCAAACCCCCAAAGCCTTGCCTCCCCCCTCGGCATCCATCCTTCCCCAATTCCCCAAACAAGCCTTCCCTCTCCTCCAGCACCGCCAGGCAGGTAAGAAGCCACCACGTTGGAAAAGAGGGGGGTCCTGCTGCTCTCCTGTTGCCCCCTTGTCCTACTGGGGGGTCTGGGGAGGCTGGGAAAGACGGAGACAAAGGCAAGGAGATGGAGCCCAAGGCTGAGGTTTGGAGAGGGGTGCCATTCTTTGGGAAGACCAAGCAGGGATCCAGGCAAGAGAGAGAGAGAGAGAGAGAAGAAGTGGGGAGGTGCTTGGGAAGAGAGGTGGGGTTTGGGGCAGGCGGGGGGGGGGGGGATTTGGGGAGAGACCTCATTGGTGCCTCTGTCTCATCCTGCCATCCTTTCCCTCCCTCTCTGCATCAGCCCGAGGAGCCCCCAAGACCCAGACCGAGGGACCAGGCTGCGGAAAAACAAGGATGACACAGCCTGGCAAGCGGCGGTGCCATTGGCAGCCCTGGGCTTGAGCAGGAAGGAGGTCACCGTTGCCAAAGAGATGCCAACACCCCTCTCCTGCCTCCAGATGCCACCCTCCTGACGGAAGCAGCATCCCCAGCAACACCGCTCTTTTCGGGTGCCTTTGGGAGGCCTTTCGGGTGCTGCGGGCTCAGACTTTGCATCCCCTTGCCGCCATCCATCTCCCGCCCGGCCCAGAGGGTCCAAATCCAAGTGTGATCTGACTGGCAGGACTGGGGACTTCGGAGACAAATCCATCTTTCCTTTTGGGGGGAGATCTGTGACGATGCCACCTCATTGCCACTCCAGGATGTGGCGTCACATTTGAGGGGGCACTCAACCTCGTGGGCTCAAAATAGAGCTTTGGTCCAGGATTGCGCCAGACTCAGACGTGAAGCTTCGAGGCTTTTGGCATCACCGTCGAGCAGCTCCTTGAGGTGCCCCCGGATCCCACCATGCATGGCAAACCCCACCGACCCCAGGACCACGAACTGATGCCCGCTCTTTGAGCCCTCCATCCCCCCATGCCCGGTCTGCCAGGGCTGGCACCATGGCCCGGCCTGGCACTGGGACCCTGGTCTTGGCCAACGGGCTGGGCTTCCCTCCCAGCAACGTGGCCCGTGTGGTGGTCTGGGAGTGGCTCAACGAGCACGGGCGCTGGAGGCCTTACACAGCCGCCGTGTGCCACCACATTGAGAACGTCCTGAAGGAGGATGCCCGGGGCAGCGTGGTCTTGGGGCAAGTGGATGCCCAGCTCTCCCCGTACATCATCGACCTGCAGTCCATGCACCAGTTCCGGCAGGACACAGGTAAGCGCTTGCAGGGACTGGCCTGGCCCCAAGTGGGCCTTGGATTGCCAGTAACAGAACCAAAGTGTCAAGCCTTTCGTGTCCTATGTCGCTTCTCAATTGAAGGCGTATATTGTTTTTGGACAAAAAAAACAAAATATCTTTCCTTCCCTGCACCTAGAAAAATAGGTGTTTTGCAAAACCATGTTTCCTGACATGCTAGATTGCAACATGCAGGGATTTTATTTTCTCATTTGAGCCAGCTTTTCTGAACATACCTCCAAATGTTTGGGCTTTATTTACTGGACTAGTTGCAACTGTAGTTCAAGGTGCTTTGCCTTCCATTTGGGCCTGGTTTTCTTCATATGACTCTAAGCAGTGGATAAGCAGACCCAGGGTAGTGGAAACAGGGGGTATATTCGCTGGCAGATCTGGTGTTTAAGGGACTGTATTTTCCTTGTAATTTTTTGTCACATAAGCACTGGGTTTGGTTTGAAGTTGAGTTGCGATCATAGCCTGAAACCTTTGAACTTGGCCTTAGGTCTAGAAACTTGTCAATGAACTTTTTTTGGGGGGGGGGGGGAGTTTAGGGTGCTTTCTAGGGTTTGTGCCCAAAGTCCTTGTGCCACTCTATTTAGAAGCATGAGGAATATTGCTGAGCGTGCTCTTCATCTCTTACAAATGTCTATGTTTCATTGGTTTCAACCTTTGGGTATGTGTGTTGGATTGACAAAACCTCCCCGCATGTAGAAATCTAGCAATTGGATCCATTTGCCCAATACAGTATTGTAGTGCCATTGCATTTGGATCGGCACCTGTTTCTTCCCTTTCCCCATTTTGAGGGACGCTGCATAGGGTTCATTCTCTGGACTTGTATTTTGAAGACTAGGATGAGAGCTAGTTTGAATAAAACAACAACATAGTTCATCTGAGCATATACAGAGTGCTTTCTGCACACAGAATCTCCAGGCAGCAGTGTATGTATTTGGACTGTGTTTTGAATACTAGGATCAGAGCTGGCTTGTAATAAATACTCCAACTGCTAATACTATTACTACTAATAGTGGGAGTTCATCTGAGCATGTGCAGAGTGCTTTCTGCTTACCACAGAGAGGGCACATTGAGTCTCCATACACGCAGGGCCTGTAGTTTGAATGCTAGGATCAGAGCTGGTTTGAAAATCATCACCGTCATCATCATAGGAGTTCATTTCATAATAATAATAATAATAATAATAATAATAATAATAATAATAATAATAATCTGAGCTGTATTTGAACACTAAGATCAGAGGAGACTTGAATTACATAATAGTAGTAGTATAATTACTGTAATCTGACTTGTATTTGAAGGCAGGATCGGAGGTGACTTGTATTAAATAATGATGATGATGATTCCTCTGAGCATGTGCAGAGTGTTTTCTGCTTCCTAAAGACGGGACACATCGTGCCTTCTAGCAGTCATGGTAAGTGTGTGACATGATCGAGTGGCATGATGGAGCAGGCCATAAAATGTGCCCTGGAACCCATTGGCGTCTCTTGAACTCGTGCCCCGTTTCGAAATCCAAGCAATGTTTGAGGAGAGCTTGGTTTGAAGTCCTCTAATGACGGGACCTCACTCATTATCCAAGGAACATTGAGTTACAAGTAACACATTTCTAACTAGTTCCTTTGGCGTTCCTTTCGTCCTCTCCATTTCCCTCCTCTCGTTCTCCCAGCGTCATTGAGATCCATGGCACTGCTCAGAAATAAAACAACTCCGGTGACAAATGGCCCTGCCGAAGACTGGCAATCTAATAATACTATTTTTAATCCGATTGTTGACAGTCTGATTATAAGGAAAAGAAATGGAGGAGGAGGAGGTGGAGGAGGAAGTCGATGGGATAGGAACAAAGGCTTGGGTGTCTTTCCCAAAATACCTTGCCTTGACGTCGGCGTCTGCAACAGACCCATCTGTGTGGAGCAGAAGATGGTCAACTGGAAGAGAAGGCTTTTGGCAGGAGGAAATTGCCACGAAAACCCCTGTCGCATTGGACAGAGCAGGTGTATGTTTACCAAAGTATTTCTGATACAAAATTGTGACCCAAACACATCCTATCCTATTCAAAAGCATCCTCTGCATTGTATCGCCAGCATTATGGTTTCTTTCTGCTTCAGGTGGCACACCCAACATAGCATTTTGGGTTGGATCAAACATCATTTTGGGTTGAAAGAGAGTTTAGATATTGAAGCCGGAACCGTTTTCGTCTGCATTTAATTCCCATTGCTTTACATCACTGGTGTCACAAAGAAGCGTCTTCTAGCGCCATCCAAAAGTTACTTTTTAGCAGTCTTGGCATCCCAAGGGGCTCCCATCCCATGCCATTCCGGTCTCAGACACTCCAACGTGGGAAATAATCGAAGATTATTTCTACAGTGATACCTTGGCACGAGACCTAGCAGAAACATTTCCCTTGGGCCGATTGAATTGAGTTGTTTTGCCATGCCCATGCTCACCGTAGTATCACAACGTACAGGACATTGTTGTGCCATGGTCCACAGTGGGGTGACCCATGCTCCATGCTGGGCACATTGATGCACTTCCCAATGCGCATCCAGATGCCAGCAAAGCAGTGCTGGAACTCTGTGGGCTTCGGAAGGAGCCTGTGCCCAGATCGGTGCCCAGTGAATGCACAACTGAAATGCCCGATGTGCAACAGAAGCAGCAAGTGCCCATCAGAAATGCCTGATGTGCCTCAGAAGTTCCCGATGTCCATTAGAAATGCCTGATGTGCATTGGAACAGCCTTGCCAATGGCCAGATCCATCTTCACAATTCACTGCCCCCCTTCTATCCTTCAAGTGGGGTCAAATAGCATTATTCTATAGCACAGATGCACCCAGGAGGAGGACATTCCCTCTTACCTGGTGTGGGGTTCACGATGTTCCCCAGACCCTTGGATACCAAGGCCTTTCGTGAAGCATGGAGCACATGGGCGACGCTTTCCAGCAACTCCAGGCCTTGTTCCCTTTGATTCCGTCTCGTTCGTCCCCGGGGCGTCTCAATTACGCCGGCCTCATTAAATGCCTTCCTGCCGAGGTTGACTCTCCAGCGGATGTGTGCCCGCCTCGGCATAGAAGCCCAGATATTCTTCTTTGATTTTTAAATCAAACCAGGTCCGAACCCAGATCTCAAACCACACCAGGTCTCTTGAGTCACAACTCAACTTCGTGGTGTTTTGTTTCGGGGAAGATGGAGTTAATCAGAAATGATTTGTCGCTACTTCCTTCCAAGCGTGGATCTGGGACCGGCCCAAGTGAGGACGGAGCAGAGTCTTGCCTCGGCTGACGTTGACGCCATGTCCAAAATCCATCCACCTGTTTCCTGACCGAAAGAGTTCAGTCGAGGTCGAAAGCCTTGTTTCGGATGCAGTGGTCAATGGGATGGGGTTCCCCTTCTCCTTGGGTTCGTTCCAGTCGCCCTGCTGTTTCCGGATCCCTCCCAATGGAAGATGATCTTGGAGATGTCCAGGACAGTGGTGGACTCTCTCCAAGCAGACCCTTCCAGAAGGCTGAACTAGGAGAGTTTGAGTCATTTGAAGCCTTTGAGAGACTAATAAGGCATTTACGGGGCCCAACAGGTTCCTGCTGGCTCAGGGACAGAGCCAGGAGGAAAATAATCTCCCAGCATTGATCCTGGCCTCCCGTCATGATATATGATCCCGTCTCCTGGCAGGGCTGAGATCTAGGTGCCTTGGGACCTGGCAACCCAAAAGCGAGGAAATCCCGGGCATCGACATCTATCCCAGCTTATTTCGGACCCTGCTCATCCCGACATGTACGTTTCCCAGTATCGGATGCTTCGGACACTGGGTGGAAAATGCCATCGTCAACCGTTTTGCGAAGAATAAGTCAAAGATAGTCTTTGAAAAGGGCTTGGTTAGGAGAGGCTTCCGTGCAGGAAGGAAGACAATTGCTCAAAGAGAGAGAAGAAATTTGGGGATTGATGCCCCGATATACTCGTGTATAAATCTAGACATTGTAGTTAAAAAACAACAACAACCCAAAAGCCTGGGTTGACTTATCAATGGGTGAAATGAAGTGAAGGAAGCATTGACTCCTCTCCAATTTTCTCCATTTTTGAATGGTTGGATGGGGAAGATGGCATTGGTGCTCTCCCATCTTGGAATTACCCTTCTCCATGGATGAATTCAAATGCCATATTGCTGACCTCAGGCCCTGCCCTTGACTTATACATGAGGCCGACCTGTGCATGAGATAGACTTATACACGAGTATATATAGTCTGTTGTGAAGATGATTCCTAAGTAGGATCCTGGCCCTGAAGTGGATCTTTGGAACACTGTCACCCATGAGGACTAGAGACCCTGCCTCTCTTCATGGGAGTCCCGCAGTGTGGGGTGGATCCTGCGCTTTTTCCTGATCAAGCCCTCCTTGGTCCTGGCGGCGTTCCTATCTGTCACAGCTCATTTGGTCAGTTGGGCAGAAGTCTCTCTCGCCGCCTGGCACCAGCCTGGCATTAGAAAGGGACGGCCTGATGCAAGGTGGCACCTCCCCAGCCCTCCGCCTCCGCACCAAGCGCTGACACAGTGCCCCGATGCTGCTGCCTTTTTGTGCCAAATGGCTCAGGAGGCCCTTGATGAATTGCCCTAATTATGGTAATTAATCGGGCCGGACAAATCGGCAAGGGGAGCGTTATTCTTTCACAGGAAAGTTTCTTCCCCGGCGACAATGAGAGCGGAGGCTTTCATGTGCCTTTGGGATGCCAGCGCATGGCGTCGGAGCATTGCTCCAGACAAAAAGAGTCGAGCTTGAAGCCACATCCACTCATGGTCCTCTACCCGTTACACCTGCAAAACAAAATGTCTGCCAAAAGCTGTTCCACATTCGCTCAAATTTGGACTATCATTCTATCTTAACTGCCATGGCAATGATCTAAGAAAGTCTGGGATTTGTAGTTTAGGGAGGGGTCTTTAAATGTCTCAGCCAGAGAACTTCTCTTGCGCCTCAATGGACTACAAACCCCATCATTGCAAAAAGGACCCAGCCCTGGAAGTTAAAGTGGAATTGTGGTGCTACAATTCTATTGTGTGAAAGGGCCTGACAAAAAGAAAAAGAGAAGGAAAGGCACCTAAAAGTGTTTTCAAAGAATCCCTTGCAATATTTTTGCCATCAAGAGCAGAGTCGTGCGATCCGAAAGTTGAGCATTCATCACCATCATCAGCTATGTGCTAGAGGACTTCGAAGTCGTTCAGTAGTGTTTACTCTTATCCACATTTTGGCATTTCCACAATAAGTCCAGGTCCGTGTCCCCAGCGGAGATTGGAGCCGTATCATAATACTCGTCGACCTTTTCAGGGTTGCTGCTGTACCAATTATTCTTGCATGCCTGTGTGGAGCATTTCCACTTGTGATCTCAGCCCAAAGTCTATGATTATCTTCTGCGGTGGACTCAGCGTCCATCCAGTGGCACATACTGTTTTCAAACAAAGCTTTGTCATCGTTTTTATGCAAACTCCTTTTCACAAGCCAAAGCCTTGGCAGCCTTGTTACAGGAAGAGCTCAGGGCAGATTCTTTTTCTTTTGTTGACTCGTCCTTTTTTCATGCCCAGGTTATGTCAACAAGCCAGCCTGAGATGAGCCCAGCTGTACTCCACGTGCCAGTGCCATGCCCGGTGGCATTTCAGAGATGGAAAACAGCACTTGGAGGACCATAGTGTGGTTTGAATGACAAGCATGGGAAAAGTTAGAGGATGCTGCAGCAGTTTGCTGTTCACTGTGTCTACTGGGAAGGGCTTGATTCAACCCCTACCTAACTTCTGTCTCTGCTGAAATCAATAAGTGTAGCCTAGTTTACATTTTGAACTCTGTTTGCAGGAGTCGAAGTTAGCTGAGGACAAAGGAGGAAAGTGGGAAGAGAAAACTGGGATACTATATACTAGCTGTGCCCGGCCATGCGTTGCTGTGGCAAAGTGGTGGTGGTATTGGTTAAAAATTGTTGTGTAATTTTTATTTGATGTTATTTGTAATAAAATTAATTAAAAAATACAAATAAAAATTACACAACAATTTTTAACCAATACCACCACCACTTTGCCACAGCAACGCGTGGCCGGGCACAGCTAGTTTATATATATAGATGTATATGTATATCTTGTAATCTCTCCCAACTCGGATTTTATGATGTAGACTTATACACAAGATAGATTTATACATGAGTATATTCCTTATTTTCAAAGCAGGGGAAAAAGTGGGAAGACAGAGGATTAATTGGGACTTGGGACAGTGATAAATTATAAGAGGATGACACTTTCCCCTTCCCAGTCGACTCTGGTAAAAGCAAACTGCAGCATCCTCTCCAAACTTGTGTATGTACTTGAACAGCATGTGCCATATTGGCCGTGCACGGATGGTGGTTGGCCGCAATCCTCCTGTTTTTTCCTCTGTGAAGTGTTGCCGGGTCCGGAACAGCACACAAGGAGGAGGCGGCGCGGAGGAGTGAAAGGCCCGTCCTCGGTAGGCCGTCTTCCCTGCAGCTTCCTGCTTGGCAGTGCGGCACACGGCGGAGGGAACCAGCCACCCGGACGCCTGCCAAGCCGGCTTGGTTGAAAACAAACACCGCGGAAACCGCTGGCGTATGGCCGTTTAGCTTTATGAGTCCCCGGGGAGGGATGCACAGTTAACGTAACACTTCAAACATAATTATTGATTGCGTACACAGCCTGCTGTGCTCCGGCTGCACCATCAGCAGGACCCAGGGAGGAAAGAGATGCGGAGCCAGGGAGCCGGCACACGGAATCGTAGCGTCAGAAGAGGTGGGCATGCCTGCCAATCTGGGCATAGGCCTTAGACGACGCTTCTGTCTTTCAGCAGGCAGATCCACACGGAGGTGGCACCGGTAGTTGGCACCACTGGGAATATACCCATGACCTCCCCAAGGGGTTGTGGTTTGCCCTTGGATTTTAATTTATTTATTAAACTTGTATACCGCTACTCCCAGTTTGGCTCGGAGCGGTTTTACAGGAATAGATTAAAACAATACACTTAGCTTTAAAAGAACAATAAAAACAAATTTGAATCCAACTCTTTGGCAGAGAAGGCTCAAGACCTCGTGAAACGGCAACTCCCAGGATTTCACAGCATTATTATTATTTATTATTATTTACAGTATTTATATTCTGCCCTTCTTTCCCACCCCGAAGGGGACTCAGGGTGGATTACAATGAACACATATATGGCAAACATTCAGTGCCAGCAGACAAACAACATACATTAGACAGACTCAGAGGCATTTTTAACATTTTTCCAGCTTCACGATTCCGGCCACAGGGGGAGCTGTTGCTTCACCGTCCAGTAGTGGCTGTACTTCCTCATTCCTTTCCTTGTGTTTTGCTGGCAGTTTTATGGTGTTGTAAATTAGCCTCCCGCATAAAGCATCCCTAAATTTCCCTAATTGACAGGTGCAACTGTCTTTCGGGGCTGCATAGGTCAACAGCAAGCCGGGGCTATTAATGGTCGGAGCTTCGAACTCATGACCTCTCGGTCAGTAGTGATTTATAGCAGCTGGTTACTAGCCAGCTGCGCCACAGCCCGGCCCCTTTGAGCCATTGAGTGTTTCAATAGAATAGAATAGAATAGAATAGAATAGAATAGAATAGAATAGAATAGAATAGAATAGAATAACTTTATTGCCATTGTACATCGTACAACAAAATTAAATGCCATCCCCAATTACATTATGTATGTACACATTACAAAACAAGCGCCCGTAGGATAGATGCATCCCAGGTCGAAAATGAGAGAGGGTTTGTGTAGCTTTAGTGGTTGTGAAGAAACGGGGATTTCTCTGTTCCCCACAACCATGAAAGCTACAGGAAACCTCTCTTGTTTTCAGCCTGGCAACCCTAACACATAGCTAGACTCGGATACGGCTGCCGGGTGGGAGACTCCCAAATGGAAATGGGATGAGGCCGACGGGTGACATCAACTAAGGACATCCCGGGCTGTTCCCTTTCCGAGTTTCCTGACGTTCAGAGGAAGGTGGGAGAGAACAATGGATGGGTTGGACGAACCGGGAATCGTGTGACTAAGTCCAACCTGGTCCAAATTGGCAAGGCGTCCCAGCTGCGGGGGGAGAGTTTTGGCACCGACAGGACCTGACGCAGCAAAAGGAACGCTTGTTGGAAGAAGGTACAGGGAGCTCCACTGGAGAGCCAGAAGGTCTTCCCAGCAAGCATTGCTGCACATTCAGAGGTCTCCGCATCAGACCTCGCAAAGCCTTCTTTGTCCGCCATAATGTTTTCCAATCAGCCATCCCTCCGTCGGCAGTTGATGTTACCCTTGGAAATGTGATCCACACAAGCATTTGAGTTATGCAGAGTGGAAGGGCGTTGTGTCAGAAGTCTGGGGTCAAGATGAATTCATTAATATTATGAGATATAATAATTATTATTATTATTGGGTGCCGTGCCAAAAGATCTCAGCCGGCATTTGGAAACAATAGACATTGACAAAATCACGATCTGCCAACTGCAAAAGGCCACCCGACTGGGATCTGCACGCATCATCCAAAAATACATCACACAGTCCTAGAAGTGTTCGACTTGGGATTTTGAGATACGAAATCCAGCATATCTATCTTCTTTGCTGTGTCATAATAATAATAATAATAATAATAATAATAATAATAATAAATCACACAGTCCTAGACACTTGGGAAGTGTTCGACTTGTGATTTTGAGATACAAAATCCAGCATATTTATCTTGTTTGCTGTGTCATAATAATAATAATAATAATAATAATAATAATAAATACATCACACAGTCCTAGACACTTGGGAAGTGTTCGACTTGGGATTTTGTGATATGAAATCCAGCATGTCTATCTTGTTTGCTGTGTCATAATAAAATAATAATAATAATAATACTTTATTTTTAACCCGTCCTCTCTCCCCAAAGGGACCCCTATATGGGTGCTCTGAGACGTTGGGTGTGTCTGTGCTGTTGAATGGATGCAGTTGGCACCACCGGAGAGAACCATGGATATCAGCTCTGTGGATAAGGGGCTTCGCTGTCCTTTTTGTAGCCACAAAGGCGTCTGGTTTCGCTCCCTGGCTGTGCTTTTGTTTCCATCACAGGTTTGCTGTTTGCAGTGTTACAGTTGTCCAAACAAAACGAAACGTTTGGATCTCCTTTCCTTTCGAAGAATAACAAAAGGGGGGATACTTGCAACAGTTATTATCGGAGGCAATGTTTTTCAAATGTAACTCCCCAAGCTCCAACCCTGGAGAACAGGGGCCTTCCTGAAACCATTTGTGGCTTTTCCTCTGACTTTGGAGATCTTTTTTCCGAGAGGGACAGGCTTTAGCTGGTTCAATAGCATCCCTTTGCTTTCCTGCCAAAGGTCATTTGTGCATCGATAGCGGCTCTCATCTGCCTGGATATCACCTGTCTGAGCCGTTGGTTGATCTTCTTCTTTGCCGCTCTTTGTTCCAAAGGCTATCTTACACAATAAGCATTGTTCCGGGGCGACGTTGCCAGCTGAATGTTAAAAAAGTGGTGCTTGCTTGCTAAGGGTGAGCGTAACACATCCGTTCCTAACGTGTCCCCATTTTCCCTCCTTTTTCTCCCAGGGACGATGCGTCCGGTGCGAAGGAACTTTTACGATCCCTCCTCGGCCCCGGGAAAGGGGATTGTGTGGGAATGGGAGAACGACAACAACTCCTGGACGCCCTACGACATGGACATTTGCATCACCATCCAAAATGCCTACGAGAAGCAGCACCCGTGGCTGGACCTCTCCTCCCTGGGATTTTGCTACCTGATCTACTTCAACAGCATGTCGCAGGTGAACCGGCAAACGCAGCGGAAGCGCCGCCTCCGCCGACGCATGGACCTGGCTTACCCGCTCACCATGGGCTCCATCCCCAAGTCCCAGTCCTGGCCCGTGGGCACCAACTCGGGGCATCCCTGCTCCTGCCAGCAGTGCCTGCTGGTCAACAGCACCCGGGCCGCCTCCAACGCCATCCTGGCCTCCCAGCGCCGGAAGGTCTACGCCGGCAACGGCAACGGGACCATGGCCGTTCGCCAGAGCAATACCTTCAACGGGACGGCCCTGTGGTCGCTGGGCGGCGTGCCCAACGGTGGGATGGCCAAGATGGAGCAGGTCCGCGCCGCCAACGGCATGCAAGTGACCACCTTTTCGCGGAGTCAGAGCGCCCCCAGTCATGCCCACCTCCCAGGTCAAAACAACCTGAACCGACCTGGGACCCAGCGGGTGGCCATCCTGAGCACCAGGGCTTCGATCCCGCCAGGGTAAGTCTACAAAGGCATGCTCTTGAACCCTAAATAGGAGAGCCTTCTCTCAATCCAGAGCAAAGCAGAGCTGAGAAATGTGTTGTCGAAGGCTGTGAGTTTTCCGGGCTGTCTGTCCATGTTCCAGAAGCATTCTCTCCTGACGTTTCTCCCATATCTATGGCAGGCATCCTCAGAGGTTGTGAGGTCTATTGGAAACTAGGAAAGTGGGGTTTATATATCTGTGGAATAATGTCCGAGGTGGGAGAAAGAAAGAACTCTTGTCTGTTGGAGGCAAGTGGGAATGTTGCTATTGGCCACCTTGAATACAAACCATGAAAATAAACACAATCTGGCTTCCAGTATTAAAAAAACGCTAAAATCAGGACAGTAAATAAAGAACAACACTCAGAAAACAGGGCAATTCCAGTCAGGAAGCAATCAGGGCCAGCTAACACCTCCCAAGAAAAGCTTTGCAGCTGCAAGGCTATTCAATGCGAATCAAGGTGGCCAATGGCAACATTGCCTCCAATCCTGCCATCCCTTAGGACTACCCAGGTTTTTTTTCCTTCCTAGTTATGCCTTGCTTTGTTTGTTTCTCCGTTTGAAGCCCAAGCCTCATGAGATTTCTCCCTTCTGCCTTTTCCGACAAACAAAAAGAACCTGCTTGGCTCAGGGAGCGATGCCCAAAGGAGCCGCAAAACGTCAAGATGCAGCCGGCAAATGCCGGGTAAAGAGCACCATTCCAAAAAAAGGGGGGGGGGGAGCCTGCGTGGCATGTGCCACCTTAGAATTCACTGGTGCCTGGGTTGAATGGAATCTGACTCATTCGTGGATCCAAATGCCAGGCTTTTGATGCTGAGGAGGAAGCTGGCATTTGGGCACGGGCATTTCAGGTCTTTCTGTCTCTATCATGGAGGAGCCCTTCCTTCAGCTGGTCGCGCCATCTTTCTCCCTGGATTCCGTCATGCCGCCTGCCCGCTGGCATTGGTGGGGAGGGAAACGCCTCCGAATGGCAGCTTGCCACCTGCTTTGGGAAGGAGACGGAGGGAGCCGGGTGCTCCTAGGGATCCTGTCCATGGGGTGGGCACCGTGGAGGCTGGCAAAGGGGAACAAACATTCCCCGACACCCACTTGAGACTGGCACGAGAGCTGCCTGCAATCTCTCTTCCTCTCTCGCAAAAGGATGCTTTTTGCCGGCGCTGGACCCGCTGGCCTGGGGTTGCCACGGCAACCAGGTGCCAGGGCTGAGAATAGCTGGCGTCTCTCCGGCCCCGAGGTCTCGCCCGTTTTGCTCTCTTTCTTCCTTGCGTCGCTGCCTGATCCCTTTGATGAATCTGCCGCTTGCTGTGGCACGTACCCAGCGGAGGCCGCATTTGCAGCTCATTCCCAGTTGGCCCCGCAAAAGAAATTGAGGATGGTGAACACAAAATACAATCGCTGGCGCAGAGCCGCGCTTGGCTGGGTGGAAAACGATGGGCAAAACTGCTCCCATTTGTCTCCTTTTCTTTATCTTTCCGGCCTTGTGAAGTCAATTGATCTTGAGCTAGGACAATTTCCCTATTGTTGTGCTGCTGCTGTTGTTGTTGTTATTATTATTGTTATCACCATAATATTTTAAGAGAGGAAAACAGGATAATAATAATAATAATAATAATAATAATAATAATAATAATAATAATAATAATAATAATCTACAAAAGGCCACCCTACTGGGATCTGCACGCATCATCCAAAAATGCATCACACAGTCCTAGACACTTGGGAAGTGTTCGACTTGTGATTTTGTGATACAAAATCCAGCATATCTATCTTGTTTGCTGTGTCATACAATAAAATAATAATAATAATAATAATAATAATAATAATAATAATAATAATAATAATATCACACAGTCCTAGACACTTGGGAAGTGTTCGACTTGTGATTTTGTGATACAAAATCCAGCATATCTATCTTGTTTGCTGTGTCATAATAAAATAATAATAATAATTAAAACATGTATTTTCTTCCTCGCATAATAGTCGCACTCCATTTTGATTAAAAAAAAGGGAGGGAAGGTGTGACTATTATACGATGAAATACAGTATTTCGAGAATAAAAGAAGAGGCTCCAAGACCATGCAACAATAGGGGAAATTGTCCCAGTTCAAGACATAATAAGAAATACCATTTTCCTCTCTTAGACGAGACTCAAAGCGGCCCCCAACACTAACTCATTGAAGATTTGGCTTTATGGGTTTTTCTCTAATATGTACATCTGTTTGCACTCTTTTGCGTCATATGCGCATTTTTCTGGGACAATTCATTGTGATTAAATTGGAAACTTCCTTTACAAAAGGAATTCACTACCTTTCCGAGGATGTTCGTCTCCAAAGCAGCGCCACAAGGCTATGGGATAGGAGGTGGGAACCTGACCGTTTCCATGCCAATACATTTCCGTTTGCTTAGACCGTGTGGTTATTGCGAGACAAAAGGCTGGAAGTTGTAGCGGTACCAGGTCTTTCTCCTCCTCTACCCAAACGAGTGGGGCCTCACCAAACTACAGCTCCCAAGATTCCATTTCAATGAGCCAAACGACTGCGTCAGTCGCAAGGAAGGAAGGAAGTGAACACGGATACGCACCATTGAAGCGTACCTCCGAACTGCTCAGGAACCATCTGGATGCTCAACTGAGGCCACCACCATTTGCATGAGCTTCCTTCCTTCTTTTGGGTGACTGCTCAATAGACTTGCGGATCTTGGTGTCGGTGGATTTTGCGATGCCCATGCACAGGTAGGGATGGCTCCTTTGGTGGTTTTCCTAGCCGGGATTGGAAACGTTTGAATGGTAGAATCCAAGATTTGGGCGGGATCTCCTAGGCCTTTAGGTCCACCTCCCTGCTCAACTCTAGCTAGAACATCCCCAACAGCAGGACATCCTTTTGGAGACGGGCCAGAGAATCCTACTGTTAGGTGGATTTGTAATTGGTTAAGTGACTGAACCCAAAGGATGCTTCTCTCCAATGGTTCCTCTTCATCCTTGAAAGAAGTGGATGCTATAAAGAGGCTTTGGTTCTCGGTCTTTCAGGGCTGTTCAATATATTTATCAATGCCTTGGATGAAGGTTTAGATGGGATGATGATCAGGTTTGCAGGTGACACCGAATTGGGAGGGATGGCTAATACTCCAGAAGGCGGGATCAAAACAACCTTCACAGATTAGAGAGCTGAAGGACCAGAATTTGTTTCGACAAGAAGAAATGGAAGAGACTAGGACTCAATGGAGCCATGACAGGAAAGGAGAGTCCACTTGAACATGAGGAAGAACCTCCTGACCATAAGAAGAGCTGTTCAGCAGTGGAACTCTCTGCCTCGGTGTCTTGTGGAGACCCCTTTTTTGAAACAGAGGCTGGATGGCCTTGGCAGAAGGGGGTTGGGTTTCATTGCCTTACAATCAGTGGAGAAAATGCCCATCTTAAGAGTATCTGATGCCATTCAGGAAGGAGAACATCTGAATCAGGGAGCCAAGCCAAATGCTTTAGCGGAGACACCTTGAAATGGATGAGTGACATGACTTCTCTGTGGTCTGGTTGCAACGTTTGGGTCGGCTCAGCCTCAGAAAAGGGTGCTGAAGGGTGTTTTCTTCCTCCTCTCGCAGCCAAGCTCTACATTCTTATGTCTCCATGCGTTCTGTGCAAAAGGCACCCGGTTTCATCCCTGGAAAGTTTAAAGCCGGGCTCGGGATAATGATTTGGTTGGACTGCCCCTCCCAGGATGTGATTGTGGAGAAGACCAAGCTTGGAGTGCCGCACAGGAATAACACCGATCCATTCGTAAAGAGCCAGCACACTGCTCCAGCCCTCAGTGTACGGATGTATTTCTCGCGTGGCCCTCGGAGGCTCCAGGCAGGAGACCTAAATAGCCCTCATTAAAGGATTACACCCGTCAGGAGAACATTCTGGGATAGGCTCTAAGCCCATCGGAATTAGAGTCCTACCCGTAAACAAAGCCCACTTCATCCTGAAGACTGCTGTACGTTGCAAGCGGTAGCGGGCGTCACGTAAAACCACGGCTGCAACCATGTAATGGGCGGCGTTGAAACATTGGTCGGTGTTCTGTAACCTTTCCAGCCTCCAAGATGATACAGAGAAGCAGATTTGCAAAGTCGTCCCTAGTCAGAGAGTAGCAGCGGAGGATCTGAAAACCAGGCCCAACATGACTCCCCTGTCCTCCATTTCTGGGAGCCCCCCCCCCCCCATACACACGCACACTTTACGTGGAAGTGTCAGAAGGGGATTAAGCGCCTCCCTAAAGTCCGCTGACCGGGCGGCTGCTTAATCCAGACCTCGAGCGAGAGACGACTTGACCTCGCTGCTTGGCTTTGGACTTTCTTTCTTAGAGAGATCGGCTGTGCGAGGAGCCATGAAGACCAAGCCAGTGCTCAGGTATGTGTGTGCGGGTTCTCCAGGCGCAGGCAGTGGATTTGGGTTGCCAAGAACGGGCGGCGATTGAGTTGCTGTATTTTCGGAGGCTTTCACGGCCAGAAGCACTGGCATGTTGCGTTGTTTCTGGACTGTTTGGACAATGTGTTGTAGAAGAATTTCTCCTGACGTTTTGCCTGCATCTGTGGCTGGCATCTTCAGAGGATGCGATGGCGGTACAGCAGAGTCGGCTCTCCATGGATTCCATCATCCGTATTAAAAAAATACAATTGTATATAATGGGGACTTGAGCATTCATGGGGTCTTTTGTTATCGGGATACCTAAGGCCCACTAGATCGTATTTTTTGGCCTCTCATGCGAATAGAGATGTGCCGGAACAAATTTTGTCTCCATGGTGGGATGAAACTTGCTGTTGCGAGCTTAGCAAACTTCTCCCCCTGACTCACCCCACTGCCTTTCTCTTCTAGGGTTCCTGCCCTCCCGGTCAAGAACCTGAATGGAACTGGTCCGGTCCATCCTGCCTTAGCAGGTAAGAAGCGGAAAGGCAACACAGCAATAGCAAAAGCCCTAGAATATGGACTCACCTGGAGCTGGCCTTACCGTTGCGCTTGTCTAGTTTAGGGGTCCCAGACCAGACCACTCTGATCTCAGTTTGCAGCAACGGAACTAAGTGGAGGACCCAAGTGGAAACTGGGAGGTGGGGAGGGAAACTGGGATGTTTTCAAAGCAGCCGACAAAGTGGGAAATCCTCTCTTTCTCTGCCCTAGGAATGACCGGCATTTTGATGTGTGCGGCGGGCCTGCCGGTCTGCCTCACCCGTGCCCCGAAGCCCATCTTGCACCCGCCGCCGGTCAACAAGAGCGACATGAAGCCTGTGCCCGGCATCACTGGCATTTGTCGGAAGACCAAAAAGAAGCATTTGAAAAAACGTAAGAGACGCTATGCAACGGCAATCTTTCTTTCAGCCCCCTGCTGCCCTCTAGCTGTCGGATACCTGACGTGCCCACATTTCAGATTGGCATCGGTAGCCAGAATCCAGGATCTGCTTCTGACCTGGGTTTCCAGGACCAATCTGGATTCAAACCCTTGCTCTAGAGTTGTAGTCTTCCAGGGAGAATTCAGGCTTGATTTGCTCCAGAACCCATTGATTTGTCTTTTTATCAATCCACTGTATCCATAGACATCTTCTCTAGATTAAACGGGACATGGATAGCTGTTCCAGCTTTTGGTATTCAGTGATATATATGTAGATCTTTGTCCTTGGGGATCTAAACTTGTTCCTTCCTATCTGGATGGAATAGATTTTGGATCGTATTTTAGATATGACTTGTAAGGCTTGTCTAGTGATGGTCTCCTTCTGCTGCAAACAGGCAAGAACCCCGAGGATGTGGTGCGGCGTTATATCCAGAAAGTGAAAAATCCTCCCGATGAGGTGAGTTCCCCCTCTTAAACGAATCCAGCTGCGGTGAGCAAGAACACGGGTTCAAATCCTACAGGGTTATGTGAGTTCCGTCCAGGTCTTTCTTTTGGGGACGGAAATCCAATTTCTAGTTCTAGATTTAAAGGCTATGGGATCCTGGGAGTTGTCGTTTTACATGATCCTTAGCCTTCCCTGCACAAAAGTGCTAGTGCTGCACGATGTAGCCAGAGCACTTGGATCCCTTGGACTTGGCTCCATCCCATGGAATCCGGGGATGTGTAGTTTGATGTTTTCTCTCCCCGCTCCAGGATTGTACCATTTGTATGGAGCGGCTGGCCTCTTCGTCGGGCTACGAGGGCATCCTGAGGCACAAAGGGGCCAAGCCGGAGCTGGTGGGCAAGCTGGGCAAATGCGGGCACATGTACCACCTCCTCTGCTTGGTGGCCATGTACAACAACGGCAACAAGGTGAGATCTGAGGTGGGCAGTTTCTCTCTTTTTTATGAAACCCAACCATCTCATTTGCGTCGTTGAGTTTTCCACGGCACCCCTTTCTGTTTACGTTTCTGAGTGTCTTTTATTCCTATACCGAAGGCCGTTTCAATGCTGCTGTACATTGACAACCTCCTCATCTGCAGACTCAATACCCCAAATACTCCCCAAATACACACCTCTCTATGTCCTAGAGTATGTTTCCTAGGGTACACTGTAAAATTAATGCAGTTTGAGGCCATGATTCAATGCTATGGAATCCTGGGTGTAGTTTGATCTTCGCCGCCCAAACTGCAGATCCCAGAATTCCATAGCATTGACCTGTGGCAATTCAATTGGTGTCAAACTGCATTATTTGGACAGTGTAGATGTTGATGGTCAAAAGAGAACCCTAAGTCACTGCAACCGTTTTTATTTTGCCTGGCAGGATGGCAGCCTGCAATGCCCTACTTGTAAAGCTATCTATGGAGAGAAGACTGGAACTCAGCCCCCAGGGAAGATGGAATTCCACATCATCCCGCACTCACTTCCTGGCTACGGGGACTGCAAAACCATCCGCATCGTGTATGATATTCCCGCTGGGATCCAGGTGAGAATGGCGGAAGGAGAAGGACCTGGGCAGAGAGGTGTCATCTTGAGAGCACCCTGCTTTATTCAGATTCGTATTGCATAACAATAGAGTCCCAACTTACCTAACATGGATGCATTCTGTGAACCCTTGGGATTTGTCATTTAGGGAGGTGCTAGAGCTCTTTGTTGATACCTCTTGCTAAACTACAAACTCTGGATTCCAAGTATCTCCCCTTAAACTTCAAACCCCGGGATTCCCTCGGAGTTTGCCATGACAGTTCCAATGTGACCATAGTGCTACAATTGTGTCATGTGAAAGGGCCCAAGGTCCAGGGGTTTCCAGGAGGGAAAATTTCACTATTCTACCAATACACCACAATGACAGAATGACGCTCGCTTCTCCAAATGCATTGACGGAGGCCCTAACTGCATCCGCTCTTCCTTAACCAGGGTCCTGAGCACCCCAATCCCGGAAAGAAGTTCACCGCACGAGGCTTTCCGCGCCACTGTTACCTTCCGGACAACGAGAAAGGCAGAAAGGTAGGTTGCCACGTTTCCGAGGCCTTGTCATTCAATTATATATTCCATTATAGCACCGCGGCAAAATCCTATAGACTAAAGCCCTAGAGTTCTCTGGCTAAGATTTCTTCTGAAACCCTGTAATAATCCTACAGTATAGACACTAGGGATGTGCAGACTTTCATTTCTAATTCGTATTTCGGATCAAATTTGTTAAATTCGTGCATTGAATCTGCCAAGAGGACTAAAGTAAGGAAGTAATAGTATAAATCTGTCCTACGTTGAAATTCTATGCTTAATTGTGTGTCATGGAGACATACTGTTAGGCAGACATTCAAGGGGATTGGGGTTGTGGCTATCCCTAATAGACACCCCCATTTGTGAGCAATTTATTGTTTGTCTCCTTGGTGCAGATCTTGAAGCTCCTCATTGTGGCCTGGGAGCGGCGGCTCATCTTTACCATCGGGACGTCCAACACGACGGGCGAGTCCGACACCGTCGTGTGGAACGAGATCCACCACAAGACCGAGTTTGGCTCCAACCTCACGGGCCATGGCTACCCCGACCCCAACTACCTAGACAACGTCCTGGCCGAACTGATGGCCCAAGGGGTGTCCGAGGCCCACCTGAAGGACTGAAGAAAGGCCCTCGGTCTCCCCCCATGCCCTTCCCTACTCCTGCCGCTGCTGTCCCCCCCCCCCCCCTTTTCGCCGTGTGATGCGTGGAAGCGTGACCACTGCCTGCGTCTTTCCATCCGTCTGTCCGTGAGTGTGTTCTCTTTGTCGACCGGCTCTCTGCCAGGGTTTGGGGGGGGGCGGGGTTGGGGGTCCACCCTTGCCTCCTATGTCGCTTCTGCTGCCTTGACTTTGGATGATCTTCGCCAGCAATGTCACCAAAGGAGCTCTTGGTTTATCGCCTTTGGAGGAGGAACTGCGGGGACGCCACGCCAAACTGCACAAGTGAGCAACCGATCCGACTAACTCCGCCGCCCTTTTCTTTTTCTATGCCTAGCGAGAGAGATGGATACATACATACACACACCTCTCTATATATATATTTCTATATATATGGATATTGTTAGCCATCTGCAATATTTCTCGTTGCCCTGACTGTATCTGCGCGCGCGTAACAAAACACACGCTGTGTTCCATATCTGTTTGGAGTGTCATAGGAGCAGGGCATGAAGTCCATGGACCAGTTAGATGGGAGGCGGAGGGAAGGAATTCTGGTTGGAGAGGCAGGTTAGCCCTAGACATTTGCCCACCTGAGGCATCAGGGCAAGATGGCACTCCTTCAGCGATGCTGCTTCATGGGCATCCCAGTCCTTGGCACAGCAGGTTCTTGATCTTTTCAGCTTCACAACTTGCCTTACACAAAGCTGTTTCTGGCATTGTCTTTCGGGTCCCACCTCACTTACAGAAGCCTCATCCCATAGGGAGGAGAGTGGGCAGTTTGGTCACCCATTTGAGGTTTTCCAGAGGGACTTTGACTTAAGGGTTACTCTCTTGGACTGTGGTCCAGTGTGAACTGAGAGTTTCTGGGATCCTTGATGGCATTTCCCCAAAGTGCGGAGGGAGAGACTTCGAATGGGGTCCTGATGCCTTGGAAAAATGCTCACACCATGCTCCAGAATTGGGTGCCCTTCTAGGATTCACTTTTCAGCAATGCCGGTCGTAGTATTGAGCCCATAAACAGCCTGGTTTGTCCCTCAACAGGCAATCAAATGTCTGTCACTGGAAATGTAGGGAACCCACCCCAATGAAGGCCATGGAAGATGGCCACCTGAGCATTTTATAGCCAAGAGAATGGCACAAGCAGAGAAAGAGATTCATTTCCCCTTTCCGGGGCACGTTTTCCATGGTTCTCCAATCCAGAGGGATCTGGGAGTTATGGTCCCAAAATGTACAGTTGGGAACTCTAGTTAAACCCTGGTCTCTGCCTTTGCCCAGGTTTCCACCTGAGATGTTGTGCCGCCTTTCTTGGCGTGGTCTCTTCTTGAGATATGTTACCAACATGCGAGCCTTTGAAGCACAACTGCGGTGCCCTAGAGCTGCTACTTTAAAGGGCCTTTGAGCAATGGGGCATTGCAGTAAAGAAACCGCCCCCATATTTTCTCCTTGGCACAATGTTTGTAAAAGGGCTGGCACCTGGAATACATTGAAAATTGCTTATCATAGGCTTGGGAAGCCTAAATCTACCCGAGCAGTGATGGGCTACAGTTCCCATCAACCCTAGACAGCAGTGAGGGAGGATGGGAATGGCAGTCCCGCAATATCCAAGTCAGCGGAATAGTGAGCACATGCCTAGTTTTGGATGGCTTCAAAGGGGCTCTCCAAGGTGCTGAAACCTAGCATTGTCTTGATTCAGCACCGTGGAGAGCTCCTTGAACGCTATCCAAAGCCTGGGCTGTATTGACAGTTTCCTTGACAAGGGGAGCCCATGCTGTGGCCATGTTTGGGCTGGATCCTTTGCACATCACACGTTCCCAACGTCTCTTTCTGCAGCACCAGCAGAAGAGAGCCCGCAAGGTGCCCTTCTGGGCTGGGTTTGCCAAGACACTCCGGATGATTCGGTGATGACAAGTCCTGCTGTGAGGCTGCTGTGAAATCGGGCACTTTTCCCTGACACTACATGTGCCTGCCTCACTATAAATTAATATTGCTACTTTAGGAGCAATGACTTTTTCCAAGTGGAGTAGGTGAAATGTTGTTTTCGGGTTTGCAAAAGCTAGTTGCATTTGCAGCGGAATCCAAGGACAGCTTGGGAGAGAGTTGGCCTGGTGAAGCAAAGGTGCCAGGCCGGTGATGAGACAGAGTTGGCAAGATGGGGCAACCCCAAGGAGAGTTTGGCATGAGGCCCTTTCTCCCACCTTCAAGGTACAACTAAGGTCCGACTGTTGAGCACGCTATCTTCTCTCCATGAACTCCGTTGGCATCGGGCTCATGGGAATGTGACATTCCTGAAAGAGGGTGAGATGTTATGAGGCTGGTACCAAATTTAGGGTCTGCTGGTGCTATTTGGAGGGTCCAAGGCTTAGGAAGGTTGTCAAGCTCTCATAGGGTTGGATCATAGATTAGGTACCTCTTCTATCCAGAAGATAGCTACAGGGTGACATCAGGACTCCCCAAATAAAAAAAAATCTGCCCAATGAAGACCCTATGAAGTTCATGGGGTCACCCTAAGACTTGAAGGCACAGTGTGCAATGCTGGAAATGAGAGGACGGGAGGAACATTTCAGACTTTATCTTTGGGGAGCAATGCCCTCTTCTCCCTATTGTACACCTGCCAGTGGCTCCATTGGCCCCTTAGCTTCAATGGCTGCATCCAAGCCACTGGTGGATTCCTGAGTCAAAACAAGAAGAGAACAGGGATACGGTATAAAGCATTTTCAACGGCAGACGCATGATTCACATAGGCTTGGAATCAAACCAATATCATTGGAAGAGGCAGAGATCATGTCATAGTATAGATTGAGATGGGAATGGTGGCCACGGCTCAACCTTTCTCCCCAAAAGCCTCATTGAAAAGGAAGAGCTTCCCTAGATTTTGTGCTCCTGGATTTGGTTGGAAAAGGCTCCCTGAATTTCCAGGTGGAAGGGCTGTTCCGCACCTCTACAGCAAAGAAAATCGCAATGGTTTGGCCGGCCTCTTTCGTTCCTCCTCCCCGCTGTGCGCTGCACCTGGAGCAATTATTCCGCTCCGCGTCAAAATTAGCAAAATGTGACAACCCCCTGGTTTGCACCAGCTGGTGGATGGGAATCAGCATCGCTTTGAGCTGAGGCGTCGCTTTGCTTTATGTTCTCGGGTTGGGAGTCAGGAGCAGAGGCCCAACCCTGGAAGGTGGGGGACGAGGGCGCCTCTGGGAGTGTGCAAAGTGCCTTTTGCTTTTCACTGTGCAGCCACAACCAACCAAGCTTGCCCACACCTTATGCACCATCTCTCATGTATGGCTAAACGCTCTCCTGGAGTGGTTGGACACTCTTGCAAGACAGAGTCATAGCAAACGGGGTGCCCAAAGGCAATCTAGTACAAACCCTGGTCAGAAATGCCCACCCAAGTTCTATTAAAAGACCTCCAAAAGAGGATTGTTCCAGCGTCAAAGGCTGAGAATTCTTCCCAACATTGAGGTGGGATCTCTTTTCTCGTCACTCGAATCCCTTCCCAGAAATAGCTCCTCTTCTTTTAGAAACCAAACCAGAAGGGATTGGCATGAGGAGGTGTGAAAAAAATAAACCCGGCTCTACTGCTGTCTCCAAGCTGTTTCTCGATCAGCTTGCCCGCTCTGTTTCCAGGAACCATGTTTCTCATATTGTCTCCTCTAGACGAAGAGCCACAACTTAGCTTTTGCACCCTTCCAAAGGTGCCAAGCACAGAATGGCTGGGCAGGGTGGCATCAGGGGCTCATTGCTAAGTCATGGGGGGGATGTATGTCTCAGGACGGCATGGGGCCACATGTCAACATGCTTAAGAGGTGTCAGATTGAGGCCCAAAGAGGTCTGTTGGGCACAACTGCAAGGCTTTGGGGCAATCTGAGCATGCCCTCGGAACGATTTCTCCTATCCTTTGAGTTTCTTGGAGAAAGACCTCTCCAAAGGGAGCTGTTCTTGGACATCCACTGTTTGGAGACCACAATGATGCATCTCCAAGTATCAGGTTGGCAAGGTGCCCTCCAGATCTTGTCCCACTATAGCTCCCAGAGTTCGTCGCTGGGAATGCTGGGAGTTGTAGCATCAGAACCCTTGGCCGAGAGCATTAACAGAAGAGAGGTGTTACCAAATCAATCGCATGGTCAATTGATGTCCTTGTCTGGAAATCCTTAAGGGCTTTGTACTTTCTTTTGTCTCTCTCTTTCTCTCTCTCTCTTCTCTCTTTCTGTGTTCATGCTCAGCATGTGTTGATGTCTTTACAAATTTATGCAGTAAACGTGGAATCCAAATGCTACCTGTGTGTTGCTTTTTCTTTTCAAGTCCCCAATCCGGTCTTATTGGGCAGCAGTTGTTGCGAGCAAAAGGGGTCTATTCTCCTGCCTCACATTTCTCGAAATTTCCATGATCCAAGTATGTTTGGGGCCTGTTCGAAAGAGTCAGTCCCTCATAACTTCAGATTCTCAAACCATGGATCCAGCCATCCTGGGCTTGGAAATATTTCCCCAAAGCAAAACCTTAATGTGCCATTTGATATCCGGGATCCCATTCGACTATTGTGGTATATCCTGGGACCTCAGCATCCACAGGTTTTGGTATCTACAGGGTATATTCTGGAGCCCAGGGTGGCATTTGCCTGCCAAAGAGGAATATGGCACCACAAAACTGGTAATTGGAGGCATTAAATGAATACAAAGATCCACATCTATCAAACTGGGCCACAGTGGTGCAATGGGTTAAACCCTTATGCTGCTGAACTGCGGACCTGAAGGTTGGCAGTTTGAATTCATGGGATGGGATGAGCTTCCATTGTTAGCCCCAGCTTCTGCCAATCTAATAGTTTGAAAACATTCAAACGTGAGTAGATAAATAGGTACCGCTTCGATGAGAAAGCAGTCATGCTGGCCACACGACCAGGAGGTGACAACGCAGGCTCCTTGGCTTGGAAATGGAGAAGAGTACCCCCCTAAAGAGTCAGAGATGAGCCGGAAATGAAAGGAGAAGCCTTTGCCTTCGTCTGTGTATATGTGTCTCATTGTAACAAGGTACTGAATATTTGCCTGTGTTTGTTTATATACTGTAATCTGCTCTGAGTCCCCTTGGGGAGAAATGTAGAATATAAATAATGTATTATAATAATACAAATTATTATTATTATTATTATTATTATTATTATTATTATTATTATTATAAATCTCCCACACCAGGATAGATTACTGTAGGACGTCACGGGGTTGCATCACCTCACCTAGGAGAGTACTATAAAAAACCCTAATTTTGTCCCACAATGTCTCCCGATACCCTTTAAATGCTATGTGACACATTTCTACCATGTTTGTAGGAACTCCCAATTTAATTCCATCCTTTCCTGGGCCCAAAATGCCCAGCGGAAGAGGGGAACATGTTGAAAATTCTTCCCGCAAAACATTTCAGTCACCCGGCGGCCCACATCCCCACCCAACACCAAGAGCTACAAAATTCAGGCATTTTGAGCAATGAGCGTACAACCTCGGTCATCTCACATAATTTATTCTACGGTTCTTCCAACTCCTTTTCTTAGCACAGCGGAAGCCGAAGGAGGGATGTTGCGATGCCCAACATTGGTGCTGTGCCCACACTCGGTTTTTGCGAAACTTCAGAACTGGCCTCTCCCGATGGCTTCGAAAACCTCACTGCCACGAGGGCTAGAAACTTGTCCTTTGAGTCTTTCAAAAGGACGGACATCACCACCTGCGGAGCCACAAATCCGCCGCACTCCACGTACACAAAGATCCACAGCGTCACTCTTCGGGAAAGTCCGGTTTGTCCGGAAACGGTGTCGGTGACGGCAATGGGGGCCCTGACTTCGGTGCGGTCCAGGTGCCACAATCCCTAAAGCCGCAGGTCACCGAGCCCGACTTTCCCTGCCACAACGCAACGGATGTCAAGACATCATCACAACACGGAGGAATACACACGACGAGGGGCCTGGAATGAGAAACCACTTAGGCATGGGGCACGGCGTTGGTTGCAGCGTGGCCTTTTTCTTCTCCTTCGTCTTCGTTTTCTTGGCACTCAAAGGCTTCGTGGGCTTCTTCCAGGTCTTGGATGATTTCTAAAAGGC